>NC_041390.1:94862586-94886525 GCF_002162155.2 Triticum dicoccoides
CGAGGCACGCGCCGGCCGCCGCCAGGTGCTCCCCCGCCGCCGCCACTAGGTGCTCCGCCACCCCGCCGCCGGAAGCCGCGCCTCGCCGCCATGTGCCTCGCCCCGCCTCCACCGAAGTGCCGTGGGCCGCCTCCGCCGCGGCTCGTCGCGGATCCGGTCGGGCCGGACCGGATCCGGCGACCTCGAGCCCAGCCGCCGCCTCCCCTCGTTCTCCGGCGCCAACTCCAGCAAAGATCCGGCCCCGCCTCGATCCGCGTGCGCCCGGGTCAACCCTAGATCCCGAAGGTCGATTTCCCACTAACTCCCAGTAATTTTTAGCTAACGTCATCGTGTCATATCTCTGCACCCGTGGCTCCGTTTTGGACGTGTAGCATATCAAATTGTTCGTCTCGACGAGTACTTCATTTCATCCCATTGCACCATGTTAATTTGAGTTCATCTTGATGCCCTAAATGCTGTTGCAAGAGTGCTATGCAATGTTAGTTTCAGATTCTTATCAGTATTTGGACATTTGTCATTTTTGCCATGATTAATGTGTGCCTCCTATGAACTTGAGCCCTACATGAGTTTTGAAGTATGCGATGCCATCCTTACAAGGGTGAATGCCATGTATTTTTGTGATCTCTGTGGTGACTAGCACAAGCATGCAAAGTAGCTCTCGTAATGTTGCTGATTTCAGGGACTTAGAAATCTTCTAATTCTTTGCCCTGTTAATATTTTTATGCCATGTATTCTTGTTGCCACAGAGTGATCCATGCCTCTTTTGAGCATGATCAGTAAGGATGTTTTGAAGTTGTTGTTGTGCTCTATCCATCCATGTCTTTGTTTGCAATTATGAGGCACCCTAGCATGACTCAATCGAGCTCTACTTTTGCTATAAAATGTTCCTGGCAGATTGTTTACATGTTAAGCAATTTTGCCGAGGTTGTTGTAGTTGATCCGTTCATGCTATGAGGTTGTTCTTGCCATGTTTAGCTTCTATGCCATGTCTACTTGCTGGGTGTATGCTTAGTTTGTCATGCAATGCCTTGTGGTGAGTGCATCAAGCTTGTAAACATGCCTACGTGAATATGTTTTGCCATGTTTCAGTTTTCTACTAAGTCTGAATCTGTTAATGAAAGTTGCTATGTTCACATGGTTGCCATTGTATTTTCTGATCCCTTTTGGCTTATGGTCAGTAAGGGACTTTTGTTGTATGCTTTGAGTAGCTTCATGCCATGCCTTGCTTTGCCATGATATGTTCCTGTAGCATGTTTTTATCTTGCTCTAAACATTGCTTCCTGATGTTAAATTCCTGACAAGTTGTTATTTTCACTAAGTCTGTAACCTGATATCTTTTGCACTTTTGACATGCTTGTTTGAACCTGCTATTGAGTGATTTGGCCGTAGCTCAGTGTTCATCTTTTGTCAAGCATCTTGAGTGGATCCCTGCCATGTGCTTTGTTGTTATGTTAGAGTGCAGTAGCTTGTTGTTCTTGATGCTTTTAGATGGCCTCGTGCTGTTAATCGCAGATCGGTGCCATATTTGTTTTGCTTGCCATTTGCAAACCGTGCATACGATTCCGGTGATCTTCATATCGATTTCGACCGAAATCAACTCATCTTTCCAGCGGCACTCTTAGTTTTCCAAGTTGAGGCCAGGTTCAATCTTTCCTTTCCGAACATGCATATGCATCGCATATCACATTCCGCATATCATGCCATGTTTTGCATCATGTTGCTTGTGCATTGGCCGTGGTTGATGGTTGTTCCCTTTGCTTGTGTTCTTGCTTTGGGTAGAGCCGGGAGACGAGTTCGTGTTCAAGGTACCCGTTGAGTACGCTTGCGAGGATCAAGCTTTCGTCTTCTCGGAGAACTTTGTAGGCAAGATGACCATACCCTCGAAATCACTTCTATCTTTGCTTTCTAGTTGCTCGCTCTTTTGCTATGCCTATGCTGCGATACCTACCACTTGCTATATCATGCCTCCCATATTGCCATGTCAAGCCTCTAAGCCACCTTGTCCTAGCAAACCGTTGTTTGGCCATGTTACCGCTTTGCTCAGCCCCTCTTATAGCATTGTTAGTTGCAGGTGAAGATGGAGTTTGTTCCTGGTTGGAACATGTTTATTGTTGGGATATCACAATATCTCTTATTTAATTAATGCATCTATATACTTGGTAAAGGGTGGAAGGCTCGGCCTTATGCCTGGTGTTTTGTTCCACTCTTGCCGCCCTAGTTTCCGTCATACCAGTGTTATGTTCCTTGATTTTGCGTTCCTTACGCGGTCAGGTTATAATGGGAATCCCTTGACAGTTCGCCTTGAATAAAACTCCTCCAACAAGGCCAAACCTTGGTTTACCATTTGCACTAACAACCTATCACCTTCCCTTGGGTTCTGGGTCATATTTATTTTAACCCCCCGGGCCAGTGCTTGTCTAAGTGTTGGTCCGAAATAGAGCCACTTGCGGCGCCACCTCGGGGAAACTTGAGGGCTGGTTTTAGCTGTACGTAGTGTTCATACGGTGTTGCCCCGAGAACGAGATATGTGCAACTCCTATCAGGATGTCGGCGCATCGGGTGGTCTTGCTGGTCTTGTTTTACCATTGTCGAAATGTCTTGTAACCGGGATTCCGAGCCTGAACGGGTCTTCCTGGGAGAAGGAATATCCTTTGTTGACCGTGAGAGCTTGTGATGGGCTAAGTTGGGACACCCCTGCAGGGTTTTGAACTTTCAAAAGCCGTGCCCGCAGTTATGGGAAGATGTGAATTTGTTAATATCCGGTTGTAGAAAACTTGACACTTAACTTAACTAAAATGCATCAACCGTGTGTGTAGCTGTGATGGTCTCTTCTCGGCAGGGTCCGGGAAGTGAACACGGTGTTGGAGTTATGCTTGAACGTAAGTAGTTTCAGGATCACTTCTTGATCACTTCTAGTTCACGACCTTGCCTTCCCTTCTCTTCTCGCTCTCTTTTGCGTAAGTTAGCCACCATATATGCTAGTGCTTGCTGCAGCTCCACCTCTCATACCCTTTACCTACCCATGAGCTTAAATAGTCTTGATCATGAGGGTGTGAGATTGTTGAGTCCCCGTGACTCACAGATTACTTCCAAAACCAGTTGCAGGTGCTGGTGATACCGTACAGGTGACGCAACTGAGCTCAAAGAGGAGCTCGATGAAGATCTCGTGCTTTGTGTTGTTTCGTTTCCAGTTGATCAGTAGTGGAGCCCAGTTGGGACGATCGAGGATCTGTAGCATTAGGGGTAGTCTTCTTTTATTTTGGTTCCATAGTCGGACCTTGATTGTATCTGTATGATGTAATGCTTTATTCATGTATTATGTGAAGTGGCGATTGTAAGCCAACTATGTACCTCTTTCCTTATACAGTACATGGGATGTGTAAAGATTACCCCTCTTGCGACATTGCCTACAATGCGGTTATGCCTCTAAGTTGTGCTCCGACACGTGGGAGATATAGCCGCATCGTGGGTGTTACAAGTTGGTATCAGAGCCTTCCCCGACTTAGGAGCCCCCTGCTTGATCGAATCGCTGGCATTGTTGAGTCTAGGAAAATGTTTTGAGTCTTTTAGGATTTATATATATCGGAGAGTAGGATTCTTTTTACTCCTCAGTCCCTTCGTTGCTCTGGTGAGGCCTCCTGACGTAGAGTTTTGACTCTTCTGTCCTCAAATTTCACGAATTTTTTTTAGGATCACGTGGGTATCTTGGAATCGTTCCGATGGTTTTGTGACGAGAACATTGTTCTTGGTGCCTCTTGACATTTAGGGGTTGTGGCAGTGTCCCGGGGAGTTGAGCTCCGAGGTGTTGTCGTCACAATTTTATCATTGTAGTTTTGGAATACGTGAGTTTCGCCGACATCGAAAATCTCTTTTATGTAGTTGTTGGTGAGATAACCTCGATGCCACCCAGTACTGGGGCGGGAGTTCGGCAGTATTGCCATAACTCGTATAATGGATGTTTTTCAAAGGTTGAGGTAAATGATTTCTGAAGGTTTCTTGGTTATGTGTTGAAGGATGGATACAGCTGGATGTAGGATTTGCTAGTTTTGGGTGAGATATTATGCTTCCCCTGTATCCCCAACACCTGATTGCATAACCGGAAAGTTTCGGGAGTTTATAAGTGGGAATTCAAGTAGCTCTTAGGATATCTTTCCGATAGATGTATGATATGAAATTGGGGTTCGACGTCTAGTGGTCCGCCTATCCACGGTTAGTTTTACAGTGGTCTCGTTGTGTCTTAAAGAGTCCTTGGCTATGCTGACTCGGGGACGCTTCGTATGTCATGTGCACTGCCTTGTACATGATGGTGCTGTACGATCGAGCCCGTGTGGGCCCCACCACAAAAACTTCGGACGAAATTTTCCTAAACGGCGTTCTCACACTTTTGTGTGAATACTAATCCCTCATGATAATCGAGATTGTCATGTCAATCCTTTTCAATCGGCGTGTTTCTCTTCAAGTGGATCAGATCATTTTCAACATCTGCAAGATCAATTCAATTCATTTCAATGGTGTTCGTTTCATCCGTTCCTAAGTTGTCTTTGTTTTCCCGCCCTCCCACCCTTTTTCTTCAAGGATTCAGATTTCTTATTCAACTATCCACTTTATTGATGGAAGTCTCTCCATTCTTTTCCTTCATGTTCTTATCCGGTGATTCTCATGAATATGCTTTACAAGCTCATCATTCTTTGTTCGTTTTCTTCTCCGGTGGATTCAATTCAAGCTTTTGGTGTTGATCATATCCCTTTTCCTCGTTTCAAATGCTTTCCCATGCCGTTGCACCTCACAATCATCCACTTCTCGCTATTTATTGTTCCGGAGTGCTGAAGATATCTCAGAAGGCTCGTCTTGTCATCCAAGATCTGTTCAACCTATTTCGAGGTTGTTATCTCAGTCAACTCATTTAATTCAACCGGTGCAATCTCTCTTTTCAAGCAATCGTTCAACGGTGTTTTCTTTTGAGTGGGCCCTAACCCACATGTCTTTTCCCAGGATCTTACCCGACTCTTCTTATTTTCCCGAAGTTATTCTCAATTCTTTTTTGAAGTTTGACGTAAGAATGATTCATCATGAGTCAGATGGTTTCTCCAAGATCTTTCAAATTCTTTTCATTGTTGGTTCAACCTTTCTAATTTTTCATTCCGGAGTGCAACAACAATTCTTGGTGGTGCTTCTCACCGTCATTATCAACATTTGAAGACCGAAGAAGAGTTTCTCTGCAATCATATCCGTGCTCTTGAAGATTCTTGGTTTAGCTTGATGCCTTCCTCTCATAATTGTTTTGATTGTGGGAATTCTTTTCATCCATCCGGAGCTTTTCATGAGTTGTTTTTCTTTTCTTTCCTCCGGAGACGATCATTTCAGAAGAATTATTCATTCTCAGCTTTCAGCTCTCATTCTCCAAATCTTACCGGTGCATCAATCAAGTATCCTCTAATCAGTTCTTGATCTCTTCGTTCTCTTGTATCTAAACTCTCTCATGTATCTTCGTTTATTTGCTAATTCTTACCTGTAATTCATCCCTTTACTCTGTTCATTTTCAATTCTTACGGTGGTTCGTTCAAGATTTCTCTTCCTTCTTTATCTTATCAATTCATTCATTCTTTCAAAATCCTACCAATGGTTCGTTGAAGATTTTCCCAAGTTTGCGCTATATCTATCTTAATCCTTTCTACAGGAATAAGTAGTATGCCAAATCCGTTGCTTGTCATCAATCCAAATTGGTGAAGGATTCGCATAACATAATTCTTATTTTTGTTTCACCCAAGCATTCTAATTTCTTCTTTTCGGAGTTCGTTCATGATATCACATTCTCGGTTAGAGATGCTTGATCTTTTCTTCTGGAGATCCAAGTTTCCACTTTACCTCGTCGCAAAGATCCATCTAAATCATTGCACGAATAATTCAGATAACACACGGAAAATACTTATTTTTTATTTAATATAAATAACAGAAAGTATAAAGAGGGTGCAGAAGGTTGTGCCTTCTAGTTTCATCCATCTCATGCTCATCAAAAGGAATCCACTAACAAGGTTGATCAAGTCTTGTTAACGAACTCATTCCGAATAACATGGAACCAGAGAAATTTCGAATAACACTATGTTACCTCAACGGGGATATACACATCCCCAATAATAAGAATATCATATTTCTTCTTGATAGTAGGAAGAGCAAATTCAAAACCTCCAAATATAATCGATGGAATTTTTCCAATAGAGTTGATACTATGAACTTGAGGTTGTTTCCTCGGAAAGTGTACCGTATGCTCATTACCATTAACATGAAAAGTGGCATTTCCTTTAGTGCAATCAATAACAGCCCTTGTAGTATTCAAAAAGGGTCTTCCAAGAATAATAGACATACTATCGTCCTCGGGAATATCAAGAATAACAAAGTCCATTAAAATAGTAACGTTTGCAACTACAACAGGCACATCCTCACAAATACCGACAGGTATAGCAGTTGATTTATCAGCCATTTGCAAAGATATTTTAGTAGGTGTCAACTTATTCAAATCAAGTCTACGATATAAAGAGAGAGGCATAACACTAACACCGGCTCCAAGATCACATAAAGCAGTTTTAACATAGTTTCTTTTAATGGAGCATGGTATAGTGGGTACTCCTGGATCTCCAAGTTTCTTAGGTATTCCACCTTTAAAAGTATAATTAGCAAGCATGGTGGAAATTTCAGCTTCCGGTATCTTTCTCTTATTTGTAACAATTTCTTTCATATATTTAGCATAAGGATTCATTTTAAGCATATCAGTTAATCGCATACGCAAAAAGATAGGTCTAATCATTTTAGCAAGGCGCTCAAAATCCTCATCATCCTTTTTCTTGGATGGTTTGGGAGGAAAAGGCATGGGTTTCTGAACCCATGGTTCTCTTTCTTTACCATGTTTCCTAGCAACAAAGTCTTTCTTATCATAACGTTGATTCTTTGATTGTGGGTTATCAAGATCAACAACAGGTTCAATTTCTATATCGTTATCATTGCTAGACTGAGCATCATCATGAACATTATCACTAGTTTCAGGTTCATTACCAGATTGTGTTTCAGCATCAGAAATAGAAATATCATTTGGATTCTCAGGTGGTTGAGCAATAGGTTCACTAGAAGCATGCAAAGTCCTATCATTTTTCTTTTTATTCCTTTTAGAAGGACGAGGTGCACCTATATTATTTCTCTGAGAATCTTGCTCAATTCTCTTAGGATGGCCTTCAGGATACAGAGGTTCCTGAGTCATTCTACCAGTTCTAGTAGCCACTCTAACAGCATAATCATTATTCTTACTATTCAATTCATTGAGCAAATCATTTTGAGCTTTAAGTACTTGTTCTACTTGAGTGGTAGCCATAGAAGCATGTTTACTAATAAGTTTAAGTTCACCTTTAACATTAGCCATATAATCACCCAAGTGTTCAAGCATATTTGAATTGTATTTCAATTCTCTACCAAAATAAGCATTGAAGTCTTCTTGCTTAACCATAAATTTATCAAACTCATCTAAGCATGGGCTAGCAAACTTAGTAAATGGGATTTCAGCTTTATCATATCTATAGAGAGAATATACCTTTACTACCTGTGTCGGGTTATCAAGACCATGAGTTTCTTCAATAGGTAATGGATTAAGATCATATGTTTCTTCAACATGCGGTAAATTAAAACCGTGTATTTCTTCAATAGGAGGTAAATTCTTAACATCTTCATCTTTAATAACTTTTTCTTTCATAGATTTCTTTGCCTCTTGCATATCTTCAGGACTGAGAAATAGAACACCTCTCTTCTTCGGAGTTGGTTTAGGAATAGGCTCAGGAAGTGTCCAATTATTTTCATTTTTCAACATATTATTAGAAAGAATTTCAGCTTCATCTGGTGTTCTTTCCCTGAAAACAGAACCAGCACAACTATCCAGGTAATCTCTGGAAGCATTGGTTAGTCCATTATAAAAGATATCAAGTATTTCATTTTTCTCAAGAGGATGATCAGGCAAAGCATTAAGTAACTTGAGAAGCCTCCCCCAAGCTTGTGGGAGACTCTCTTCTTCAATTTGCACAAAATTGTATATATCCCTCAAAGCAGCTTGTTTCTTATGAGCAGGGAAATATTTAGCAGAGAAGTAATAAATCATATCCTGGGGACTACGCACACAACCAGGATCAAGAGAATTAAACCATATCTTAGCATCACCCTTTAATGAGAAAGGAAATATTTGAAGGATATAAAAGTAGCGAGTTCTCTCATCTTTAGTGAACAAGGTGGCTATTTAATTTAATTTAGTAAGATGTGCCACAACAGTTTCGGATTCATAGCCATGAAAAGGATCAGATTCAACCAAAGTAATTATATCAGGATCAACCGAGAATTCATTATCCTTATCGGTAACACAGATAGGTGAAGTAGCAAAAGCAGGGTCAGGTTTCATTCTAGCATTAAGAGATTGCTGCTTCCATTTAGCTAATAACCTCTTGAGTTCCTATCTATCTTTGCAAGCTAAAATAGCTAGAGCAGCTTCTTTTTCAAAAACATAACCCTCAGGAATGACAGGTGATTCATATTAATTAGAGGGAGAGTCTTCATCATCACTTTCATCAATATTATCAGATTCAATATTTTCATTCTCTCTAACCCTAGGAAGTTGTTCATCAAGAAATTCACCAAGTGGCACAGTAGTATCAAGCATAGAAGTAGTTTCATCACAAGTATCATGCATAGCAGAAGTGGCATCATCAATAACATGCGACATATCAGAACGAATAGCAGAAGCAGGTTTAGGTGTCGCAAGCTTACCCAAAACAGAAGGTGAATCAAGTGCAGAGCTAGATGGCAGTTCCTTACCTCCCCTCGTAGTTCAGGGATAAATCTTGGTTTTTGGATCTCTCAAGTTCTTCATAATGATAAGCAGATATAAATCCCAAGTGACTCAAAGAATAGAGCTATGCTCCCTGGCAACGGCGCCAGAAAATAGTCTTGATAACCCACAAGTATAGGGGATCGTGAATGTTTTCGAGGGTAGAGTATTCAACCCAAAATTATTGAGTCGACACCAGGGGAGCCAAAGAATATTCTCAAGTATTAGCAGCTGAGTTGTCAATTCAACCACACCTGGAAACTTAATATCTGCAGCAAAGTATTTAGTAGCAAAGTAATATGATAGTAGTGGTAACGGTAGCAAAAGGTAATGCTAAAAAAGTAATGTTTTTGGTATTTTGTAGTGATTGTAACAATAGCAACGGAAAAGTAAATAAGCGAAGAACAATATATGGAAAGCTCGTAGGCAATGGATCAGTGATGGTGAATTATGACGGATGTGGTTCATCATGTAACAGTCATAACCTAGGGTGACACAGAACTAGCTCCAATTCATCATTATAATGTAGGCATGTATTCCGAATATAGTCATACGTGCTTATGGGAAAGAACTTGCATGACATCTTTTGTCCTACCCTCCCGTGGCAGCGGGGTCCTAGCGGAAACTAAGGGATATTAAGGCCTCCATTTAATAGAGTACCAGACCAAAGCATTAACACATAGTGAATAGATGAACTCGTCAAACTACGGTCATCACCGGTAAGTATCCCGATTATTGTCACTTCGGGGTTAACAGATCATAACACATAATAGGTGACTATAGACTTGCAAGATAGGATCAAGAACTCTCATATATTGATGAAAACATAATAGGTTCAGATCTGAAATCATGGCACTCAGGCCCTAGTGACAAGCATTAAGCATGGCAAAGTCATAGCAACATCAATCTCAGAACATAGTGGATACTAGGGATCAAACCCTAACAAAACTAAATCGATTACATGATAAATCTCATCCAACCCATCACCGTCCAGCAAGCCTACGATGGAATTACTCACGCACGGCGGTGAGCATCATGAAGTTGGTGATGGAGGAAGGTTGATGATGAAGATGTCGACGGATTCCCCTCTCCGGAGCCCGGAACGGACTCCAGATCAGCCCTCCCGAGAGATTTTAGGGCTTGGCGGCGGCTCCGTATCGTAAAACGCGATGAATCCTTCTTCCTTATTTTTTTTCTCCCCGAAAGCAAATATATAGAGTTGGAGTTGAGGTCGGAGGAGCTCCAGGGGGCCCACGAGGTAGGGGACGCGCCCTAGGGGGGTAGGCGCGCCCCCACCCTCGTGGCTAGGGTGTGGGCTCCCTGGTCTTCATCTTTTGCAAGGATTTTTTATTATTTCCGAAAAGATGTTCCGTGAAGTTTCAGGTCATTCCGAGAACTTTTGTTTCTGCACATAAATAACACCATGGTAATTTTGCTGAAAATAGCGTCAGTCCGGGTTAATTCCATTCAAATCATGCAAGTTAGAGTCCAAAACAAGGGCAAAAGTGTTTGGAAAAGTAGATACGACGGAGACGTATCATACCTCTTCGATACATGGAGTGACAAATCCTAATCTTGGTCTATGCTTACTCAACTAACACCTTCGGAGACACCTGTAGAGCATCTTTATAATCACCCAGTTACGTTGTGACGTTTGATAGCACACAAGGTGTTCCTACGGTATTCAGGAGTTGCATAATCTCATAGTCAGAGGAATATGTATAAGTCATGATGAAAGCAATAGCAATAAAACTAAACGATCATAATGCTAAGCTAACAGATGGGTCTTGTCCACCACATCATTTTCTAATGATGTGATCCCATTCATCAAATCACAACAGATGTCTATGGTCGGGAAACTTAACCATCTTTGATTAACGAGCTAGTCAAGTAGAGGCATACTAGGGACACTCTGTTTGTCTATGTATTCACACATGTACTAAGTTTCCGGTTAATACAATTCTAGCATGAATAATAAACATTTATCATGATATAAGGAAATATAAATAACAACTTTATTATTGCCTCTAGGGCATATTTCCTTCAGTCTCCTGAGGGAGTCCTGGATTAGGGGGTCTCCGGACAGCCGGACTATATCCTTTGGCTGGACTGTTGGACTATGAAGATACAAGATTGAAGACTTCGTCCCGTGTCCGGATGGGACTCTCCTTGGCGTTGAAGGCAAGCTAGGCAATACGGATATGTAGATCTCCTCCCTTGTAACCGACTCTGTGTAACCCTAGCCCCCTCCGGTGTCTATATAAACCGATGGGTTTAGTCCATAGGACAACATACAATCATACCATTGGCTAGCTTCTAGGGTTTAGCCTCTACGATCTCGTGGTAGATCAACTCTTGTAATACTCATATCATCAAGAACAATCAAGCAGGACGTAGGGTATTACCTCCATCAAGAGGGCCCGAACCTAGGTAAACATCGTGCCCCTGCCTCATGTTACCATCCGCCTTAGATGCACAGTTCAGGACCCCCTACCCGAGATCTGCCGGTTTTGACACCGACATTAGTGCTTTCATTGAGAGTTCCACTGTGTCGTCACCGTAAGGCTTGATGGCCCCTTCGATCATCGGTAACGATGCGGTCTAGGGTGAGGTTTTCCTCCCCGGACAGATCTTCGTATTTGGCGGCTTCGCACTGCGGGCCAATTCGCTTGGCCATGTAGAGCAGATCGAGAGCTATGCCCCTGGCCATCAGGTCAGATTTGGAAACTTAAACTACACTGTCGACATCCGCGGAGACTTGATCTTCGACGGATTCGAGCCCGTGTCAGGTGTGCCGCACAGTCACGACGAGCACGACGTAACTCTGCCGTCAGACCGTGTTCGGGAGATCGCATCTGCAACTACTCTGGCCTTCAATCCGGAGCAAATTGCGCCATCCAAGGATGGAGGGGTAGACCCCGCCATGGAGGCCGCATTCTCAGTGGTGATGGAGCCGGATACTGACTTCCCCCCTTACGAGAGCCGTGTTGCCAAACCACTGGATTCGTCTCCGGCCACGGACTCCGAGCCGCCTGCATCCGTGCCTATCGAATCCAACTGGACGCCGATCATGGAGTTCACCTCCGCGTATATCTTTCAGCACTCGCCTTTCGATGATGTGCTAAATTCATTAAGGTCTCTCTCCTTGTCAGGAGAACCTTGGCCGAACTATGTCCGGCTAGAATGGGATGCGGACGACGAAGAAATTCGCTGCCCACCCACCACCCACTTAGTAGCCACTGTCGACGACTTAACCGACATGCTCAACTTCGACTCCGAAGACATCGATGGCATGGACGAAGATGCAGGAGATGAACAGGAACCAGCGTCCATAGGGCGCCGGTCGGCCACTTCATCACATGACATATACATGGTGGATACACCCAAAGAAGGCAATGGCGAAGAGACAGCGGAGGATGGCCCCTCCAAGAAGCAACCCAAGCGTCGATGTCAGCGACGCTATTCTAAGTCCCGCCATAGCAAAAACAACGATAATAGGCAAGCGAAAATAACACTCCAATCGACTCTAGAGGAAGCGACGACCACATTGCCCCGGCGGCAGAGCACGATGAAGCTGCAAGAGGCGAACATAGTATGGATCTGACATTCGAACACGGTGACGCCGAGGATAAACCTCATCAAACCCCCTCTCGGGAGGAAAATAGTCCGGACGAATATGCACACATCATCCCGGAAACACACTTGGAGCAAGAGTACCTCCATAGAAGGCTTATTGCCACAGTAAGGAGTCTGAAGAAGCAGAAGCAAAGGCTTAAGGCCCCACAAAATACGCTCAACAGTAGGTGGAACAAAGTGCTCGACAATGAAGCAAAGTATGGTGGAAGTTACCACACAAAGAGCTATCCAAAGCACAAGCTATTACCTAAATTCGACGGTGAGGCCTTAGAGCCCACACAACCAAAAAATGAAACGGCCAACCGGCCGAATCCACCACCTTGTGACCGCGATAGAGAAGCTAACAAAGTCGCACATAAGTCAACACACGATCTACCTGAGGACTTGCGCCAAAAATCCGGTACGACCAAATCCATCTATGGATCTAGGAAGCGCGCTCCGGCACAAAATCAAAACCGAATACTACAACCATCCGAACGCCATGGCACATCCCAATACAGGGGTGCCGCACACCCCCTATGTTTCACCGATGAGGTGCTAGACCACGAATTCCCAGAAGGATTCAAACCAGTGAACATAGAGGCGTACGATGGGACCACAGACCCTGGGGTCTGGATTGAGGACTTTATCCTCCATATCCATATGGCTCGCGGAGACGATCTCCATGCCATCAAATACTTGCCCCTCAAGCTTAAAGGACCAGCTTGGCACTGGCTAAAGAGCCTCCCCGAAAACTCAATTGGAAGTTGGGAGGAGCTCGAGGACGCTTTTCGGGCTAATTTTCAAGGGACCTATGTCCGACCTCTGGATGCAGACGATTTAAGCCATATAATTCAACAGCCCGGAGAGTCCGCCCGAAAGCTTTGGAACAGGTTTCTCACTAAGAAGAACCAAATCGTCGACTGTCCGGACGCCGAAGCCTTAGCAACTTTCAAACACAACGTCCGAGATGAATGACTTGCCAGACACCTCGGCCAAGAAAAACCGAGAACAATGGCATCCCTAACAAGCCTCATGACCCGCTTTTGCGCGGGCAAGATAGCTGGTTAGCCCACAGTAGCACCAGCGACCCAAGCACATCCGAAGTCAGGGATGGCAATGGAAAACCACAACGCAATAAAAACAAGCGTGGAAATAAAGAAGACAGCCCAGATAATACAACGGTAAATGCCAGATTTAGGGGCTCTCGACCAGGTCAGCGGAAAAAGCCTTTCAAAGGCAGCAGAGATTGACCGTCTGGCCTAAATAGGATTCTTGACAAACTATGTCAGATTCATGGCACCCCCGATAAACCTGCAAATCACACCCACAGGGAATGTTGGGTCTTCAAGAAGGCCGGTAAGCTAAACGCCAAACATAAAAGGGGGGGGGGGACACCAAGCGAAGACGAGGATGAACCTCGCCAGCAAAGCATTGGAGGACAGAAAAAATTCCCACCAGAGGTTAAAACAGTAAACATGATCCATGTGACGAAGAGGAGAAGCAAACACGCACTCCGAGACACACGCGCCATAGAGCCCGTCACCCCTAGGTTCAACCCCTGGTTGGCTTACCCGATCACTTTTGATCGCGGGGATCACACGACGAGCATCCGGCATGAAAGATTGGCTGCCTTGGTGTTAGACCCAATAATAAACGGATACCATATCACACGAGTCCTCATGGACGGCGGCAGTGGTCTAAATCTGATATATCAGGACACAGTCCGCAAAATGGGGATAGACCCGACACAAATAAGCCACAGTAATACTAACTTCAAGGGAGTAATACCAGGCCAAGAGGCCTGCTCTACGGGCTCTCTATTGATAGAGGTTGTATTTGGTTCTCCCGATAACTCCCGAAGTGAAAGGTTAACTTTCTACATCGCTCCATTCCGAAGTGGCTATCAAGCACTACTCGGAAGAACGACATTTGCTCGTTTTAGTGCAATACCGCATTACGCTTCTCTCAAGCTTAAAATGCCTGGTCCACGTGGCACCATCACAGTTAGCAAAAATACTGAGCGTTTTCTACGGGCGGAAGAGTGTGCGGCGGCTTTAACAGTCGAGCACTAGACGGCCTCACCAACCAGAAAAAATGACAGGTTGTCAAGACCACGGACACGGTTAGACGAGGTTGGTGCACCATTGCATATACATGAGATTGGTTTGATGATCAAACCCTCCTAGATGGTACCAGGGGCTTCCCGCGTGTAATCAGAGCTAGTCCAGCTCAATTTGACTTATCTTGAATTTTAATGGTTTATTGATAATAACCAATTTTCTAGCACGGCAACTTTCACCTAAGTTCTTCTCTTTTACAGATGACAATCGTGCTACACCCGTCCAGGACATGGCACAACGGAGACACAGTCGCAAACGTGCAGTAGGGACCCGCTCAAAGGTTTGTTTTCAGATTAAGACCCTGCGTAAACCTTTTTTACTGTCTCTTGTTGTTCACATCCTCCGGATACTCAATACAACCGAGAATGATGCTGACGTTATTGGCATGTGGCCACGTCAGGATATTGCACATACCTGGACATCCGGGGTTTATTATTAAGGGCATTGTTCAGCCTGGCATATGTTATAAAGACCAAAAACCTTAGGGAGTGTTCGGCGTCGCGAGTTTGGCCTTATATGCATCAGCTCCGAATCATGTCTTTGGTCAAATGTTGGGTTTGCCCGGCTCCCATGTTTTGGCACCTTACGTTCCGCTATATCGGCTAAGGTAGCACTGGGAGAACTATTGCGATTGTGCCCTGGTTCATCCGGATGAGCACCTCAGTAGAGAAAGCCGAAAACTGACTGTCATGATATAGCGCGAGACTGGTCAACCACTCGATGACTCAGCGGAATCCTCGGGATTCCTCCGCATTAATGAAGGGCCGTATCCCGGTCATGTACGTACGCGTCCCGTATTCAGACGAGCGCAGAAGTACCAGGGGCTATATAGTAGCCCCACCATCAAACTCCTGTGGCTAAGTGAAAGTGTTAAAGCAATATAGTCCGATTGCCTCGTTCGCTGTTCTACCACCTCCTTAATGGACCAAGATGTTGGATCAAGTGTGAATACACATTTTTAGCGAACACCCCCGCATTATATGAGTGGGGGCGAAAACCGATGACTGCAAACTTTCAGGTTATATACATATATACATAAATGGCCGCACAGGAGGCATCATAATACTTTTAGGAAAAACTATAAACACAGCCTTGATAACTCAATAAAACATTGTTTTTACAATGGGAGTACATGTCACTAGAACATAATATTCTTCGAGCACTGAGCCTCTATCGAACGAGCGCCTTCAAGAACTTCTTCAAAGTAGTGCTCGGCAGCCACTCGGCCCACGGCCGAACCCTGTGTTGCAACAGTGGTGGCCTCCATCTCTGCCCAGTATGTCTTGACACGGGCAAAGGCCATCCGCGCACCCTCTATGCACGCCGACCTCTTCATAGCATCGATGTGCGGCACAACACCAAGGAATTGTTGCACTAAACTAAAGTAACTATTCGGCCTTGGCCCTCCCGGCCACAGATGATCCACAACAGACCTCATGGCAAGTCCGGACAACCTATGGAGCTCGGCCCACTCGGCCATTCGCTCATTCAACAGCAGCGGACACACTGGAGCATGGAACTGTGACCAGAACAACTTTTCCACTTCGCGATCTTTTTGATCCTTGAAGTACTCAGCCGCATCAGCAGCACTTGCCGCCAAATCCACATAGGCGTCCGCAGAACTCCATAGTTGATCAAGAGGAGCATACTTCGGATCTCCGAACTTAGTCCGCAACAAGAAGGGCTTCCCATCCACGATATCCGCAGCTTGACGCAGCTCCTGCTTCGTCGCTCTGATTTTGGAGCGGGCTTCCTTGGCTGCTACCATGGCCTTCTCTAGGTCCGTCGCCCTTGCTCGACTTTCTTTTTCAAGAAGCTTGTAACGGTCAGTGGCATCTTTTAACTCAACGGCCATCTTGGCTATTCTTTCCTTGCTCTTCCCGCGCGCGGCCTGTTCGGCCCTCAGCTCTTCGACTGCCTTTAGAGCGGCTGCATCGCTACTCCTTGCTTGTTCCTTGGCTCGGGCAAGCTCCGCCCGAAGGGTGTCCACGGTGGCAGCTCTATCTGGAGTCACAACATATTAACGATACTGGCATCATGCTCCTCTTACTATATGTTGCTCACCGAAGAAATCACTTACCCTGTGCCTCGTCAAGCTGCTTGTTGACAAGCACGATGTCGGCATCTGCCACATCAAGTTGCCGCTTTAGCTTGGCAAACCCATCAGTCCGGCTAGCCACCGGAGCTTCGGCCACCTGCACATAAAGGTGGTCTGGTTATTACCTGGGACTATGATCTCTGTTTGCCGTTGTTTTCGACGACAACCAGAGTCTCAGGGGCTACTATCTGCATAGGGCACACCTAACGTGTGCGGTACTATAAAAAACATACACTATTTCACGTACCTCAAAGCCTTTCAGCAGACTCATAAAAGCTTCATGCAATCCGCTTTCAGCAGATGAAATCCTTTCAATTACCGTACCCATTAGCGTATGATGCGCTTCTGAGATGGCCGATTGCTCCAGAAGATCCTTCAGTGCGTCCAACCGCACACTGTACGGTTCCGGACTCTTTCTGTTGCTCTCTTTAGGAGCCAAATACCGAGGACTCCGGGTAGCCAAAGGATTACCCTCTGGCCTTGGTGGATCAGGAGAGACCCTCCGCGACGACACTTCAGGGTCGCTCGCCTCATGAGGCGGGGTGACAGGGGAGGTGTTTCGCTCTCCATCATCTTTGGAAGAAGATCCCCCGAAGACGAACTCTGTCGAGAAGGGCTACGATCTGAACTACAAGATATAAGCTTCGGTTATTGTCTTCAGAAGTAAGGTAGGACACTTTCACTATTAAAATACCTTTTGATTACTTACAACTTGGTAGAGGGCTGATCCCCATGCAGACATGGTGCGGCAAGAATACCCTCCGAGGCAGGACCCTCTAGTGAATATTTCTTCTCCCATTTGGAAACCTTTGTTTCCGGATCTTCAGAGGTGGTTCTCTTCCTTCCTCGGGGAGAGGGAATGTCAGATTATTCTCTCTGGTTATCCTCCCTCGCGGAGGCGCTCATTCCCCCGGTTGCGACGAGTAGCGAGCGAGGCCCGCTTTCGACCTCTTTATTCCCCCCTTCATCTTCCTTTGAGGGCACCTGATAAGGCGCCGGCTCGAGCATTCTGTCCAGTATTGGATTGGCCAAGCCTTCAGGACGGGGGGCCGAACACCTGATCATCTTCTCCCTTGTTATCCAGTCCTGGTCAAAGATCGAGTTTTCAGAATGATGTCATGATAAATAAAAGGACAACATGTTCGGCCATGGGATTACTTACTTGGGTATCAGGGCGGTTGCAGCTTAGACCCACATCCTCGATGGTGTTCGGCCACTCTATTTGGGGTCCGAAGAACAATTTATACATCTCTTCGAGCGTCATGCCGAGGAAGTGCTGAATAGTTCGCGGTCCTTCCGGGTTGAATTCCCACATATGGAGGGGTCGACATTTGCAAGGCTGGACTCGACGAACTAGCATAACTTGCATTACCATAACCAGGCTGAAATCTCGCTCAAAGAGATCTCGGATGCGGCTCTGCAATATCGGCACATCATTTGCTAGACCCCAGCTCAGCCCCCTGCTGATCCATGACGTCAGTTGTGGTGGGGGGCCCGAGCAAAAGGCAGGGGCGGCTACCCACTTGGTACTTCAGGGAGCTGTGATGTAAAACCACTCTCGGTGCCACAAGCTGGACGCCTCTGGGAAGGAACCCTCTGGCCATGGAGCATCAGCGATTTTTCTTATCACGGCACCTCCGCATTCTGCTTGCCGCCCCTCGATCATCTTCGGCTTCACATTGAAGGTCTTGAGCCACAAGCCGAAGTGAGGGGTAATGCGGAGGAAGGCCTCACATACGACGATGAACGACGAGATGTGAAGGAGGGAATACGGGGCCAGATCATGGAAATCCAGCCCATAATAGAACATGAGCCCCCTAACAAAGGGATCCAGAGCGAGGCCTAGTCCTCGGAGGAAGTGAGAGATGAACACAACACTCTCGTTGGGTTCAGGAGTGGGGATGACCTGCCCTCGGGCGGGCAGCCTGTGTGAAATTTCGGCGGTCAGATATCTGGCCTCTCTCAGCTTCTTAATGTCCTCCTCTGTGACAGAGGAAGGCACCCACCGACCTTGGAGGTTGGATCCGAACATGGTTGAAGGTTCGAAGCGCCTGACCTGAGCCTGGGGTGTTGGAACTCGAGGCGGGGGAAGGATTCGATTGAGCACGAGAGGAAGAAAGGATATGTATTGGCCTCTTTATAAAGAGGGTGAATGTCAAGCGTCCTCCTCACGGCCGTTTTGGACTCGCCTAAAATCGAGGAGTCATACCAACGGGCACGAGTGGGTTACCCACGTCCGTATTGATGAGAATCCCATAATAAGGGGGACACAATCTCTGCTTTGACAAGATGTGTCAAGAAAACCGCCTCGCAATATGTGCAGTGCTGGTTGGAAAAAGCGGTTCGGATAATGACCGGGCCATGACATAACGTCGTGCTATCAAAACACGTTGGCAGATTAGATTTGTGGAAACATTATTCTCTCTACGGTGGTATGTGGAAATTGTTTTGCAGAGCTAGACACTATCCCTGGGTTCAAAATCTTCTATGGAGTATTCGGAGGAGGAACCCGCCTTGCAATGCCGAAGACAATACTGCGCGCTGGACTCATCGTCATTGAAGCCTGGTTCAGGGGCTACTAAGGGAGTCCTGGATTAGGGGGTCTCCGAACAGCCGGACTATATCCTTTGGCCGGACTGTTGGACTATGAAGATACAAGATTGAAGACTTTGTTCCGTGTCCGGATGGGACTCTCCTCAGCGTGGAAGGTGATACGTCTCCAACGTATATACTTTTCCAAACACTTTTGCCCTTGTTTTGGACTCTAACTTGCATGATTTGAATGGAACTAACACGGACTGACGTTGTTTTCAGCTGAATTACCATGGTGTTATTTATGTGTAGGAGCAAACGTTCTCGGAATGACCTGAAACTTCACGGAGCCACTTTTCAGAAAATAAGAAAAATACCTGCCAAAGATGAAGGCCAGGGGGCCCACCACCTTGCCACGAGGGTGGGGGGCGCGCCTGCCCCCCTAGGGCGCGCCCCCTACCTCGTGGGCCCCCTGTTGCGTCTCCGACTCCAACTCCACCTCCATATATTGAGTTTCGATGAGAAAAAAATCAGAGAGAAGAAATCATTGCGTTTTACGATACGGAACCGCTACCAAGCCCTAAAACCTCTTGGGAGGGCTGATCTGGAGTCTGTTCGGGGCTCCAGAGAGGGGAATCCATCGCCATCGTCATCATCAACCATCCTCCATCACCAATTTCATGATGCTCACCGCCGTGCGTGAGTAATTCCATCGTAGGCTTGCTGGACGATGATGGGTTGGATGGGATCTGTCATGTAATCGAGTTAGTTTTGTTAGGGTTTGATCCATAGTGTCCACTATGTTCTGAGATTGATGTTGCTATGACTTTGCTATGCTTAATGCTTGTCACTAGGGGCCGAGTGCCATGATTTCAGATCTGAACCTATTATGTTTTCATCAATATATGAGTGTTCTTGATCCTATCTTGCAAGTCTATAGTCACCTATTATGTGTTATGATCCGTTAACCCCGAAGTGACAATAATCGGGATACTTACCGGTAATGACCGTAGTTTGAGGAGTTCATGTATTCACTATGTGTTAATGCTTTGTTCTGGTTCTCTATTAAAAGGAGGCCTTAATATCCCTTAGTTTCCGTAAGGACCCCACTGCCACGGGAGGGTAGGACAAAAGATGTTATGCAAGTTCTTTTCCATAAGCACGTATGACTATATTCGGAATACATGCCTACATTATATCAATGAACTAGAGCTAGTTCTGTGTCACCCTAGGTTATGACTGTTACATGATGAACCGCATCCGGCATAATTCTCCATCACCGATCCATTGCCTACGAGCTTTCCATATATTGTTCTTCGCTTATTTACTTTCCCGTTGCTATTACTATCATCACTACAAAATACCAAAAACATTGCTTTTACTACCGTTACCTTTTGTTACCGTTATCACCACTATCATATTACTTTGCTACTAAACACTTTGCTGCAGATATTAAGTTTCCAGGTGTGGTTGAATTGACAACTCAGCTGCTAATACTTGAGAGTATACTTTGGCTCCCCTAGTGTTGAATCAATAAATTTGGGTTGAGTATTTTACCCTCGAAAACTGTTGTGATCCCCTATACTTGTGGGTTATCAAGACTATTTTCTGGCACCGTTGCCGGGGAGCATAGCTCTTTTCTTTGAGTCACTTGGGATATATAATTGCTTATCATTATGAAGAATTTGTGAGATCCAAAAACCAAGATCTATCCCTCAACTACGAGGGGAGGTAAGGAACTACCATCTAGCTCTGCACTTGATTCACCTTCTGTTATGAGTAAGTTTGCGACACCTACACTTGCTTCTGCTATTCGTTCTGATATGTCGCATGTTATTGATGATGCCACTTCTGCTATGCATGATACTTATGATGAAACTACCTCTATGCCTGATACTACTATGCCACTTAGTGATTTTCTCGATAAACAACTTGCTAGGGCTAGAGAAATAGAAAATATTGAATCTGGTGATACTGATGAAAGTGATGATGAAGAATCACTTGTTATTCCTAAGGGTTATGTCTTTGATCAAGAAGCTTCCTTAGCTATTTTAGCGTGCCAAAATAGAACTGAACTCAAAAGATTATTAGCTAAATGGAGTAAGCAATCTTTAAATGCTAGAATGAAACCTGACCCTACTTTTGCTACTTCACCTATCTTTGTTATTGATAAGGATTATGAATTCTCTGTTGATCCTGATATAATTACCATGGTTGAATCTGATCCTTTTCATGGTTATGAATCTGAAACTGTTGTGGCACATTTACTAAATTAAATGATATAGCCACCGTGTTCAGTAAAGATGAGAGAATTCGTTACTTTTACATCCTTAAAATATTTCCGTTCTCATTAAAGGGTGATGCTAAGATATGGTTTAATTCTCTTGATCCTGGTTGTGTGCGTAGTCCTGAGGATATGATTTATTACTTCTCTGCTAAATATTTCCCTGCTCATAAGAAACAAGCTGCTTTAAGGGATGTATATAATTTTGTGCAAATTGAAGAAGAGAATCTCCCACAAGCTTGGGGGAGGCTTCTCCAATGAATTAATGTTTTGCCTAATCATCCTCTTAAGAAAAATGAAATACTTGATATCTTTTATAATGGACTAACCGATGCTTCCAGAGATTACCTGGATAGTTGTGCTTGTTCTGTTTTCAGGGAAAGAACACCAGATGAAGCTGAAATTCTATTGAATAATATGTTGACAAATGAAAATAATTGGACACCTCCGGAGCCAATTCTTGAGCCTATTACTAAACCAACTCCGAAGAAGAGGGGTATTCTATTTCTCAGTCCTGAAGATATGCAAGAGGCAAAGAAATCTATGATAGAAAAAGGTATTAAAGCTGAAGATGTTAAGAATTTACCTCCTATTGAAGAAGTACATGGTCTTAATTTACCGCCCGTTGAAGAAAAATATAATCTTAATCCTTTACCTATTGAAGAAACTCATGGTCTTGATAACCCGACATGGGTAGTAAAGATAAATTATCTCTATAGATATGATAAAGTTGTAATCCCATTTACTAAGTTTGCTAGCCCATGCTTAGATGAGTTTGATAAATTTATGGCTAAGCAAGAAGACTTTAATGCTTATTTTGGTAGACAATTGAAATGAAATTCAAATATGCTTGAAAACTTGGGTGATTATATGGCTAATGTCAAAAGTGAACTTAAACTCAAGTATTAATAAACTGATTTGCTAAATGAATTAAATAGCAAGAATAAGGATAATGTTGTTAGAGTGGCTACTAGTACTGGTAGAATGACTCAAGAACCTTTGTATCCTGAAGGCCACCCTAAGAGAATTAAGCAAGATTCTCAAAGAAATAATATAGATGCACCTAGTTCTTCTAAAAAGAAGAAAAAGAAAAATGATAAGACTTTGCATGCTTCTAGTGATCCTATTGTTGAAACACCTGAGAATCCAAATGATATTCCTATTTCTGATGCTGAAACACAATCTGGTAATGAACCTGAAACTAGTGGTAATGTTAATGATAATGTTCATAATGATGCCCAACCTGGTAATGATAATGACATAGAAATTGAACCTGCTGTTGATCTTGATAACCCACAATCAAAGAATCAACGTTATGATAAGAAAGATTTTGTTGCTAGGAAGCATGGTAAAGAAAGAGAGCCTTGGGTTCAGAAACCCATGCCTTTTCCTCCCAAACCATCCAAGAAAAAGGATGATGAGGATTTTGAGCACTTTGCTGAAATGATTAGACCTATCTTTTTGCATATGCGATTAGCTAATATGCTTAGAACCAATCCGTATGCTAAGTACATGAAAGATATAATTACAAATAAAAGAAAGATACCAGAAGCTGAAATTTCCACCATGCTTGCTAATTATACTTTTAAGGGTGGAATACCAAAAAACTTGAAGATCCGAGTGTACCAACTATACCATGCTCCATTAAAAGAAACTATGTTAAAACTGCTTTTATGTGATCTTGGAGCCGGTGTTAGTGTTATGCCTCTCTCTTTACATCGTAGACTTGATTTGAATAAGTTGACACCTACTGAAATATCTTTGCAAATGGCTGATAAATCAACTGCTATACCTGTCGGTATTTGTGAGGATGTGCCTGTTGTAGTTGCAAACGTTACTATTTTAATGGACTTTGTTATTCTTGATATTCCCGAGGACGATAGTATGTCTATTATTCTTGGAAGACCCTTTTTGAATACTGCAGGGGCTGTTATTGATTGCACTAAAGGCAATGTCACTTTTCATGTTAATGGTAACGAGCATACGGTACACTTTCCGAGGAAACAACCTCAAGTTCATAGTATCAACTCTATTGGAAAAATGCCATCGATTATATTTGGAGGTTTCGAATTTCCTCTTCCTACTGTCAAGAAGAAATATGATATTCTTATTATTGGGGATGTGCATATCCCCGTTGAGGTAACATAGTGTTATTCGAAATTTCTCCGGTTCCATGTTATTCGGAATGAGTTCGTTAACAAGACTTGATCAACCTTGTTAGTGGATTCCTTTTGATGATCATGAGATGGATGAAACTAGATGGCACAACCTATTGTACCCCACTTTTACTTTCTGTTACTTATATTAAATAAAATGAAAATAAATATTTTTCTGTCTGTTATTTGATTATCCATTCAATATAAAAATACCTCAAAAATAAAAGTTCTCCAAATGCCCTGAAATTTAAATAGGATTTTTTTCTAGAATATTTGA
>NC_041390.1:94886806-94920481 GCF_002162155.2 Triticum dicoccoides
AACCACCTGCCCACGAGGGTGGAGGGTGCGCCCCCTTGCCTCGTGGGCCCATAGTGGCCCTCCTCCACTTATTCCTGCACCCACACACTTCACCTTCCTCCCACAAACACGAATATCTAGCTCAAGCACGAGTTCTAGCTCATCTTGCTGCCATTTTCGATCTCCTTGCTCAAAGCACCTCTCACAAAACTGCTTGGGGAGATTGTTCCTTGGTATGTGACTCCTTCATTGGTCCAATTAGTTTTTGTTCTAGTGCTTTATTCATTGCAAATTTTGTTGCTTAGGTGACCCTGTTCTTGAGCTTGCATGTCAAATTTATATGGTCAAAAGTAGTTTTGATGGATGATATAGGCCCTGGGCACTTGTCGGAGTAGTTGCTATCAATATTATTGAGTTTGATTTACTTTTATTTTGAAGTTACTAAAAAAATTCAGATTTTTTTAGAAAATGATGAGGAGACTTTTGAGGGGCTCATTGAGCCAAAGCTCGAAGGAAAAGGCACCAAAGCCTAGGTATAATCTGCCTCGCACCATGGAGGTTCGGGCGTGTGAATGGCCTTCCGAGGATTTCTTGAGAGAAGCCGAGATTTATCAAGATTTTCATGAATTGGCTCATAATGCAGGCCTAACCGCTTTCCTCCACGACCAATGCGATCAGTATCTCTTACTCACAAATACCTTTGTGCAAAACTTTCATTTTCATTCTAGGAACTCACCACCTACGGTGGAGTTTCATTTATATGATGAGCATAAGGAGATGTCACTTTATGATTTTTGTCGGATTTGTTTAGTCCCTTTTGAGGGAAAGACAGAAGAACCACATCGTGATGATGTGGAGGGATTTATTGATACTATCACTATAGGGGAAACAAGGAAGGTTTCCGATGCACGAATCACTAGCATACATTTTCCTGTTTTACGCTACTTTGCATTATTTGCTAGTCGTTGCTTAATTGGTCAAGAAAACTGTGGAAACCTTAGTATCCCTGATATTATTATTTTGCTCCAAGGTTTATACAGTGATAACACTTTTAGTATGGGCGACATTATTGCTCAACGGTTAAGTCTGAACCGTACCAAGGGCCCCATCTTTGGAGGCATCTATGCCTCACGCCTAGCTGCACACTTTAACATACCTATTAGGCATGCTGAGAAGGAAGAAAAAGTGCTGCCTCGTGTTTATCTAGATTATAAAAGTATGGTGGCACATGATTTTATTGTTAAGAATAGGGAAGGAGAGCTTAAATATCAATTGTTCTTTAACAAACATCATCCTGAGACTATTACCCTGCCTGCTCCTTCTTTGTTTGATTTGTTTGTAGGCACGCACCTTGTTCCATTGAAGGCTATTCATGCCTACCGGAACCCTGCACCAGCTGAGGAGCCAGAGCCGGAACCACAAATTGATCCTTCACGAAAGTCTAATTACCAGTGGGATCCGGAGATGATTGTCAGCCAGTGGCAAGCTGAGTCTTCCTCTTCTTCATCTCAGTACGACCCCAACTACTATTATGGATATCCGCCAGGCCAGCCATGGCCATAGACCAACTTAGGCGAAAAGCCTAAGTTTGGGGGAGTACGTATTTCCCGCCAACATTACATTTATATTCACACACTCATTGCTAGATGTCGGTGCTCATCCTTTTTCATTGTATCATCCATGCAAGTTTATTATTCTTTTTATGCTTTCTTCTTGTGTGTTTAATAAACCTTAAGAAAAACCAAAAAAATTAGTTATAGCTTTTAATCAGTTTAATTTCCATGCTTGTAGTAGTAATTAAAAAGAAAACCCCAAAAGATTTCCTATTCTTCTTTTGCTTGTTGGGAGCTTTCCCGTGTAAATAGTTTTATTTCTTTTCTTTGGGGGTCGATAGGAGAAGACCATAATTAAATTGTTGAAGTGGCTCTTATATGCATTATTGTTGATCTAACAAAAGAACCCGTATTACCTTGTCTTCTCCTGTTTATTGGATGCTTGCAGATTCCAGCTTAGTCCAATGCACGTGCACTATTATTATTATTCACATCATTCGGTCGTGCAAGTGAAAGGCAATTATGACGATATATGATGGACTGGCTGAGATGAGAAAAGCTGGTATGAACTCGACCTCTTTTGTTTTTGTAAATATGATTAGTTCATCGTTCCTGATTCAGCCTATTATGAATAAACATGTTTGCAATGACAATTAGAGATCATAGTTTCTTGTGCCATGCTTGATTAGCTATGAGTTATAATGGTTTACCTTGCGTGCCAACATGCTATTGAAATGGTTATGATGTGGTATGATAGGGTGGTATCCTCCTCTGAATGATTTAAGTGACTTGACTTGGCACATGTTTACGCATGTAGTTGAAACAAATCAACATAGCCTTCATGATATTTATGTTCATGGTGGATTATATCCTACTCATGCTTGCATTCGGTGTTGATTAATTTTAATGCATGTTCATGACTGTTGTTGCTCTCTAGCTGGTCGCTCCCCAGTCTTTTGCTAGCCTTCACCTGTACTAAGCGGGAATACTGCTTGTGCATCCAATCCCTTAAACCCCAAAGTTATTCCACATGAGTCCACTATACCTACCTATATACAGTATCTACCTGCCGTTCCAAGTAAATTTGTATGTGCCAAACTCTAAACCTTCAAATAAATATCCTATTTTGTATGCTCGAATAGCTCATGTATCAACTAGGGATGTCTGTATCTTCCATGTTAGGCGGGTTATTCTCAAGAGGAGTGGACTCCGCTCCTCACTCATGAGATAAATGGATGGTCATCAGGATGCCCAGTGCCATGCTTTATGCAAACTAAATCAAATTAATTGCAAACAACACTCCCCCTGGGACTCTTGTTAGTTGGAGGCACTCGTTGTTTCGAGCAAGCCATGGATTGATGCTTGTTGGTGGAAGGGGGAGTATAAACTTTACCATTCTGTTTGGGAACCGCCTATAATGTGTGTAGCATGGAAGATATCGCCATCTCTTGGTTGTTATGTTGACAATGAAGTATACCGCTCAAAATATTATTCACCTTTGTTTCAAAACCGAGCTGTGGCACCTCTACAAATCCCCGCTTCCCTCTGTGAAGGGCCCATCTATTTACTTTTATGCTGAGTCATCATCCTCTTATTAAATAGCACCAGTTGGAGAGCACCACTGTCATTTGCATTCATTACTGTTAGTTTACATTGAGTATGACTTGACTCGATCTCTTTTACCATGAATTACAATGTCTAGTCAGTCCTTGGTCTTTAAAGGTGCTCTGCATTTATGTTTTGCGGTCTTAGAAAGGGCTAGCGAGATACCATCTTGTTATATCATATTATGATTGTTTTGAGAAAGTGTTGTCATCCGAGATTTATTATTATGGCTCGCTAGTTGATTATGCTATTGATATGAGTAAACTTGAGATCTATGCGTTATTGTGACTATGGTTAGTTATAATCTTTGCTGAAAACTTGAATGCTTGCTTTACATATTGACAACAACAAGAGCAAACAGATTTTGTAAAAGTTTTTCTTTATCACTTTCAGTTTGTCAACTGAATTGCTTGAGGACAAGCAAAGGTTTAAGCTTGGGGGAGTTGATACGTCTCAACGTATCTACTTTTCCAAACACTTTTGCCCTTCTTTTGGACTCTAACTTGCATGATTTGAATGGAACTAACCCGGACTGACGCTGTTTTCAGCAGAATTACCATGGTGTTATTTATGTGCAGGAGCAAACGTTCTCGGAATGACCTAAAACTTCACGGAGCCACTTTTCAGAAAATAAAAAAAATACCTGCCAAAGATGAAGGCCAGGGGGCCCACCACCTTGCCACGAGGGTGGGGGCGCGCCCCCTACCTCGTGGGCCCCCTGTTGCGTCTCCAACTCCAACTCCACCTCCATATATTGGGTTTCGATGAGAAAAAAATCAGAGAGAAGAAATCATCGCGTTTTACGATACGGAGCCGCCGCCAAGCCCTAAAACCTCTCGGGAGGGCTGATCTGGAGTCCGTTCGGGGCTCTGGAGAGGGGAATCCGTCACCATCATCATCATCAACCATCCTCCATCACCAATTTCATGATGCTCACCGCCGTGTGTGAGTAATTCCATCGTAGGCTTGCTGGACGGTGATGGGTTGGATGGGATCTATCATGTAATCGAGTTAGTTTTGTTAGGGTTTGATCCCTAGTGTCCACTATGTTCTGAGATTGATGTTGCTATGAATTTGCTATGCTTAATGCTTGTCTCTAGGGCCCGAGTGCCATGATTTCAGATCTGAACCTATTATGTTTTCATCAATATATGAGTGTTCTTGATCCTATCTTGCAAGTCTATAGTCACCTATTATGTGTTATGATCCGTTAACCCCGAAGTGACAATAATCGGGATACTTACCGGTGATGACCGTAGTTTGAGGAGTTCATGTATTCACTATGTGTTAATGCTTTGTTCCGGTTATCTATTAAAAGGAGGCCTTAATATCCCTTAGTTTCCATAAGGATCCCGCTGCCACGGGAGGGTAGGACAAAAGATGTTATGCAAGTTCTTTTCCATAAGCACGTATGACTATATTCGGAATACATGCCTATATTATATCAATGAACTGGGGCTAGTTCTGTGTCACCCTAGGTTATGACTGTTACATGATGAACCGCATCCGGCATAATTCTCCATCACCGATCCATTACCTATGAGCTTTCCATATATTGTTCTTCGCTTATTTACTTTCCCGTTGCTATTACTATCATCACTACAAAATACCAAAAACATTGCTTTTACTACCGTTACCTTTTGTTACCATTATCACTACTATCATATTACTTTGCTACTAAACACTTTGCTGCAGATATTAAGTTTCCAGGTGTGGTTGAATTGACAACTCAGCTGCTAATACTTGAGAGTATTCTTTGGCTCCCCTTGTGTTGAATCAATAAATTTGGGTTGAATACTTTACCCTCGAAAACTGTTGCGATCCCCTATACTTGTGGGTTATCAGAAGGCAAGCTAGGCAATATGGATATGTAGATCTCCTCCCTTGTAACCGACTCTGTGTAACCCTAGCCCCTCCGGTGTCTATATAAACCGAAGGGTTTAGTCCGTAGGACAACATACAATCATACCATAGGCTAGCTTCTAGGGTTTAGCCTCTACGATCTCGTGGTAGATCAACTCTTGTAATGCTCATATCATCAAGAACAATCAATTGCAGGACGTGGGGTATTACCTCCATCAAGAGGGCCCGAACCTGGGGAAACATGATGCCCCCTGCCTCCTGTTACCATCCGCCTTAGACGCACAGTACGGGACCCCCTACCCGCGATCCACCAGTTTTGACACCGACACTCCCACTTGCACTAGAGTCAATAATCTCGATTACATAGTAATGATTCTAACACCCATGGAGTCTTGTGAGAGAGGCTTAGTCAACGGGTCTGCAACATTCAGATCCGTATGTTTCTTGCAAATCTCTATGTCTCCCTCCTTGACTTGATCGCAGATGGAATTGAAGTGTCTCTTGATGTGTTTTGTTCTCTTATGAAATTTGGATTCCTTCTCCAAGGCAATTGCTCTAGTATTGTCACAAAAGGTTTTCATTGGACCCGGTGTACTAGGTATTACACCTAGATCGGATATGAACTCCTTCATCCAAACTCCTTCATTTGCTGCTTCCGAAGCAGCTATGTACTCCGCTTCACACGTAGATCCCGCCACGATGCTCCGCTTAGAAGTGCACCAACTTACAGCTCCACCATTCAATATAAATACATATCTGGTTTGTGACTTAGAGTCATCCGGATCAGTGTCAAAGCTTGCATCGACGTAACCATTTACGACAAGCTCTTTGTCACCTCCATAAACGAGAAGCATATCCTTAGTCCTTTTCAGGTATTTTAGGATGTTCTTGACTATTGTCCAGTGATCCACTCCTAGATTACTTTGGTACATCCCTGCTAAACTTATAGCAAGGCACACATCAGGTTTGGTACATAGCATTGCATATATGATAGAACCTATGGCTGAGGCATAGGGAATGACTTTCATTTTCTCTCTATCACTACTGCAGGATGCTGCTAACGTGACACTACAATCAGAGACCCTTTAACGAAACTGTGTGCAATGCAATACTCGCAAACGGTGGTGTAAAAAAAACTCGTCAAAAAAGGTGCAAAATGTTTGCGATGACGGATGCATCAAACACGGTTCGGATTTTAGTTGCATGTGCGATGCAGGGCATATGGTTCAGTTCAATTAACTGTTTGGGATGAGGAGGAACGAAAGAAACGGTCAACCAGATGGAGGCGTGTGCGATATATAGCATACGGTTCACTCGGATGAACTATTTGTGATTAGGCAACACAAAAGAAACGGTCAGCCAGATCAAGGTGTGTGTGATATACGGCATGCGGCTCACTCGGATGAACTATTTGTGTTGAGACAAGAGAACAGAAACGGTCAACCAGATGAAGGTGTGTGCGATGTACATCATACGGTTCACTCGGATGAACTGTTTGTGATTAGGAAACACAGAAGAAACGGTCATCCAGATCAAGGTGAGTGCGATATATGGCATGCGGTTCACTCAGCCTTGTCGTCTGTGTGTGACCTCTGTGGCAACCGTTCGCTCCCCACTAGCCTCTTCTTGTACCGTGGCAGCCGTCCACTGCCTCTTTGCCTTTCCCTCTCGATTTGGAACTCCTATCGCACGCTCTTCCTCCCTCCATTTGCCTTCACCCTTCCTTCTGCCATTGTTCGATCATCTTCTCCATGGAGGGAACAGGCCAAAAACGACCCCGTTATTCTTGCCCTGGTCTGAAAGATGACGTGGTGGAGGAACTCATTGATCGGTGCGACATCATCACCTCGGCTAGCATGGCAGGTTCGTTCAAGACCATTCTTGACTCAACTAATAACATCATTACAAGCAACCCAAGGGTCCAGGAGCAGTTTGGTCTCCCCTATCTTCTTCGCCATGACCCTGCTGACTGGTGCGGGGACGAGGGAAGCCTCGCCTTGTGCAAGTTGATGCCGCTTGATAATGATACGTGTGATGTTAAGATGCCATCGCTTGAGGGCAAGGCTTGGGCATGCGCAAATGAAGATTGGGTTGTTTATATTGGGTACAACTGCAAGTGGGAACTTGTGAATGTGTACACTCTTCACTGGGTTCCACTTCCAAAAATCTCAGACTGCCCAGAGGTTGAGCACACAGATAATCTACGTGAGTTCAAATACGATCATGGTAACTGTCGTCTTCGAAAGATAGCAATTTGTCGAGTTCCTAACCGCTCTTGGGATTACACGAACTATGAAGTTGTTTCTATCTTCGACAAGCTTGCTACCTTCCTTACTTCCATTCCTCGATGGATATTGCTCAAAAATCAATTTCTGTACACGGATGAGTACTATGATGCAATTCAATACGAGGGTCTTGTGTTTGTTGCCACCACTCGTGGCACTATTTTTGCATGGAATCATCATGCTTTCGGTACGTTTATCTTCCACTGTAATTATAATTGTTTCATCCACATGCATGCAGATTAGCTAGTTTCCCTTTACTAATTAATTAACCTTCTTGTGTTTCCAAGGTCCTATGAACATTCCACCACCTATACTTGAAATATTTTATAACCAAGGGGGAGATGATGATGCTGATGATCACGAGAAGGAGGACGAGCAGGACCCATATACTCAGTGGTGCCTGGCAACTTATTTCGATGGATCACCTCTTCTTATCTGTATACATGGCACTGCTGATGTTACTAAGGAAGCAGGTGTTGTCTCGCATGGTCGCACTCTCCGGACCTATTCCAACATCCGTTGCAGGGTATTCGGGATGGATACTAGTGTACTAGCACCAACACATTCCCCTGGTTCAGTATTGAAAATCTTGGAGGAAACTCGCTCTTCCTTGGACAAAACTATCCAATGATGGTGAAAGGCGATCCAGCTGCTGTTGACACAACGTTACTACCATTTATGAGAAGCAACTGTATCTATACCTTGATCATTGCTATGCTTCCCTACCATCACACTATGGGTCCTGACATAGCCCGCTTCAGCCTGGATGATCAGTCTTGCATTGGTCTCGAGATTGACAGTAGCTGGCCCTTCCTAGAGAATCACTTCTGGTTCAAAGCAAGCGTTTCCAACGCCGACGAGTGGTTGAGCTGAAGTTCATTTCATCGCTTTGTTATTTGTTGTGTGAGAAAAACTTTACTTTACTAGAATTTTTTGTTTGAAATGATCTATAATCCAACGTGTATCCTCGTTGTCGTTGTGGGTTGATGACTTGTTGTATGTAATCAATGGTACATTTGCATATCCGTCCATCAACTCACGCTTGCTAGTGGTGTCCATATGAATAGTTCTAGTGATTTTAGTTGCAAAAATAAGATAGTGCTAGTGATTTTTAGCTGCATATTTTAACAAATCGCAGTGTTACAAGGTTGACAGATGGAAATGTTACTAGATAAACAAATGTAAATCTTTCCAGTTTGACAAATGGCAACATACCCAAAATGATAGATGCAAATCTTACCCAATTGTTTCTACGTGGTTGCACACGAGTCATGCAAAACAACCGTTTGCGTTGAAGGGATGCAGAAATCCTGCTCGGCACATTTTCCCTTGGCTTCCTGGGGAAGCTGTCAGTTTGCGTATGGGTGTTCTAACTAAAACTTTTGCAATGAGTGTTCTATATTTAAAAACCATTGACGTTTTTCCAAAAGAAAATCGTTTGATAAGACTGTACATTAAGAGAGAAAAATGCAAGTTCATTCAAACCATATCTTTCATTCAGTCACACTGCGAATTTATATTCATATGATCGAGAATTCGAGATATAGTATTAAACCCCAAAAAACTATTTTTGGCGGCGACGAAGGCGGTGTGCCGCGCCGTCGTTGTCGTTGTCGTCCTCTGGGACACCATTGTTGAAGTCTTCAAGGCAGCACAAAATGTTCTTCACTTGTAAATCAAAAATCATGTCGTCGCACGATCGACGGGAGGGGCGTGGGAGGCCGGCAACTGGCGCCGCAGAGAGGTAGCGGTCTATGGCAGCGTCCCATGCTGCTGAGGGGGGCACGCGCACGGGCACGGCACAGGCGCGGCGGGTGCAGCCAAACGCACGAGGATTGGCACCGCGGTGGGTGGAGGGGCACGCACGGGCAGGGGCATGGGCGTGGCTGGTGCAGCCAAACGCATAGGGGCCGGTGCCACGGTGGGTGGAGGGGCGTGCACGGGCACGGGCGCTGGCGCTGGCATATACACGAGCTCGCGCGGGTCCACGGAGACCTCGCTAACGCCCATGGCTTCGAGCTCTGCGATAGTGCTCGACAACCAGCCCATCAATGCTACGGGGATGGTCGCTGGCGCGGGCGCGGGGATGGGAGCTGGGACGGGAGTGGGGGCAGCAACCGTGGCGGCCAGCTTGTTCTGGGCCATGTCCATGTGGCCTCATTCCTCCTTATATTCTATCTCCTTTGGCTCGGAGTCAACTTCACTAAACTTGAAGACTAGTGGCAGATGATCATTTTGCGCCATGGCGTTGGTGGAGGTTTGCGGGAGGGAGGGGAATGGGAGGCAAACAGTAAGGCTGTATTAAACAGCGGCTCGGGCACCATTAATGGAGAGGAAGGCGGGCGGCCATGGAAGTCAAATGGCTTGCTTTCCAGTGAGCCTGCACAGCTACAGCTTGCATGCTTCCCGGCAAGCCTACGCATTGGAGGATAGCTTGCACACCTCTCGGTCAGCCTGCCACCGGACTCCGCTCGCAAGCCTCCCGTTCAGTCAAGGTCAAGCAGCTGTTCACACGGCACCTCCTATGGCCATTAAAATGAAGACACGTGGCGTCACGTGAATGGTTAACATAATGCACACGATTTGAATTATACAATCATTTGAGATATTAAAGTGGCAGCTATTTTTTCAAAATGCCTTTGTTGGTTGTTACTCGAGTGAGCCTTCTCTCAAAATGGACACGAAAAATACCACAGCATGTCGGGTGCCATTACATGAAAGCAAGCCAAGTTTCATGAATTTCAGACGAGTTTTGGATTTACTAGAATTTAAAAACAAAGTATCTCAACGTTTTGCCGACAATCAACGGTGCCCTGGTGTTTGAAATTCATTCCAATTTCTTGCATGGGGCCTAAGCATGCACCCATGGACACATATTTGAATTTTCAACCAATTTATATGCATTAGAGCATGTGCATGTAGTTCAAATTTGAATTATGCACATAAATGCATTGAAAACTCAATTAATGCATAAAAATGTCCAAACAAACCCTGAAAAATCCCAAAAATTGACACAACACTCCTGTTGTTCTATGTTGACATGAGAAAAAATTTGAAAGCAATAAGAGGCAATGGATATCGTTTCATCCCCAGAGGTGGGAAGTTCCTTATCGAAAGCATCACGCTTGTTGTGAGAAGCTTTGGTTTGTGAGAAGCATAACCCCAAACCTGCCCCAAATGGGACAAAAATTTACCACGGCATGTTGATGCATGATACGTCTCCAACGTATCTATAATTTTTTATTGTTCCATGTTGTTGTATTATCAATCTTGGATGTTTTATAACCATTTTATAGTCAATTTATATCATTTTTTGGTACTAACCTATTGACATAGTGCCAAGTGCCAGTTCCTGTTTTTCCGTGTTTTTTACATCGCAGAAAATCAATATCAGACGGAGTCCAAATGCCACGAAACTTTATGGAGATTTTTTATGGACCAGAAGGAACATGTTGGGCCCTGGTAGCACCTAGGGGGAGTCTCGAGGAGGGGACAACCCACCAGGGCGCGCCAGGAGGCCCATGCGCGCCCCGGTGGGTTGTGCCCACCTCGGGTGCCCCGGACCGCCTCTTTGCTCTATAAATACCCAAATATTCCCAAAACCCTAGGGGAGTCGACGAAATATTCATCTAGCCGCCGCAGAGTCGAGAACCACCAGATCCAATCTTGACACCATCTCGGATGGGGTTCACCACCTCCATTGGTGCCTCTCCGATGATGCATGAGTAGTTCTTTGTAGACCTTCGGGTCCGTAGTTAGTAGCTAGATGGCTTCATCTCTCTCTCTCTCTCTTTTTTCTCAATACAATGGTCTCTTGGAGATCCATATGATGTAACTCTTTTGTGGTGTGTTTGTTGGGATCTGATGAACTTTGAGTTTATGATCGGTCATATATTTTTATATCCATGAAAGATATTTGAGTTTCTTTGATCTCTTAGATGCATGATCTCTTACAGCCTCATATTTCTTCTTGGATATTTGGGTTTTGTTTGGCTAACTTGATCTATTTATCTTGCAATGGGAAGATGTGCCAGGTAGTGGGTTTGATCTTACGGTGCTTGATCCTAGTGACAGAAAGGGAACCGACATGTATGTATCGTTGCTACTAAGGATAAAAAGACGGGATATATATCTACGCAATAGATAAACGGATCTTGTCTACATCATGTCATCGTTCTTATTGCATTACTCCATTTTCCATTAACTTAATACACTAGATGCATGCTGGATATATAGCGGTCGATGTGTGGAGTAATAGTAGTAGATGTAGGCAGGAGTCAGTCTACTAATCTTGGACGTGCTGCCTATGTAATGATCATTGCCTAGATATCGTCATAATTATTTGAGGTTCTATCAATTGCCCAACAGTAATTTGTTTACCCACCATTTGCTATCTTTCTCAAGAGAAGCCACTAGTGAAACCTACGGCCCCCGGGTCTTCTTCCTCATATATTTGCTTGTGATCTACTTTTCCTTTGCATTTTTATTCAGATCTATTAAACCAAAAATATAAAAATACTTTGCTGCACTTTATTTTATTTGTGATCTATTATTGCAATCTACTACAATTTTCTGGCATCGTGACCCGAAAGGGATTGACAACCCCTTTAACACGTCGGGTTGCGAGGTGTTGTTATTTGTGCGCAGGTGTTGTTTACATTATGTTGCTTGGTTCTCCTACTGGTTCGATAACCTTGGTTTCTTCACTGAGGGAAATACCTACCATCACCGTGCTGCATCATCCCTTCCTCTCTGGGGAAATACCGATGTAGTCCTAGCAGACAGGAGCTTTTTTGGCGCTATAGTCAGAGAGCAATCAATGTCGCTCCATGATAGTATGCCAAGTTTCATGAATTTCGGATGAGCTTTGGATTTACTAGAATTTAAAAAGCAGGTATCTCAATGTTTGCGGCCGAGTGACCGTGGCAGGGTGTTTGACATTCATTCCCATTTCTTGCATGGGACCTAAGCATGCACCCAAGGACACATATTTGATTTTTCAACCAATTTATATGCATTAGAGCATGTGCATGTAGTTCAAATTTGAATTATGCACATAAATGCATTGAAAACTCAATTAATGCATAAAAATATCCAAACGAACCCCGAAAAATCCCAAAAATTGACACAACACTCCTGTTGTTCTATGTTGACATGAGAAAAAAATTGAAAGCAATAAGAGGCAATGGATATCATTTCATCCCCAAAGGTGGGACGTTCCCTACCGAAACCATTCGGTTTGTTGTGAGAAGCTCTGGTTTGTGAGAATCATATCCCCAGACCTACCCCAAATGGGACAAAAAATTTACCACGACATGTTTATGCCGCTCCTTGATAGCATGCCAAGTTTCATGAATTTTGGACGAGCTTTTGAATTACTAGAATTTAAAAACCAGGTATCTAAATGTTTGTGGCCAAGTGACCGTGGCAGGGTGTTTGCCATTCATTCCCATTTCTTGCATGGGACCTCAGCATGCACCCTGATACGTCCATTTTGCATCATGCTTTTATATCGATATTTATTGCATTATGGGTTGTTATTACACATTATGTCACAATACTTATGCCTATTCTCTCTTATTTTACAAGGTTTACATAAAGCGGGAGAGTGCCGGCAGCTGGGATTCTGGGCTGGAAGAGGAGCAAATATTAGAGACCTATTCTGCATAGCTCCAAAAGTCATGAAACTTCACGGAAGACGTTTTCAGAATATATAAAAAATACTGAGCGCAAGAAGTTCACCAGGGGGGCCAAACCCTGCCCACGAGGGTGGGGGCGCGCCCTACCCCCTGGGCGCGCCCTCCTACCTCGTGGGCCCCCTGGTGGCCCTCCGGTGGCCATCTTCTGCTATATGAAGTCTTTCGATGAGGAAAAAATCATAAGCCATCTTCTCAGACGAAACTCCACCGTCACGAGGCGGAACCAATCTAGGGCTCTGGCGGAGCTGTTCTGCCAGGGGAACTTCCCTCTGGGAGGGGGAAATCATCGCCATCGTCATCATCAACGCTCCTCCCATCGGGAGAGGGCAATCTCCATCAACATCTTCATCAGCACCATCTCCTCTCAAAACCATAGTTCATCTCTTGTATCCAATTCTTCTCTCCAAGTCCGGGATTGGTACTAGTAGGTTGCTAGTAGTGTTAATTACTCCTTGTAGTTGATGCTAGTTGGTTTATTTGGTGGAAGATCATATGTTCAGATCCTATATGCATATTAATACCCCTCTGATTATGAACATGAATATGCTTTGTGAGTAGTTACGTTTGTTCCTGAGGACATGGGAGAAGTCTTGCTATTAGTAGTCATGTGAATTTGGTATTCGTTTGATATTTTGATGAGATGTATGTTGTCTCTCCTCTAGTGGTGTTATGTGAACGTCGACTACATGACACTCCGCCATCATTTGGGCCTAGAGGAAGGCATTGGGAAGTAATAAGTAGATGATGGGTTGCTAGAGTGACAGAAGCTTAAACCCTAGTTTATGAGTTGCTTCGTAAGGGGCTGATTTGGATCCATATGTTTCATGCTAAGGTTAGGTTTACCTTAAATCCTTAATACTTTTGTTGTAGTTGCGGATGCTTGCAATAGAGGTTAATCATAAGTGGGATGCTTGTCCAAGTAAGGACAGTACCCAGGCACCGGTCCACTCACATACCAAATTATCAAAGTACCGAACGTGAATCATATGAACGTGATGAAAACTAGCTTGACGATATTCCCATGTGTCCTCGGGAGCGCTTTTCTCTATATAAGAGTTTGTCCAGGCTTGTCCTTTGCTACAAAAAGGATTGGGCCACCTTGCTGCACTTTATTTACTTTTGTTACTTGTTGCTCGTTACAAATTATCCTATCATAAAACTATCTGTTACCACTTATTTCAGTACTTGCAGATAAAACCTTGCTGGAAACCGCTTATCATTTCCTTCTGCTCCTCGTTGGGTTCGACACTCTTACTTATCGAAAGGACTATGATAGATCCCCTATACTTGTGGGTCATCAAGACTCTTTTCTGGCACCGTTGCCGGGGAGTGAAGTGCCTTTGGTAGGTGCATTTTGGTAAGGAAAAATTTATATAGTGTGCTGAAATTTACTGTCACTTGTTACTATGGAAAGTAATCCTCTGAGGGGCTTGTTCGGGGTATCTTCACCCCGACCAGTAGAGCAAAGAGTTGCTCCTCAACCTACTGGACCTACTAAAAATGAAAATGTCTGCTTTGAAATTCCCTCGGGTATGATTGAAAAACTGCTAGCTAATCCTTTTGTAGGAGATGGAACAAGGCATCCTGATGAGCACCTAATATATGTGGATGAGGTTTGTGGATTATTTAAGCTTGCAGGTGTACCCAGAGATGTTGCTAAGAAGAAGGTCTTCCCTTTATCTTTGAAGGGAGATGCATCGACATGGTATAGGCTATGTGATGATACGGGGTCATGGAATTACAAACGATTGAAATTGGAATTTCATCAGAAGTTTTATCCTATGCATCTTGTTCATCGTGATCGCAACTATATATATATATATAATTTTGGCCTCGCGAAGGAGAAAGCATCGCTCAAGCTTGGGGGAGGCTTAAATCAATGTTATATTCATGCCCCAATCATGAGCTCTCAAGAGAAATGATTATTCAAAATTTATATGCTCGGCTTTCTGATAGCAATCGCACCATGCTCGATACTTCTTGTGCTGGCTCTTTTGTGATGAAGACTATTGAATTCAAATAGGATTTATTGGAAAGAATTAAACGCAACTCTGAAGATTGGGACCTCGATGAAGGTAAGGAGTCGGGTATGACACCTAAGTTTGATTGTGTTAAATCTTTTATGGGTACCGATGTTTTCCGTAAATTTAGCACTAAATATGGACTTGACTCTGAGATAGTAGCTTCTTTCTGTGAATCTTTTGCTTCTTATGTTGACCTCCCCAAGGAGAAGTGGTTTAAATATCATCCTCCCATAGAAGTAAAATTAGTTGCACCTATTAAAGTTGAAGAAAATACTATCACTTATAATGTTCCTATTGTTCCTACTTATTATGTTGAGAAACCACCTTTTCCTATTAGGATAAAGGGTCATGCTAAAGCTTCAACTGTGGTTCGTAAAATCAATATTAAAACTTATACACGTCATGAGCAAATTAAAGTTGAACCTGATATTGCTATTGTTAAAGATCTCTTGTCTGATAATATTGATGGGCATGTTATTCATTTCCTTGATGAGACTGCAATAATTGCTAAACCTTGTGCTAAAGATAAAAACAGACTTGTGGTAGGCATTCCTGTTATTTCTGTTAAAATAGGAGATCATTGTTATCATGGCTTATGTGATATGGGTGCTAGTGCTAGTGCAATACCTTACTCCTTATACAAAGAAATTATGCATGATATTGCACCTGCTGAGATGGAAGAGATTGATGTCACAATTAAACTTGCCAATAGAGATACTATTTCACCAATGGGAATTGTTAGAGATGTTGAAGTCTTGTGTGGGAAAACTAAATATCCTGCTGATTTTCTTGTACTTGGTTCCCCACAAGATAGCTTTTGTCCCATTATATTTGGTAGACCCTTCGTAAAAACTGTTAATGCTACCATAGATTGCAAAAGGGATGTTGTTACTATCGGTTTAGATGATATGACTCATGAATTTAATTTCTCTAAATTTAGTAGACAACATAGTGAAGAAGAATTACCTAGTAAGGATGAAATTATTGGTCTTGCTTCTATTGCCGTACCTCCTAGTGATCCTTTAGAACAATATTTCCTAGACCATGAAAATGACATGTTTATGAATGAAAGAAGGGAAATAGATGAAGTATTCTTTAAACAGGAACCTATTCTGAAACACAATTTTCCTGTTGAACTCCTAGGGGATCCTCCTCCACCCAAGGGTGATCCCGTGTTTGAGCTTATACCGTTGCCTGATACTCTTAAATATGCTTATCTTGATGAGAAAAGGATATATCCTGTTATTATTAGTGCTAACCTTTCAGAGCATGAGGAAGAGAGATTATTGAAAACTCTAAAGAAGCACCGTGCTGCTATTGGGTATACTCTTGATGATCTTAAGGGCATTAGTCCCACTCTATGTCAACATAAAATAAATTTGGGAGCATATGCTAAACCAGTTCGTGATCATCAACGACGGCTGAATCCTAAAATGAAAGAAGTGGTAAGAAAGGAAATACTAAAGCTCCTTGAGGCAGGTATATATAATCTATCCCGTTGCTGATAGTTAGTGGGTAAGTCCTGTCCATTGTGTCCCAAAGAAGGGAGGTATTACTGTCATTCCTAATGATAAAGATGAATTGATTCCTCAAAGAATTATTACAGGTTATAGGATGATAATTGATTTCCACAAATTAAATAAGGCTAATAAAAAGGATCATTACCCCTTACCTTTTATCGATCAAATGCTTGAAAGATTATCCAAACATACACATTTTTTGCTTTCTTGATGGTTATTCTGGTTTCTCTCAAATACCTGTGTCAGCCAAAGATCAATCAAAGACTACTTTTACTTGCCCTTTTGGTACTTTTGCTTATAGACATATGCCTTTTTGTTTATGTAATGCACCTGCTAACTTTCAAAGATGCATGATGGCTATATTCTCTGACTTTTGTGAAAATATTTGTGAGGTTTTCATGGACGATTTCTCCGTCTATGGATCTTCTTTTGATGATTGCTTGAGCAACCTTGATCGAGTTTTGCAGAGATGTGAAGAAACTAATCTTGTCTTGAATTGGGAAAAGTGCCACTTTATGGTTAATGAAGGTATTGTCTTGGGGCACAAAGTTTCTGAAAGAGTTATTGAGGTTGATAAAGCCAAGGTTGATGCTATTGAGAAGATGACATGTCCCAAGGACATCAAAGGTATAAGAAGTTTCCTTGGTCATGCCGGATTTTATAGGAGGTTCATTAAGGACTTCTCAAAAATTTCTCGGCCTCTGACTAATTTATTACAAAAAGATATACCATTTGTCTTTGATGAAGATTGTGTAGAAGCATTTGAAATACTTAAGAAAGCATTGATCTCTGCACCTATTGTTCAGCCACCTGATTGGAATTTACCCTTTGAAATTATGTGTGATGCTAGTGATTATGCTGTAGGTGCTGTTCTAGGGCAAAGAATTGATAAGAAATTAAATGTTATTCAATATGCTAGTAAAACCCTAGACAATGCTCAAATAAATTATGCTACTACTGAAAAAGAATTCTTAGCAGTTGTATTTGCTTGTGATAAGTTCAGACCTTATATTGTTGATTCTAAAGTAACTATTCACACTGATCATGCTGCTATTAAATATCTTATGGAAAAGAAAGATGCTAAACCTAGACTTATTAGATGGGTTCTCTTGCTACAAGAATTCGACTTACATATTGTTGATAGAAAGGGAGCTGAGAACCCCATTGCAGACAACTTGTCTAGGTTAGAAAATGTGCTTGATGACCCACTACCTATTGATGATAGCTTTCCCGATGAGCAATTAAATGTCATAAATAATTCTCATACTTCTCCATGGTATGCTGATTATGCTAATTACATTGTTCCTAAGTTTATACCACCTAGTTTCACATACCAGCAAAAGAAAAAGTTCTTCTATGATTTGAGGCATTACTTTTTGGACGACCCACATATTTATAAAGAAGGAGTAGATGGTGTTATTAGACATTGTGTACCTGAGCATGAACAGGAACATATCCTACGCAACTGTCACTCTGAAGCTTATATGGAGGACACCATGTTGGAGATAGAACTGCACATAAGGTATTGCAATCTGGTTTTTATTGGCCTACTCTCTTCAAGGATGCCTTAAGTTTGTCTTATCTTGTGATGAATGTCAAAGAATTGGTAATATTAGTAGACGTCAAGAAATGCCTATGAATTATTCACACATTATTGAACCATTTGATGTTTGGGGCTTTGACTATATGGGACCATTTCCTTCCTCTAATGGATACACACATATTTTAGTTGCTGTTGATTACGTTACTAAGTGGGTAGAAGCTATTCCAACTAGTAGTGCTGATCATAACACTTCTATTAAAATGCTTAAAGAAGTTATTTTTTCCGAGATTTGGAGTCCCTAGATATTTAATGACTGATGGTGGTTCACATTTTATTCATGGCGCTTTCCGTAAAATGCTTGCTAAATATGATGTTAATCATAGAATTGCATCTCCTTATCATCCTCAGTCTAGTGGTCAAGTAGAATTGAGTAATAGAGAGCTCAAATTAATTTGCAAAAGACTGTTAATAGATCTAGAAAGAATTGGTCCAAGAAACTTGATGATGCATTATGGGCCTATAGAACTGCATATAAAAATCCTATGGGTATGTCTCCGTATAAAATGGTTTATGGAAAAGCATGTCACTTACCTCTCGAACTAGAACACAAGGCATATTGGGCTATTAAAGAGGTCAACTATGATTTTAAACTTGCCCGTGAGAATAGGTTATTTGATATTAGCTCACTCGATGAATGGAGAACCCAAGCCTACGAAAATGCCAAGTTGTTTAAAGAAAAAGTTAAAAGATGGCATGATAAAAGGATACAAAAGCGTGAGTTTAATGTAGGTGACTATGTATTGCTATACAACTCTCGTTTAAGATTTTTTGTAGGAAAACTTCTCTCTAAATGGGAAGGTCCTGACGTTATCGAGGAGGTCTATCGTTCCGGTGCCATAAAAATCAACAACTTCGAAGGCACAAATCCGAAGGTGGTGAACGGTCAAAGAATCAAACATTATATCTCAGGTAATCCCATAAATGTTGAAACCAATGTTATTGAAACAATAACCCCGGAGGAATGCATAAGGGACACTTTCCAGAATGTTTCAGACTCCGAAAAGGAATAGGTATGTGGTACGGTAAGTAAACCGACTCCCAAACAGTCTTTAAGGCAATATATCTCCGTTTTGGAATATTTAGAAAAATAGAAAAATAAGAAGCAGTCCGGGAAGGACACGAGGGATCCACGAGGGTGGAGGGTGCGCCCTACCCCCCTGGGCGCACCCCCTACCTCGTGGGCACCTCGTGTGCTCTCCGAACTCCGTTTTCATACACGACATGTATTTTGGTCGGTAAAAATTCATTATATAAACTCCCGGGGGTTTTGTCTCCCGTATCACGCAATTACCCTCTGTTTGTGTTTCGAGCTGTTGCTGCTGCAGATTATAGCAAGATGTCTTTGCAAGAGTCAGTCGGGGAGAGCCGGGTGTCTCATCCGGCACCGAGATCAATGACAAACAATAATGTTGACCTCCTTGGGCCAACAACGGAGGAAGAGATGGAGGCTGACTTGAAGAGGATAGATGCCATGGAAGAGGATCAAGAAGTCACTTCCCGCTTCCGAGCTGGATTCAAAATGGGAGAACTGCAGAGCTCGGCTATTCCAAACTCGGTTATCCCTTCCAATGTTAGATTTCTTTCTTATGAGAATATGAAAAAGAGTGTCACTGGTTCTCCCGCAGCTATGCAGCACCCTTGGGTGCAGGGAGCTTTGGCTGTTACAGGGAAACTCCGAAAGGAACTAATGGACCTCAAGCAGCAAGTCAATAAGCTCGAGGAGGAGAATCGTATCCTGAGGGGCATCATCGCCAAGAATATCACATCACCATCCCCGAAAAGAGAGACGTAATCACATGGGTATGGGCACTCCCCTTGGCAACTGCCAAGCTTGGGGGAGTGCCCCGGTATCGTATCACCATCACTTTTATCTTTACCGTTTTTCTTAGTTCGATCCTTTTGGTAATATCTTGATCTAGTAGAATAAAATTTATGGCATGATCTAGTTTTGAGTTTTGCTTTATAATCCTTCTACGTAATCGAGTCCGTCAGCTACATAATAAAGATTAGTGTTGAGTCAAGGGTTTGATTTTTTTTGCCATGATCCTAAGGGAATAAAGAAAAGAGAAAGAAATAAAAAGAAATAAAGAGATCATGTGAATCTTATGGAGAGTAGTGAGCTCACATAGAGAAAGTATGATGAATAAAAGTTGTTGAGGGTTGACAAACATAGTTTTGGTCATCGTTGCAATTAATAGGAAGTAGTAAAGAAAGAGAGGTCTTCACATGTAAATATACTATCTTGGACATCTTTTATGATTGTGAGCACTCATTAAAATATGACATGCTAAAGAGTTGACATTGGACAAGGAAGACAACGTAATGAGTTATATTTTCTTACATCTGAGATAAATTATATTGTCATGGATCATCCAACATGGTTGAGCTTGCCTTTCTCCCTCATGCTAGCCAAATACATCGCACCAAGTAGAGATACTACTTTTGCTTCCAAATATCCTTAAACCAGTTTTATCATGAGAGTCCACTATACCTACCTATAGATTGAGTAAGATCCTCTAAGTAAGTTGTCATCGGTGCAAGCAATAAAAATTGCTCTCTAAATATGTATGACTTATTAGTGTGGGAGAAAATAAAATTTATACAATCATGTGATATGGAAGAAATAAAAGCGACAGACTGCATAATAAAGGTCCATATTACAAGTGGCAATATAAAGTGACGTTTTCTTGCATTAAGACATTGTGCATCCAACCACTAAAGCGCGTGAGAACCTCTGATTCCCTCTGCGAAGGGCCTATCTTTTACTTTTATCTCCTACCTTGCATAAGAGTCATGGTGATCTTCACCCTTCCTTTTTACATTTTATCCTTAGGCAAGCACAGTATGTTGGAAAGATCCTGGTATATATGGCTAATTGGATGTGAGTTTTCATGAACTATTATTGTTGACATTACCCTAGAGGTAAACGTTGGGAGGCAAAAGTATAAGCCCCTATCTTTCCCTGTGTCCGATTAAAACTCCATACCCCTAAGTATTGTGTGAGTGTCAGCAATTGTGAAAGACTATATGATAGTTGAGTATGTGGACTTGCTGAAAAGCTCTTAAACATTGACTCTTTCCTATGTTATGATAAATTTCAATTGCTCCAATGACTGAGATTATAGTTTGTTAGTTTTCAATGAAGTTTACAATTCATACTTGAAATTGTGATTGAATTATTACTCTAGCATAAGAGATTATATGACAAGAATTATATAAGTTGCCGTTCTAAGAATGATCATGATGCCCTCATGTCCGTATTTTATTTTATCGACACCTCTATCTCTAAACATGTGGACATATTTTTCGATTTCGTCTTTCGCTTGAGGACAAGAGAGGTCTAAGCTTGGGGGAGTTGATACGTCCATTTTGCATCATGCTTTTATATCGATATTTATTGCATTTTGGGTTGTTATTACACATTATGTCATAGTACTTATGCCTATTCTCTCTTATTTAACAAGGTTTACATAAAGAGGGAGAATGCCGACAGCTGGGATTCTAGGCTGGAAAAGGAGCAAATATTAGAGACCTATTCTGCGCAGCTCCAAAAGTCCTGAAACTTCATGGAAGATATTTTCAGAATATATAAAAAATACTAAGCGGAAGAAATTCACCAGGGGGCCACACCCTGCCCACGAGGGTGGGGGGCGCGCCCTACCCCCTGGGCGCCCCCTACCTCATGGGCCCCTTGGTGGCCCTCCGGTGGCCATCTTCTGCTATATCAAGTCTTTCGATGAAAAAAATGAGAAGCCATCTTCTCGAACGAAACTCCGCCGCCATGAGGCGAAACCTTGGCGGAACCAATCTAGAGCTCTGGCGGAGCTGTTCTGCCGGGGAAACTTCCCTCCCGGAGGGGGAAATCATCGCCATCGTCATCACCAACGCTCCTCTCATCGGGAGAGGGCAATCTCCATCAACATCTTCATCAGCACCATCTCCTCTCAAAACCCTAGTTCATCTCTTGTATCCAATTCTTGTCTCCAGGTCCGGGATTGGTACTAGTAGGTTGCCAGTAGTGTTAATTACTCCTTGTAGTTGATGCTAGTTGGTTTAATTGGTGGAAGATCATATGTTCAGATCCTATATGCATATTAATACCCCTCTGATTATGAACATGTTTATGCTTTGTGAGTAGTTACGTTTGTTCCTGAGGACATGAGGGAAGTCTTGCTATTACTAGTCATGTGAATTTGGTATCCATTCAATATTTTGATGAGATGTATGTTGTCTCTCCTCTAGTGGTGTTATGTGAACATCGACTACATGACACTTCACCATTATTTGGGCCTAGAGGAAGGCATTGGGAAGTAATAAGTAGATGATGGGTTGCTAGAGTGACAGAAGCTTAAACCCTAGTTTATGAGTTGCTTCGTAAGGGGCTGATTTGGATCCATATGTTTCATGCTATGGTTAGGTTTACCTTAATATATTTGTTGTAGTTGCGGATGCTTGCAATAGATGTTAATCATAAGTGGGATGCTTGTCCAAGTAAGGACAGTACCCAAGCACCGGTCCACCCACATACCAAATTATCAAAGTACCGAACGCGAATCATATGAGCATGATGAAAACTAGCTTGATGATATTCCCATGTGTCCTCGGGAGCGCTTTTCTCTATATAAGAGCTTGTCCAGGCTTGTACTTTGCTCCAAAAAGATTGGGCCACCTTGCTGCACTTTATTTACTTTTGTTACTTGTTGCTCGTTACAAATTATCCTATCACAAAACTATCTTTTATCACTTATTTCAGTACTTGCAGAGAATACCTTGCTGGAAACCACTTATCATTTCCTTCTGCTCCTCATTGGGTTCGACACTCTTACTTATTGAAAGGACTACGATAGATCCCCTATACTTGTGGGTCATCAATATGTTTATGAATGAAAGAAGGGAAATAGATGAAGTATTCTTTAAACAGGAACCTATTCTGAAACACAATTTGCGTGTTGAAATCCTAGGGGATCCTCCTCCACCCAAGGGTGATCCCGTATTTGAGCTTAAACCATTGCCTGATACTCTTAAATATGCTTATCTTGATGAGAAAAAGATATATCCTGTTATTATTAGTGCTAACCTTTCAGAGCATGAGGAAGGGAGATTATTGAAAACTCTGAAGAAACACCATGCTGCTATTGGGTATACTCTTGATGATCTTAAGGGCATTAGTCCCACACTATGTCAACATAAAATAAATTTGGAAGAAGATGCTAAACCAGTTCGTGATCATCAACGACAGCTGAACCCTAAAATGAAAGAAGTGGTAAGAAAGGAAATACTAAAGCTCCTTGAGGTAGGTATAATCTATCCCGTTGCTGATAGTCAGTGGGTAAGTCCTGTCCATTGTGTCGTTAAGAAGGGAGGTATTACTATCGTTCCTAATGATAAAGATGAATTGATTCCTCAAAGAATTATTACAGGTTATAGGATGGTAATTGATTTTCGCAAATTAATTAAGGCCACTAAAAAGGATCATTACCCCTTACCTTTTATCGATCGAATGCTAGAAAGATTATCTAAACATACACATTTTTGCTTTCTAGATGGTTATTCTGGTTTCTCTCAAATACCTGTGTTAGCCAAGGATCAATCAAAGACTACATTTACTTGCCCTTTTGTGTCGCGACCGGATTTTCCGGGTATTAATTTCCAGAAAATGGCCGTTGTGCTCACCAGCCCCAGGATTACTGTTAGCTGATGAGGCACCAACTTGATACAGAAATTCCAAGCAAAAAAAATACATAATATGTAGTACAAGACCATTCGGGCCTGTGAGTACAACAATTGGTTTATAGTGGTCGATGGCGGAAGCGGTTTGTGGATCATCGGTGTCTATGGGACTCCATTTCCCACAGGAACAGCTGACCAGGTTAACTCCTATCTTCACGAGGCTTCTATCACCGTTGCTTAGGTTCCGAGGCTGTCATCGCAACGCTCCTCTCCAAGCAAGCAATCTGGCCAAGACAACAGCCAGGGACAAGCCAGTGAGTACTTTTGAATGTACTCGCAAACATTATGAACACGGGTATAATATAGCAAACGATACTCATGCTCTGAAAATATTCTATAATCACAACGTCAGTCATGAAAATAAAATCCCGATGCATGCAAGCAGGTTATTTATATGCAACAGGAATAGGTAATGACAGAATAGTAATAAAAAGCACCAATCGTATGTGTGAAGCGACGTCTCGAAAGGATAGTAAAAGTGAGCATGCCTCATTCGGGCGTCTTAGCGACACCATGTAAAGGGCTTATAAGGTAAATAAATAACAAGCATGCCACAGTCGGGCGTCTCAGCGACACCACATAAAGGGCTTATGAAGTAAATAAAATAACAAGCATGCCACAGTCGGGCGTCTGAGCGACACCACATAAAGGGCTTATGAAGTAAATAAAATAACAAGCATGCCACAGTCGGGCGTCTGAGCGACACCACATAAAGGGCTTGTAAGTAAATGAAATAACGAACCTGCCACAGTCGGGCGTCTGAGCGACGCCACATAAAGGGCTTATACGAAAATGAAATAACAAACATGCCACAGTCGGGCGTCTGAGCAACGCCACCTAAAGGGCTTATATATAAACATAATCATAGTGAATATCCAGGAGGTGGTACCATCCCAGGGATATTCATTATTTCAAACAATGCAAACGGTTAGTTCACAATGATAATAATCATAACCATCATATATCACAAGTCATAATCAATATTCGGGTTTAGTAGTTTCTCCTCCGAAGACCGACACTAAGACCGACACTTGACCCATCCCAGACTGTAGTCCTTAACCATGGACACGGCTATTCGAATAGGTTTAATCTCTGCAGAGGGTGTACTCTTTACCCACGAGTAACGGATTATTGTAGTCCATCGGGACTAATTCCGTCTACGGCCTTTTAGTTGACAACACGCCTGACTTGCACACACCAGCTTAACTTTACTTGTGTCAGGAATCACCCGCGACACTTGTTAAGCAAAACTCTAAGTGGGGAGGCTACAACCTCGCGTAGCATGGGATCAAATTTCTATCGCGCGCTCTAAGGGGTGCCCCCCTCTCGGTCCCAACCGGATACACCCATGCCCCCAGACCAGGTGGCATGTCTACCGGCTACAACCGGTATCTTCCACCATGGCCTCTCTGTACGGTGTGTGCCAAGACAAGGGTTAACAACTTACTGAACCATACCTTACCTATGGCAGGGACTAGTGGCAGTACGAAACAAGTATGGGGGTTACCGGAACAAGACTCGATCTATGGCCGACTCAGGAGGTTTATAAATTCCCTGCATGACATGTATAACAAATATATTTCAACCAACAAATCACCACCCATTATACCTTACTATGCCATACCGGACATAACCGTCCCGACGGAGACCGGCGACAAGCTCACGCCTACCCAAGGCAGAGGCTTTCCCGGGTTCCTTTTCGGCATGCATGCAAGGCACATGAGGATGATTACCATCACATGTATATTCATTTGCAACAGCAAGGAAATCACTAATGTGCATCCATGCAAATGATCGTATCACCACATAAAATAACGAGTTCTCCGAAATGAGGTGGTGCTATAATCGTATCAACTAACACACCAGAAATATTATGCCAGGGTTCAGAATGCTTGCCTTCAAGGTGTGGAGAGGTGGGGGTGCTCTCCAAAACTTTTGAAAGTTTTCTTCCTCTCTCCAAAATCCTATTTTCAATAAATTTGAATTAACACACAATTTCAAAACAGCACAAAAAAGTTGTTTGAAATTTTTTCAAATAAATATGATAAAAACAAGACAATAGTTTAAAGAGGACAGAAAAAGAATCAATCAAAAATCATTTTCTGTTTAAAAGTTATAAGAGTTTTAATCCAGGGACTTTTCTGTAATGAAACAGAAACTTCTTATGGGGCTGAACAGAAAAAGATCAGAAAAACGCTTCAGACTGAAAGCGTATTTGCCCGAATGCGTTTTCAGAAAATGTTTCGTTTAAAAGAAAAGAGTGACTGACGAGGGGTCCCACCCGTCGGTTTGAATTTTCAAACGGGGAAGAAACAGAGGTCGTCGGCGCGCGAGAGCTGCGGTGGTCTCCGGTGGCGATCCACGGTGAGTTAGGAGGATCGGAGAGTACCTACGTGCTCAGCGTGTCCTTCCGCGTCGGTGGGTGGTGGTGGTGGTCGTCGGTGAGCACCACGTCGATGATGGTCCTTGCTCCGGCGGACGGCGGCTCGGGTGGAGTTGGATCTCGTCGGGGAGGGCTGCGGAGGTCAAATTTAAGCCTGGGTTAGATCACTGGGTGCTCGAGGAGACTACTGACGAAGTCTGGGCGGTGGGGATGGCCTCACCGGAGTGGATCGAGCTGGTGGCCGAGGCGGATCGGGGCGGCCGAGGTTGGGGGAGGAGACCTCCTCGAGGTCCTCCTAGTGGCTTGGCAGGGTGTTGGTGGGGTGCAGTGGTGGTGCGTGCTCGAGAGCGAGCTCGGGACCTCTTTTTATAGGCGATCCGAGGCGGTGGCCGTGAACGGGGATCTCCGATGATGGTTACGGCGGCGCAGTGCTTGGTCGGGGAGTTTAGGAGGTTGGGCAACAACGTGGAGGTCCACTGGTTCCGTTTTGGCGCTAAACGAGCTTGGATTAGGAGCCTTGGGTGGATTCGACGGAATGGGGCGGCGCGGGCTTGTCGGCGGCAGAGGGCGCGCCCTGTGCCTGCCGGGCCACGACAACGGTGCTGCGGGGTGCGCTGGCGTGCATGAGGCCACGTGGAGGGCAGGGGAGCGTTGGGCGGCACCGAACGGTGTTGCGAGCTGGCGCTGTCTCCTGTTGGCCGCCACGGGTGGCTTTGCCACCGCAGAAGTTGCCAACTCCGGCGATGCTCGCCGCCACCGACACCTGTGCCCGTCCAAGGAGGCGTGCGGTGCTCTGGCCAGGGAGGAGAGGCCGTGCGCAACGCGCCAGGGCGCACAGTTGATCGATGACAAGTCTCTGACGAAGAAACGACACTGTAAAACTCTGAAACACTGATTTTTTCTGAAAGTCTACAGAAATAGTGCCGGCCAAGTGTTCGACGAAATGATTTTGGCATGTGGAGAACTTTCCTTGAGCTGAATTTTGGTGGGGTGGCCTCTCATTGCACCTGGAGGCTGCCTGAATTTTGGTAGAATTTTTGGAGAAGAGAAGATATGAATTTCACCAAATTTGACAAATCTGGTCCAAACTTGCAGAGGCTGAAACTTGAAAATTTTGAAAAGAAGAAGAGTGGATCTTGATGGTTCTAGGTTGTGGGTGCTAAGGACTATCCAGAGGAGTTGGTTTGAGATCAAAACTCAAAGGAAATTAGGTACTTGCTTTGCAAATCACCTAGGCTTAAAGTAATTAACAGAATTGTTTTGGGGAATAGAATAAATGAAATAAAATTCAAAAATGGGTTGGACTTGTTGGAACAGAATGAAAATGATGTCGATTCACTCAAAAACTTCAAATAACATCATTGGGTTTTTGCATAAAGTTGAATCATAAGCTACTACCAACATCCCATAATTTTGGTGGAGGCTAGAAAGAAATATTTAAATGGGTTGTAGTGCAAAATTGCACTCTGGACCAGAGAAGAAAAATTGATGCAGAGCTCAAAATATTACATGAATAAAAGATATTTTTGCATAAAAGTGATTTAAAAACATCACATGACATCTCCAAATTTTGGTTGGAATTTTAAGTGAATTTATCAAATGGTTTTAGTTCAAATATGGCCATGTAACCTTGAAAACCAATTTTCAAGAAAATAAAGATCAGGCAAATTAATTATGTAATTAGTTCTACTAATAAAAGAAGAGTTTTTCTTGAGAGGTTAAACAAGTCCAATAACATATTTTGCAAAGTTTTCATTTTGGGGGAAAAACTCCATAATAACAAGGGAGAAAAAAGTTCAAAAATAAAAAGGGAGCCCAGAAAATAAAAGTTTTAATTTCCTGGCAAAATTTTAATTTATTAAAACAAGGTCAAAGATTTGGGGTGTTACAACACTACCCCCCTTAAGAAAAAAATCTCGTCCTCGAGATTTGTTAGGAGTTGTTTTGAGAAATAAATACTCCACGGTTACATGTTTTTGCAAGCAGGGTATGTGTTCGAGCGGTTGTGAGTCTGCTGCCGTGGTGCTGTGTGAAATCAAATAATCCATGTCGTGAGAAAGTGTACGATGCAACAGCTCCGGGAAAATAAATCTTACTCCGGGATTTTTCGCGAGGGAAATCAGTTAACTTAAAGGAGCATAAACCACAACAAAAACTACACACATTAGTAGAAGCCAAATAATTAACTCATCGCACAAGCTCAGGGTATCACGCATAAGTTACAACACATAAATAAATGTTGCAATAATGAACACAGCAGCGACGTCTAAAATGGAAACGGTAACTGGACGGGGTCCCGAGAAAACGTCTCTGGTACTGGGACATACTCCTCTTCTATCGGGGAGAGCGAATTGATCAACCGATGAACGCATCTCTCCTGGTCGGTCCTTAGTGATCTGCCGATGGCGATCTGAGGATTTAAATCTGCGAGGCTCTGGAGATAACCCATCACACGTTGGGTTAAACATTCTTGAGCGATGGCGTACTGGACAAGGTTGGCCAGGACTGGGTCTCTCTTAATTCATCCATCGGGAAAAGATGTTACTTCTGCGGGTGCTGCACGGCTCGGAAAGTAATAATACCCTCATTCGCTGGCATAGGGTACCGCGAATCGAAGGCGAGCAAGCGCTTCGTATGCATCAGCTTCTATGGCCATATGCGGGGTCGGCATAGATTTCCCTATGAAGGAGACCTCCGTTGGGTCTTGGTTTGACTTTACGGGAGGGATGTGTACTGCTGCCCAATATCTCGAGGTGGAAGGGGTGATTTTTGAGTTGAACAGCTCGTACTGGGGTGGCTGGGTAGCACCCATGGTACTGCAGGTAAAATCCCACAATATCTTGACAAAACTACCCGGGGTTGCATCTAGGGTTCTCAGATAAATACTAGGGCTTGACATGGTAAGAAATGGTTGTGAGGATGGTGCACAAGGTGAGGGGTGCTTGGCAGGGTTACGCGGTGGCCTTTTTATAGCACCGGAGCTGGGTCGTCCTACCGTGGTGAAAGGTAATGAAATTTCTAGCTCTGCTCCAAGGGTCGGGGTCAAGCCACAGATACACACATTTCACAAAAGTGACGTGTTACTGTGGGGGTTGTCGGGGAGGTTTTTGGTAACTGTGTCTGGGATAGAAATCTTTTACCGCATGCTGGCATATCCACGCAAGGCTACTATTTAAAACAGAGGCACGACAACAGGCTGCGTTTATTTACAAAGTCACACGATTACAAAGCGGGGAATACACTGAGACTCGACACTACTCGAGTGACTTAGTCTACCTCATTTACATCCAAGCGGGCATGCCTTGTGGATGTCGAGGCTTCTCCACGGGTCTCACCGTCGGAATTAGCTGGAGTGGGTTGAGGGGCTGCAGGCTTGGGGTAGCGATGGTGGCCATCTCGGGGATTGTTGGCCACAACCTCGTTGGAGTGTGCTCCCAAGAGGCGACGAAGCACTTCTGGGGTCATCAAAGCACCTTGGCCGACGGCTGGGGCAGATCTCAGGGACTCGATCGGGTGTCCAAACAACACGACTGGGTTGTCGGCGTTGGGCTCGTTCTCTTCTCTCGCCGGGGCTCAACGAACCAGCTCTCCACAAGCTGCGATTAGATCAATGGTGATTTGATCGAACAGTTCCTCTAGTGCACCTACATAGCGCACTAGATGCAACAATGCAGGATCTGTCTCGTGATCTCCGTTGGCAACTTGGGGTGGCCTACCATACCCTTCACGTCTGGGGTAGTAGTGGAACGAGCGACAGTTAACTCTGGGCGACAAGTGCCGGAGATGAACTATAGCTTCTCGAGCAGCTAGTTGGATGGCTTGAGGCTCAAAGGAAGTTGTCCTTCCGGTGAACCTGTAGGGGCGCTCGGGCGCTAGACCCCTACCGTAGATGTGTACAGTGGCCCAGAATTTTCGGCTCTCACCGCTCATGGGTCCTTGGCACACAACATATTCTGGGGGCTCTTCTAACGCATAGGCACGACGGGTGAGGTTTGCGAGTATGGTCACAAAGCCTCCAAGGTTGGTTGCTGTGGTCTCATTGTGCACGACGGGGCCAGGCATTGTGGCTCGGTTTGGGTAGAGGCTGTGCAGTATTGGGTTGAGGCTAGCATGCCCTTTTATAAAAAAGGGGACGAAGTCTTCCTTCACACGCTTGCGAAAAGACTATTCAGGATTCGGTCACTGGCGCATGAGCGACAGGTTAGGTTGATAGGTTGGGCACCGACTGCCAAAAGGTGTTGGGTCACTTGTGTGGCTATCTTACACGAGAAGCTTGGCTGGGGTTTGGTTAAGGTCTAGTGGGTTGGTTAACCTAGGTTTATTGACCTGGCTAGGATAGGATTAGCCAATGGTCAGCCTGGCTCTGATACCAAGTTTGTCGCGACCGGATTTTCCAGGTATTAATTTCCAGAAAATGGCCGTTGTGCTCACCAGCCCTAGGATTACTGTTAGCTGATGAGGCACCAACTTGACACAGAAATTCCAAGCAAAAAATACATAATATGTAGTACAAGACCATTCGGGCCTGTGAGTACAACAATTGGTTTATAGTGGTCGATGGCGGAAGCGGTTTGTGGATCATCTGTGTCTATGGGACTCCATTTCCCACAGGAACAGCTGACCAGGTTAACTCCTATCTTCGCGAGGCTTCTATCACCGTTGCTTAGGTTTCGAGGCTGTCATCGCAACGCTCCTCTCCAAGCAAGCAATCTGGCCAAGACAATAGCCAGGGACAAGCCAGTGAGTACTTTTGAATGTACTCGCAAACATTATGAACACGGGTATAATATAGCAAACGATATTCATGCTCTGAAAATATTCTATAATCACAATGTCAGTCATGAAAATAAAATCCCAATGCATGCAAGCAGGTTATTTATATGCAATAGGAATAGGTAATGACAGAATAGTAATAAAAAGCACCGATTGGATGTCTGAAGCGACGTCTCGAAAGGATAGTAAAAGTGAGCATGCCTCAATCGGGCGTCTTAGCAACACCACGTAAAGGGCTTATAAGGTAAATAAATAACAAGCATGCCACAGTCGGGCGTCTGAGCGACACCACATAAAGGGCTTGTAAGTAAATGAAATAACGAACCTGCCACAGTGGGGCGTCTGAGTGACGCCACATAAAGGGCTTATATGAAAATGAAATAACAAACATGCCACAGTCGGGCGTCTGAGCGACGCCACCTAAAGGGCTTATATATAAACATAATCATAGTGAATATCCAGGAGGTGGTACCGTCCCAGGGATATTCATTATTTCAAACAATGCAAACGGTTAGTTCACAATGATAATAATCATAACCATCATATATCACAAGTCATAATCAATATTCGGGTTTAGTAGTTTCTCCTCCGAAGACCGACACTAAGACCGACACTTGACCCATCCCAGACTGTAGTCCTTAACCATGGACACAGCTATTCGAATAGGTTTAATCTCTGCAGAGGGTGTATTCTTTACCCACGAGTAATGGATTCCTGTAGTCCATCGGGACTAATTCCGTCTACGGCCTTTTAGTTGACAACACGCCTGACTTGCACACACCAGCTTAACTTTACTTGTGTCAGGAATCACCCGCGACACTTGTTAAGCAAAACTCTAAGTGGGGAGGCTACAACCTCGCGTAGCATGGGATCAAATTTCTATCGCGCGCTCTAAGGGGTGCCCCCCTCTCGGTCCCAACCGGATACACCCATGCCCCTAGACCAGGTGGCATGCCTACCGGCTACAACCGGTATCTTCCACCATGGCCTCTCTGTACGGTGTGTGCCAAGACAAGGGTTAACAACTTACTGAACCATACCTTACCTACAGCAGGGACTAGTGGCAGTATGAAACAAGTATGGGGGTTACCGGAACAAGACTCAATCTATGGCCGACTCAGGAGGTTTATAAATTCCCTGCATGACATGTATACCAAATATATTTCAACCAACAAATGACCACCCATTATACCTTACTATGCCATACTGGACATAACCGTCCCGACGAAGACCGGCGACAAGCTCACGCCTACCCAAGGCAGAGGCTTTCCCGGGTTCCTTTCCGGCATGCATGCAAGGCACATGAGGATGATTACCATCACATGTATATTCATTTCCAACAGCAAGGAAATCACTAATATGCATCCATGCAAATGATCGTATCACCACATAAAATAACGAGTTCTCCGAAATGAGGTGGTGCTATAATCGTATCAACTAACACACCAGAAATATTATGCCAAGGTTCAGAATGCTTTCCTTCAAGGTGTGGAGAGGTGGGGGTGCTCTCCAAAACTTTTGAAAGTTTTCTTCCTCTCTCCAAAATCCTATTTTCAATAAATTTGAATTAACACACAATTTCAAAACAGCACAAAAAAGTTGTTTGAATTTTTTTTCAAATAAATATGATAAAAACTAGACAAAAATTTTAAGAGGACAGAAAAAGAATCAATCAAAAATCATTTTCTGTTTAAAAGTTATAAGAGTTTTAATCCAGGGACTTTTCTGTAATGAAACAAAAACTTCTCAGGGGGCTGAACAGAAAAAGATTAGAAAAACGCTTCAGACTGAAAGCGTATTTGCCCGAATGCGTTTTCAGAAAACGTTTCGTTTAAAAGAAAAGAGAGACTGACGGGGGGTCCCACCCGTCGGGTTTGAATTTTCAAACGGGGAAGAAACAGAGCTCGGGACCTCTTTTTATTGGCGATCCGAGGCGGTGGCCGTGAACGGGGATCTTCGACGATGGTTACGGCGGCACAGTGCTTGGTCCGGGAGTTTAGGAGGTTGGGCAACAACATGGAGGTCCACTGGTTCTGTTTTTGCGCTAAACGAGCTTGGATTAGGAGCCCTAGGTGGATTCGACAGAACGGGGCGGCGCGGGCCCGTCGGCGGCAGAGGGCGCGCCCTGTGCCTGCCGGGCCACGGCGACGGTGCTGCGGGGTGTGCTGGCGTGCATGAGGCCACGCGGAGGGCAGGGGAGCGTTGGGCGGCGCCGAACAGCGTTGCGAGCTGGCGCTGTCTCCTATTGGCCGCCACGGGTGGCTTTGCCACCGCAGAAGCTGCCAACTCCGGCGATGCTCGCCGCCACCGACACCTGTGCCCGTCCAAGGAGGCGTGCGGTGCTCTGGCCAGGGAGGAGAGGCCGTGCGCAATGCGCCAGGGCGCACAGTTGATCGATGACAAGTCTCTGACGAAGAAACGACACTGTAAAACTCTGAAACACTGAATTTTTCTGAAAGTCTACAGAAATAGTGCCGGCCAAGTGTTCGACGAAATGATTTTGGCATGTGGAGAACTTTCCTTGAGCTGAATTTTGGTGCGGTGGCCTCTCATTGCACCTGGAGGCTGCCTGAATTTTGGTAGAATTTTTGGAGAAGAGAAGATATGAATTTCACCAAATTTGACAAATCTGGTCCAAACTTGCAGAGGCTGAAACTT
>NC_041390.1:94920714-94954585 GCF_002162155.2 Triticum dicoccoides
AAAATTTTGAAAAGAAGAAGAGTGGATCTTGATGGTTCTAGGTTGTGGGTGCTAAGGACTATCCAGAGGAGTTGGTTTGAGATTAAAAATCAAAGGAAATTAGGTACTTGCTTTGCAAATCACCTAGGCTTAAAATAATTGACAGAATTGTTTTGGGGAATAGAATAAATGAAATAAAATTCAAAAATGGGTTGGACTTGTTGGAACAGAATGAAAATGATGTTGATTCACTCAAAAACTTCAAATAACATCATTGGGTTTTTGCATAAAGTTGAATCATAAGCTACTACCAACATCCCATAATTTTGGTGGAGGCTAGAAAGAAATATTTAAATGGGTTGTAGTGCAAAATTGCACTCTGGACCAGAGAAGAAAAATTGATGCAGAGCTCAAAATATTACATGAATAAAAGATATTTTTGCATAAAAGTGATTTAAAAACATCACATGACATCTCCAAATTTTGGTTGGAATTTTAAGTGAATTTATCAAATGGTTTTAGTTCAAATATGGCCATGTAACCTTGAAAACCAATTTTCAAGAAAATAAAGATCAGGCAAATTAATTATGTAATTAGTTCTACTAATAAAAGAAGAGTTTTTCTTGAGAGGTTAAACAAGTCCAATAACATATTTTGCAAAGTTTTCATTTTGGGGGAAAAACTCCATAATAACAAGGGAGAAAAAAAGTTCAAAAATAAAAAGGGAGCCCAGAAAATAAAAGTTTTAATTTCCTGGAAAATTTTTAATTTATTAAAACAAGGTCAAAATTTTGGGGTGTTACATTTTGGTACTTTTTCTTATAGACGTATGCCTTTTTGTTTATGCAATGCACCTGCTACCTTTCAAAGATGCATGATGGCTATATTCTTTGACTTTTGTGAAAAGATTTGTGAGGTTTTCATGGATGATTTCTCCGTCTATGGATCTTCTTTTGATGATTGCTTGAGGAACCTTGATTGAGTTTTGCAGAGATGTGAAGAAACTAATCTTGTCTTGAATTGGGAAAAGTGCCACTTTATGGTTAATGAAGGTATTGTCTTGGGGCATAAAGTTTCTGAAAGAGGTATTGAAGTTGATAAAGCCAAGGTTGATGCTATTGAAAAGATGCTATACCCCAAGGACATCAAAGGTATAATAAGTTTCCTTGGTCATGCCGGATTTTATAGGAGGTTCATTAAGGACTTCTCAAAAATTTCTCGGCCTCTGACTAATTTATTACAAAAAGATATACCATTTGTCTTTGATGATGATTGTGTAGAAGCATTTGAAATACTTAAGAAAGCAATGATCTCTGCACCTATTGTTCAGCCACCTGATTGGAATTTACCCTTTGAAATTATGTGTGATGCTAGTGATTATGCTGTAGGTGTTGTTCTAGGGCAAAGAGTTGATAAGAAATTAAACGTTATTCAATATGCTAGTAAAACCCTAGAAAATGCTCAAAGAAATTATGCTACTACTGAAAAAGAATTCTTAGCAGTTGTCTTTGCTTGTGATAAGTTTAGACCTTATATTATTGATTCTAAAGTAACTATTCACACCGATCATGCTGCTATTAAATATCTTATGGAAAAGAAAGATGCTAAACCTAGACTTGTTAGATGGGTTCTCTTGCTACAAGAATTTGACTTACATATTGTTGATAGAAAGGGAGCTGAGAACCCCGTTGCAGACAACTTGTCTAGGTTAGAAAATGTGCTTGATGACCCACTACCTATTGATGATAGCTTTCCTGATGAGCAATTAAATGTCATAAATGCTTCTCATACTGCTCCATAGTATGCTGATTATGCGAATTACATTGTTGCTAAGTTTATACCACCTAGTTTCACATACCAGCAAAAGAAAAAGTTATTCTATGATTTGAGGCATTACTTTTGGGATGACCCAGATCTTTATAAAGAAGGAGTAGATGGTGTTATTAGATGTTGTGTACCTGAGCATGAACAGGAACAAATCCTATGCAAGTGTCACTCCGAAGCTTATGGAGGATACCATGCTGGAGATAGAACTGCACATAATTGGTATTGCAATCTGGTTTTTATTGGCCTACTCTCTTCAAGGATGCCCGTAAGTTTGTCTTATCTTGTGATGAATGTCAAAGAATCGGTAATATTAATAGACATCAAGAAATGCCTATGAACTATTCACTCGTTATTGAACCATTTGATGTTTGGGGCTTTGACTATATGGGGCCTTTTCCTTCCTCCAATGGTTATACACATATTTTAGTTGCTGTTGATTACATTACTAAGTGGGTAGAAGCTATTCCAACTAGTATTGCTGATCATAACACTTCTATTAAAATGCTTAAAGAAGTTATTTTTCCAAGATTTGGAGTCCCTAGATATTTAATGATTGATGGTGGTTCACATTTTATTCATGGTGCTTTCCGTAAAATGCTTGCTAAGTATGATGTTAATCATAGAATTGCATCCCCTTATCACCCTCAGCATAGTGGTCAAGTAGAATTGAGTGATAGAGAGCTCAAATTAATTTTGCAAAAGACTATTAATAGATCTAGAAGGAATTGGTCCAAGAAACTTGATGATGCATTATGGGCCTATAGAACTGCATATAAAAATCCTATGGGTATGTCTCTGTATAAAATGGTTTATGGAAAAGCATGTCACTTACCTCTTGAACTAGAACACAAGGCATATTGGGCTATTAAAGAGCCCAATTATGATTTTAAACTTGCCGGTGAGAAGAGGTTATTTGATATTAGCTCACTCGATGAATGGAGAACCCAAGCCTACGAAAATGCCAAGTTCTTTAAATAAAAAGTTCAAAGATGGCATGATAAAAGGATACAAAAGCGTGAGTTTAATGTAGGTGATTATGTATTGCTATACAACTCTCGTTTAAGATTTTTTGCAGGAAAACTCCTCTCTAAATGGGAAGGTCCTTACGTTAGTGAGGAGGTCTATCGTTCCGGTGCCATAAAAATCAACAACTTCGAAGGCACAAATCCGAAGGTGGTGAATGGTCAAAGAATCAAACATTATATCTCAGGTAATCCTATAAATGTTGAAACCAATGTTATTGAAACCATAACCCTGGAGGAATACATAAGGGACACTTTCCGGAACGTTTCATACTCCGAAAAGGAATAGGTATGTGGTACGGTAAGTAAACCAACTCCAAACAGTTTTTAAGGCAATATTTCTTCGTTTTGGAATATTTAGAAAAATAGAAAAATAAGAAGCAGTCCGGGAAGGACACGAGGCCTCCACGAGGGTGGAGGGCGCGCCCCGCTACCTCGTGGGCACCTCATGCGCTCTCCGGACTCTGTTTTCTTGCATAATACATATTTTGGTCGGTAAAAAATCATTATATAATCTCCCGGGGGTTTTGACTCCTGAATCATGCAAAAATCTCTTGTTCTTGTTTTGAGCTGTTTTCTGCCAGGGTTGTCGAAGCTAAGCATCATGTCGTCTCCCTCCTCCTCCAACAATGAGGGCAACGATGCTTAGCTAATGAAGATAGAGCTGAAGAGAGAAGAACCCATGGAGATCAACAAGGATGAAGGGATCAAGAAGGCCACGGAGGACCAAGCTCCGGCAACATAAGACATCCTTCAACTTGATCACAATCTTCTTACCCCAACTGAGACCGAAGCTTTTAAGATGATTGAGTTAGCCCTTATACAAAATAAGTATCTCACACGTGAAAATATTTTGTTGAAGGAGCATATCATCTCACTCAAAGGCATTATCCGCAAGTTAGAAGACCTCCTACGCTCGATGTGCGACTATCCATCATCAACAACTCCACCTTCTTCACTAACGAAGGAGACATAGTCACATGGGTATGGGCACTCCTCTTGGCAACTGCCAAGCTTGGGGGAGTGCCCCGGTATCGTATCACCATCACTTTTATCTTTACTGTTTTTCTTAGTTCGATCCTTTTGGTAATATCCTGATCTAGTAGAATAAGCTTATGGCATGATCTAGTTGTGAGTTTTGCTTTATGATTCTTCTATGTAATCGAGTCTGTGAGCTATATATAATAAAGATTAGTATTGAGTCAAGGGCTTGATTATTTTGCCATGATCCTAAGTGAATAAAAGAAAAGAGAAAGAATAAAAAAGGAAACGAAGAGATCATATGGATCTTATGGAGAGTAATGAGCTCACATAGAAAAAGTATGATGAACAAAAGTTTTTGAGAGTTGACAAACATAGTTTTGGTCATCGTTGCAATTAATAGGAAGTAATAAAGAAAGAGAGGTCTTCACATATAAATATACTATCTTGGACATCTTTTATGATTGTGAGAACTCATTAAAATATGACATGCTAAAGAGTTGACGTTGGACAAGGAAGACAACGTAATGGGTTATGTTTTCTTACATCTGAGATAAATTATATTGTCATGGATCATCCAACATGGTTGAGCTTGCCTTTCCCCCTCACGCTAGCCAAACTCATCGCACCAAGTAGAGATACTACTTGTGCTTCCAAATACCCTTAAAGCAGTTTTGCCATGAGGGTCCACCATACCTACCTATGGATTGAGTAAGATCCTCCAAGTAAGTTGTCATCGGTGCAAGCAATAGAAATTGCTCTCTAAATATGTATGACTTATTAGTGTGGGAGAAAATAAGCTTTATACAATCGTGTGATATGGAAGAAATAAAAGCCACAGACTGCATAATAAAGGTCCATATCACAAGTGGCAATATAAAGTGACGTTCTTTCGCATTAAGATTTTGTGCATCCAACCATAAAAGCGCATGACAACCTCTGCTTCCCTCTGTGAAGGGCCTATCTTTTACTTTTATCTCCTACCTTGCATAAGAGTCATGGTGATCTTCATCCTTCCTTTTTACATTTATCCTTTGGCAAGGACATTATGTTGGAAAGATCCTGGTATATATGGCTAATTGGATGTGAGTTTCATGAACTATTATTGTTTACATTACCCTTGAGGTAAAACATTGGGAGGTAAAACTATAAGCCCCTATCTTTCTCTGTGTCCGATTATAACTCCATACCCATAAGTATTGCGTGAGTGTCAGCAATTGTGAAAGACTATATGATAGTTGAGTATGTGGACTTGCTGAAAAGCTCTTATATATTGACTCTTTCCTATGTTATGATAAATTGCAATTGCTCCAATGACTGACATTGTAGTTTGTTAGTTTTCAATGAAGTTTACAATTCATACTTGAAATTGTGATTGAATTATTACTCTAGCATAAGAGATCATATGACAAGAATTATATAAGTTGCTCTTCTAAAAATGATCATGATGCCCACATGTCCGTATTTTATTTCTCTCGACACCTCTATCTCTAAACATGTGGACATATTTTTCAATTTTGGCTTTCGCTTGAGGACAAGCGAGGTCTAAGCTTGGGGGAGTTGATATGTCCATTTTGCATCATGCTTTTATATTGATATTTATTGCATTATGTGCTGTTATTACACATTATGTCAAAATACTTATGGCTATTCTCTCTTATTTTACAAGGTTTACATAAAGCTGGAGAATGCCGGCAGCTGGGATTCTGGGCTGGAAGAGGAGCAAATATTAGAGACCTATTCTGCACAGCTCCAAAAGTCCTGAAACTTCACGGAAGACGTTTTCAGAATATATAAAAAATACTGAGCGCAAGAAGTTCACCAGGGGGACCACACCCTGCCCACGAGGGTGGGGGCGCGCCCTACCCCCTGGGCGCGCCCCCTACCTCGTGGTCCCCCTGGTGGCCCTCCGGTGGCCATCTTCTGCTATATGAAGTCTTTCGATGAGGAAAAAATCATAAACCATCTTCTCAGACGAAACTCCGCCGCCACGAGGCGGAACCTTGGCGGAACCAATCTAGGGCTCTGGCAGAGCTGTTCTGCCGGGGAAATTTCCCTCCGGGAGGGGGAAATCATCGCCATCATCATCATCAACGCTCCTCACATCGGGAGAGGGCAATCTCCATCAACATCTTCATCAGCACCATCTCCTCTGAAAACCCTAGTTCATCTCTTGTATCCAATTCTTGTCTCCAAGTCCGGGATTGGTACTAGTAGGTTGCTAGTAGTGTTAATTACTCCTTGTAGTTGATGCTAGTTGGTTTATTTGGTGGAAGATCATATGTTCAGATCCTATATGCATATTAATACCCCTCTGATTATGAACATGAATATGCTCCGTGAGTAGTTACGTTTGTTCCTGAGGACATGGGAGAAGTCTTGCTATTAGTAGTCATGTGAATTTGGTATTCGTTTGATATTTTGATGAGATGTATGTTGTCTCTCCTCTAGTGGTGTTATGTGAACGTCGACTACATGACACTTCACCATCATTTGGGCCTAGAGGAAGGCATTGGGAAGTAATAAGTAGATGATGGGTTGCTAGAGTGACAGAAGCTTAAACCCTAGTTTATGCGTTGCTTCGTAAGGGGCTGATTTGGATCCATATGTTTCATGCTATGGTTATGTTTACCTTAATACTTTTGTTGTAGTTACGGATGCTTGCAATAGAGGTTAATCATAAGTGGGATGCTTGTCCAAGTATGGACGGTACCCAAGCACCGGTCCACACACATACCAAATTATCAAAGTACTGAATGGGAATCATATGAACGTGATGAAAACTAGCTTGACGATATTCCCATGTGTCCTCGGGAGCGCTTTTCTCTATATAAGAGTTTGTCCAGGCTTGTCCTTTGCTACAAAAAGGATTGGGCCACCTTGCTGCAATTTATTTACTTTTGTTACTTGTTGCTCGTTACAAATTATCCTATCATAAAACTATCTGTTACCACTTATTTCAGTACTTGCAGAGAATACCTTGCTGGAAACCGTTTATCATTTCCTTCTGCTCCTTGTTGGGTTCGACACTCTTACTTATCGAAAGGACTACAATATATCTCCTATACTTGTGGGTCATCACACCCAAGGACACATATTTGATTTTTCAACCAATTTATATGCATTAGAGCATGTGCATGTAGTTCAAATTTGAATTATGCACATAAATGCATTGAAAACAATTAATGCATAAAAATGTCCAAACGAACCCCGAAAAATCCCAAACATTGACACAACACTCATGTGGTTCTATGTTGACACGAGAAAAAAATTGAAAGCAATAAGAGGCAATGGATATCATTTCGTCCCCAAAGGTGGGGTGTTCCCTGCCGAAACCATCATGCTTGTTGTGAGAAGCTCTGGTTTGTGAGAATCATATACCCAAACCTGCCCCAAATGGGACAAAAAATTTACCACGACATGTTGATGCCGCTCCATGATAGCATGCCAAGTTTCATGAGTTTCAGACGAGTTTTGGATTTATTAGAAATTAAAAAAAGGTATCTCATTGTTTGCGGCCGAGTGATGGTGGCAGGGTGTTTGACATTCATTATCATTTCTTGCATGAGACCTAAGCATGCACCCAAGGACAAAGATTAATTTTTCAACCAATTTGTATGCACTGGACCGTGTGCATGTAGTTCAAATTTGAATTATGCACATAAATGCATTGAAAACTCACTTAATGCATAAAAATGTCCAAACAAACCCTGAATAATTCCAATTCTTTTATGAAAAACATATAGTTGCATGTTCACTACAGATAAAAGGTCTAGCAATTCAAACACCGTCCATGGCCGCTGTGACCCCATTATGTAATTCAAATCTCCAGCAGTCCATTTATGGACTGGTGCAAGCCTCTGGGAGTTGGAATAAACGTTTTGATAGTGTGATCAAAGCATATGGTTTTATACAGACTTTTGGAGAAGCCTGTATTTACAAGAAAGTGAGTGGGAGCTCTATAGCATTTCTAATATTATATGTGGATGACATATTGTTGATTGGAAATGATATAGAATTTCTGTATAACATAAAAGGATACTTGAATAAAAGTTTTTCAATGAAAGACCTCGGTGAAGCTACTTATATATTGGGCATCAAGATCTATAGAGATAGATCAAGACGCTTAATTGGACTTTCACATGGCAATGCCTTGATAAAGTTTTGAAGAAGTTCAAAATGGATCAAGCTAAGAAAGGGTTCTTGCCTGTGTTACAAGGTGTGAAGTTGAGTAAGACTCAATGCCCGACCACTTCAGAAGATAGAGAGAAAATGAAAAATGTTCCCTATGCTTCGGCCATAGGCTCTATCATGTATGCAATGCTGTGTACCAGACCTGATGTGTGCCTTGCTGTTAGTTTAGCAATGAGGTACCAAAGTAATCCAGGAGTGGATCATTGGACAGTGGTCAAGAACATCCTGACATACCTGAAAAGGACTAAGGATATGTTTCTCGTTTATGGAGGTGACAAAGAGCTCGTCATAAATGGTTATGTCGATGCAAGCTTTGACACTGATCTGGACGATTCTAAAGCGCAAACTGGATATGTGTTTATATTGAACGGTGGAGCTGTAGTTGGAGCAGTTCTAAACAAAGCATCGTGGCGGGATCTACGCGTGAAGCGGAGTACATAGCTGCTTCAGAAGAAGCAAATGAAGGAGTCTGGATGAAGGAATTCATATCCGATCTAGGTGTCATACACTACAAAAAAAGACACATCGGTGACATTTTGGGCCGAACGAAAAAAAATTTGTCATACATATGACACTTCTATGACGATAATTGTGACAAAGCCCGGTATCATCATAGATGTGGTGGGCTCCTACTTCTATGACAAAAAATCATGATAGAAAATGGGCTTTTCGTCCTGGGCGGGCAGGAGACGCAGCTGCATGACATTCTTTGGGCCGTCCATGACAGAAAAAACCATGGTAGAAGCGAGGGGGAGGAAAATTTCGGGGAGTTCCCGGTTATGGTAGGAGGTCGGGGACTGAGCGATGCGCGTTTCTCTCGTACACGTACGCGCGTGTGTGTGAGGCGTTGGCTCTAACTGAACCCGAGGGAGGCGTTGGGCTCTAACTGAACCCGAGCGAGTGCACTACAGGGTACGCGTTACTGAACCCGAGCGATCGATCGATGGCTGTTAACTGAACCCGATCGAGCAATTCCTTCACTACTGCTGCTAACTGAAGCCGATCGATGGGATGAACAGTGAGCGGTGGTGTTGCCTCTGGATGAACAGGACCCTATGGTGTGGTGGAGGGCTGGATGAACAGTAGATGGTGGAGGGGTGCCCGTGGAGGGGTGGATGAACAGGACCCCGTGGTGTGGAGGGCTGGATGAACAGTAGACGGTGGAGGGGTGGTTGAACAGTAGCCGGTGGAGTAGCGCGCGGTGGAGGCTGGATGAATATGAGCCCGTGGAGGTTGGATGAACAGGAGCCCATGGGGGCTGGAGGAGGTCGACGATGGAGATGAACAGTATCCCGTGGAGTCCCGTTTTGCGGTACGCCACACCCCTCCCGATGAACAGGACCCCCGTTTCGACCGTAGCGCTCCAACAAAAGTCCGTTTCCTCCATTTTGCGGTACGCCACACACCTCCCGATCAACAGGACCCCCGTTTCGACCGTAGGAGGTCCGTTTCCTCCGTTTTGAGGTACGCCACACCCCTCCCGATGAACAGGATCCCGTTTCGAACGTGGTCGGTCGAACACAAGGCTGTTTCCTCCGTTCTGCGGTACGCCAGGCCACGTTTCCATCTCCTGTTCCGTCCAAGCCCTCCCGATGAACACGACGCATTCCGTTGCCTCCCCATGAACACGATGCATTCCGTTGCCTCCCCATGAACACGACGACGACGCTGTTTCTCCGTTCCGACCCAGCCATGTACACGAGCCCTCGCCGTACGTATGCGCGAGTAGGCGTTCGAGACCCCGCCTGTATGTACACATATGTGGCCATATTTTCTTTCTTGCACCCTGACCGCTGTATGTACGTGTACATGCTACGTGTGCGCCTCTACTACGACACGTGCGCGCCTCTACATCGACCAGTATATACGTACACGTTCACGACCAGAATGACAACGCTACGTATGCTTCGACCAGGTAGGTCCCGACTGTCAGGCACTTCCTTGCCTGCGAAGATGTAGCTGGTCGGTCCCAGCAGTCAGGGGGCGAATCGTTTTTATTTGCCCAGACGCACTTCCGTGCGTGCGAAGATGTAGCTGGCGGGTCCCAGCAGTCAGGGGGAAACGATTTTTTCGCGAAATACAGTGGCCTGTCCGGTGGGTCCCAGCTGTCAGGTGGAGGAATCATTATTTTCCGCATAATAAGGAGGCACTTCCTTGCTGCGGCCATGGACCCAGCTGTCAGCCTCTCCACGTACAGTCCACGTCCGATGGAAGTCGTTCCTTGACCACGTTGACCACGCCGCGCCGAGAGCACCAGGGCGGTGGACGACGGCAAGGCCTAGGAAGGGGTTGACATGGAGGCAGGGAAGACTCGGCAGTTGTTTCCCATGCGGAGGGGAGTACGGCTGTACGAGGGTTTACTGGTTCTTCTGCCGTCGCCAGAGAATAACAGCAGGTGTGGGTGAGTAGAGGGATGGCTAGGCCAGTGATGGGAGTATGGTCAGGCGGTGAGGCCTACGCGGCAGCACAGCCGGCCGCGAGGAGGAGGGAGCAGGCAGTCCCACCGGCGCTTGTTTGGGCGACTGGAGCAGGAAGAGCAGAGATTGAAGATGCACGACGGCCGTTGGATGGACATCCAACAGTCAGTGCTTGTGTGTCAACCTTTTTTTAGGAAAGCCTCAAATCTGTGGAAAACAGCATACATCCCATCTGCCATTATTTCTAATAATTTACAGCCCATTTGCTAATTCTTAAGGTTTTTTTGGAGCCCATATTCTTTTTGTTAGCATTACATCCCATATTGTGGCAACGGTTAAAAAATTATACAAAAATTTGCATATTTCGGTGCGGTCCGAACTGTTTTTAATCTTGAAAATTTGACTCACATTCAAACTGATTTTAAAAATAAATGTATATCAATATAAAATCCAACAAATTCTCCACGCATAAAAATTAATGTAATTTAAAATCTTGAAATGAAAAAAAAGATATTTGAAACTAATTGCTGGTTTGATGTGTTTTAAAAATGTACAACCCATTGCTCATTACTGATGGGCCATTTTCTCCGCCAGCCGAATGAAAGCTCTCCTCGTCTTGAAAGATTTGCAGCCCAACAGGCCTGACAAAGCGACTTACTTGGCAAATCACAAAAAAACTGGGTTGTGGCCGTGGACCCAGTTGTCGCCTCTCCACGCACAGTACTCTTCCGATGGAAGTCGTTCCTTGACCACGTTGACCACGCCGTGCGGAGAGCACCACGGCGGTGGACGACGACGAGGCCTAGGAAGGAGACGACGCGACAGTGGAAGCCCGTGCAGAGAGGACTACGAGGGTTCACTGGTTCAGCTGCGGTGTGAGGCTGCCATCGCCGCAGGGCCTGGCCAGTGGTGGGAATAGTAGGGGCGGTGAGGCCTCTGTGGCAGCACAGCCGACCACGGGAGGTAGGAGCATGCGACACGACCGGCGCTGCTTTGGGCGGCTGCAGCAAGAAGACCAGAGGTTGAAGAAGCACTACGGCCGTTGGATGGACATCGTACGGTCACTAGAGCTAGAATCATTCATATTGACTAAGTTGACAAAGCCCTTCGTCCCCGCCAACTTAGTAGGCCCACAAGTCAGCCTCCCAGCAAGGTGGGTCCCAGCTAGCCGGGGGAGTATTCATGTTTTTGTGCGTAATAAGGAGGCACTTCTGGTGGGTCCGAGCTGACAGCGGGGGGAACGTTTTTTCGCGAAATACGGTGGCCCGTCCGGTGGGTCCCAGCAGTCAGGGGGAAACGATTTTTTTCGCAAAATACTGGTGGCCCGTCCGGTGGGTCCCCGCTATTAGGTGGAGGAATAATTATTTTCCGCGTAATAAGGAGGCACTTCCTTGTGGCTGCCGTGGACCCAGCCGTCAGCCTCTCCACGTATAGTACTCTTCCAATGGAAGTCGGTCATTGACCACGTTGACCACGCCGCGCCGAGAGCACCAGGGCGGTGGATGACGGTGAGGACTAGGAAGGGGACGACTCGGAGCTGGGGAAGACGCAGCAGTGGATGCCCACGCGAAGAGGAGTATGGGGGTTCACTGTTTCGACTGCAGTGTGAGGATGCTGTCGCCGCAGAATAATAGGGGGTGTGGGTGAGTAGAGGGATGGCCTGGCCAGCGGTGGGAGTAGTAGGGGGTGGTCACGGGAGGCAGGAGCACGCGGCACGACCGGCGCTGGTTTGGGCGGCTGGAGCAAGAAGACCAGAGATTGAAGAAGCACTACGGCCGTTGGATGAACATCGTACGGTAACAGGAGCAAGAATCGTTCATATTGACTAAGTTGACAAAGCCCTCCGTCCCCGTCAACTTGGTAGGCCCACAAGTCAGCCTCCCACTATGTTGGGTTCCAGCTGGCAGGGGGAATATTCATTTTTTGTGCATAATAAGGAGGCACTTCCTTGCGTGCGAAGATTGCTGGTGGGTCCGACATGTCAGCGGGGGGCACTTTATTTCACGTAATACAGAGGCCCTTCCGGTGGGTCCCAGATGTCAGGTGGAGGAATCATTATTTTGCATGTAATAAGGAGGCATTTCCTTGTGTGCGGCCATGGACCCAGCTGTCAGCCTCTCCACGCACAGTCTACTTCCGATGGTGTCATTCGTTGACCACATTGACCATGCCGCGCCGAGCGCATCCAAGGTGGTGGACGACGGCGAGGCCCCGGACAGCAACGAGCCGGAGATGGGAAGACACGGGAGTAGAGTCGCAGACAGAGAGGTGTACGAGGGTTAACTGGTTGTAGTGCGGTGTGGTTCGGCAGTCGGTGGAGAAGAACAAGAGGTGTGGAGGGGTGGAGGGATGGCCTGGCCAACGGTGGAGTAGCGCTTCATAGCGAAGCGCGCTAAGCAGAGCTGCTAGCAACAGGAGGGGGGACGTGGTCCCGGCGGCGCTGGAGGAAGAAGACGAGAGATTGAAGATGGATGCCGGTCGTTGGATGTAAATCCAACGGCTAACATGTCAGAATCATTTGTTGACTAAATTGACAACGACTTGCATTGGCTTCGACCTATTGGCCCACATTTCAGCCTCCAAAAATGTGGCATGTATTCAACCCATTTTTTCAGAATTTACAGTCTTTTTTTTGCGCGGTAGAATTTACAGTCAATTTTGATCTTCTTTTTTTGAATTACAGCCATTAGCTGGGCTGGGTGAACAAATAATGTAGCGTCCATGCTGCCCGTTTATTTTATTTCCTAAAAAATTACAACCAATTTGCACTTTCTCGAAATACACAATTTTGTTGGGCTGATTCTAAGTATAATGTTGGGTTGGTCCAGCAATGTTATCAAAAAAATAAAAAGGGGCCGAGCATTTTGTTATAAATATATTTAAATAATAAGTGATATTATTACATTCGTCCTTAAATTTATAGTCTTACCAAGCTTTATATAATAACATATAAAATATATATTTTTAGAAAAATAGGGAGCATCTCCCTGGTTCCATTGCTGAGAACGAAACCACAACATATTCTGATACAGCAGCTCAAAGAGCAGTTCGAAAGCAAAGGTAGAAAAGCTACAAACTAGGGGGTGGATGAACAAGTTCTCTGAATAACACAAATCACCCGAGCGGTGCCAAAGGCAGAGCGGATAGAGCACTCAAATGACACAAGGTGGGTGCAGCGAAGCCTTCATGGTCTTTAGCCGAGGGGCCGTGTCAGCGTGCGGCGACCAGTAAGCAAGCGGAGACACCGGGCTGGAAGGCGTAGCATGGTGGATGTCCCTCTTTTTCGGTGCCAGGTGCCCATCATCTTCATCAGAGATCTTGAGACGAGCCCACGGGTCCAGCCCCAGAGCAGGTCGAGCCTTGTTCAGCCACAAGTGATCGCCAACGGTTTCTGGAGGGATCTTGTTAGGGTTTCCACGAAGCTCATCAACTTGTCCTTGTCTGATCCGGAGGAGAGAATCGCCAAGTTCCTCACCATGTTCCTGATCAACCTCAAGACCTGTGGAATGGAAATCCAGGAGGTGTTTCTGAAAATCATAGCATTTCTATATTTCCGGAGGCACCAAAGGACAGCTAAGCTAACAGTGTTTAAAACTGAGCACTTTTTGGTAGCAATCCAGAATCTGGCGACAGATTCGAAGGATGAGCCAATCTGACTGGAGAAATATTCCTCAATGTGGGCCCAAAAATGTTTAGCAACTATAGATTCAAAAAATATGTGAGAACAAGACTCTTGTTCCAAGCAGTAAACACAATCAAGGGGTTTGATGATGTGTCTCTTCCTAAGGTTATCCCTAGTCATCAATTTGTTTTTGGAGAGAAGCCAGAGAAATACATGAATTTTAGGGGAAACTCTCAATTTCCAGACAGCAGGGATAAACATGGGTTGAACCCCTCTAAAGTTGATAACATGATAGAGGGAGCTGGAGGAATACTTCCCCTTATTGTCCAGCTGCCAATCAGGGCATTCGGCTCGGCAGTAAAGGTAATGCTTTTGGCAATTTCCTCCAACTGGAACCATTGTTCCATGAGACTATCACTAAAGTTCCTTCTAAAAGAGAGTTTTAGGCATTGACCGTCCCAAACTTCATTGACACTTTTGTTAAGCTCATAGCGGACAGAGTAAATAGGCCAAAATTGGACTGCTAGGGGGGATGTGCCAAACCAAGTATCTTCCCAGAACCTGGTTCTGCTCCCATCCCCTATGTTCCATCTGTAGCCAAATTTCACAGCATGCATAATAGATTTTAATCCTTTCCAGAATCTAGAGGTCTTAGGGTTGGAGGAAGGGACAAAAATATTAGGTTTATTTCCTAGGTATTTATGGGCAATAAGAAGCTTCCAGGGTTTCAGGTCTTCCTCATAGAATCTTTTAATCCAAGACCCTAGAAGACAGATGTTAATTTCTTGGAGGTTAGGTATGCCTAGGCCTCCAAAATCTTTTTTCATAGAGACTAGGGCCCAATTAGCAAGGTGTAGCTTCCTATTTCCCTCAAAATCATTCCACAAGCAATGAGACATTTGAGAATTGATGAGGTTCACTGCTCGTTTAGGGAACTTGAAGAAGGAGAGGAGATACACTGGAATGCTAGCCAAACAAGCTTGTATGAGGATCAATCTACCTCTGTAAGAGAGAAGTTTGCCCCTCCACCCAGCAATCCTTTTAATGATTTTATCCAGAAGGGGTTGGATATCCTCTCTCCTCAGTTTATCATAGTCGAGGGGGATACCTAGGTACTTAATGGGGAAGTTACCTTTATTACAGACTAGAATAGAGAGGAAGTCAGCTAACTCCTGATCATCCATGTTGATAGGGATGAGTTCACTTTTAGAGTAGTTGATTCTCATGCCTAAGACTTGTTCAAACCAGGTTAGAACAGTTTTAAGATTGCTAGCATGTGAGGAGTCATTGTCTAAGAAAAGGATGGTATCATCTGCATATTGAAGGCAGATGATGCCACCAGGGCAGACCTTAGGACAGAGCCCTGCAATCAGACTATGATCAGCAGCTTTGCTCAGTATTTTAGTAAGAACGTCCACTACTAAATTAAACAAAAGCAGAGAGATGGGTCACCTTGCCTAAGGCCTTTACCAGCAAGGAAAAAATCACTTTCACAGTTATTTAACTTGACCCCAACAGACCCCCCATGAGTAAGTTGCTGGATCCAACTCTCCTCTATGAAAGGCTTGGAAAAGATCTAAGAGATCATTTTTCACCAAGTCCCAAAAATGTTGGTAAAACAAGAAGGGAATCCCATCAGGACCAGGAGCACTGTTGGTGTCAAAACCGGCGGATCTCGGGTAGGGGGTCTCGAACTGTGCGTCTAGGCCGGATGGTAACAGGAGGCAAGGGACACAAAGTTTTACCCAGGTTCGGGCCCTCTCGATGGAGGTAAAACCCTACGTCCTGGTTGATAAATATTGATGATATGGGTAGTACAAGAGTTGATCTACCACGAGATCAGAGAGGCTAAACCCTAGAAGCTAGCCTATGGTATGATTGTTGATGTGTATGTTGTCCTACGGACTAAAACCCTCCGGTTTATATAGACACCGGAGAGGGTTAGGGTTACATAAAGTCGGTTACAATGGTAGGAGATCTGATCATCCGTATCGCCAAGCTTGCCTTCCATGCCAAGGTAAGTCCCTTCCGGACACGGGACTGAGTCTTCAATCTTGTATCTTCATAGTCCAGGAGTCCGGCGGAAGGTATAGTTCGGCTATCCGAACACCCCCTAATCCAGGACTCCCGCAGTAGCCCCTGAACCAGGCTGCAATGACTATGGGTCCGGCGCGCAAATTGTCTTCGGCATTGCAAGGCGGGTTCCTCCTCCAAGTACTTCATAGAAGATCTTAAAAACAAAGATAGTGTCCGTCTCTACAAAATAAGTTTCCACATACTGCCATAGAGAGAATAATATTTACACAAATCTAATCTGCTAACGTATTTTGTGGTGCGACACACCACGGCCAAGCCTTTATCCGAGTCGTTTAATTACCCACCTCAGTGTGTTATGCGAGGTGGTTTCCTTGGCACGTCTTGTTAAAGCAGAGATCGTGTCCCCTTATTACGGGATTCTCATCAATACGGGCGTGGGTAACCCAACCGCTTCTAGGACTCCTAGATCATAGGCAGGTCCAAACGGACACGGGGAGGACACTTGATATCCACCCTCTTTATAAAGGGACAAAGCTTTTACTTTTCCCTCCCGTGCTCAATCGAATCCTTCCCCCGCCTCAAGCTCAAACGCCCAAAGCTTAGGTCAGGTGCTCCGAACCTTCAGTCATGTCCGGATCCAGCCTCCAAGGCCGATGGATGCCCTCCTCCGTCACGGAAGAAGACATCAAAAAGTTGAGGGAGTCCAGGTATCTGACCGCTGAAATGTCACATCGGCTGTCTCCCCGGGGGCAGGCCGTCCCCTCTCCCAAACCCAACAAGAGCGTCGTGTTCGTCTCCCACTTCCTCCGAGGTCTAGATTTTGCACTGGATCCTTTCGTCAGGGGCTTGATGTTTTATTACGGGCTAGATTTCCATGATCTAGCTCCGGACTCCTTCCTGCATATCACGACTTTTGTTATCGTATGCGAGGCCTTCCTCCGGGTTACCCCCCACTTTGGCTTATGGCTCAAGACCTTTGAAGTAAAGCCGAAGATGATCAAAGGGCAACATGCAGAGTGTGGAGGCACCTCAATACGCAAGATGACGGGAGCTCCGTGGCCCAAAGGTTCCATCCCAGAGGAGTTTGCATTGTGGCAACAGGAGTGGTTCTACATCACGACTCCTAGAAGTGCCAAGTGGGCGGCCGCCCCCATTTTTCGCTCAGGCCCTCCACCACGACTGATGTCATGGATCAGCAGAGGACTGAGCTGGGGTCCAGCCAAGGACGTGCCTTTACTACAGAGCCGCATTCAAGATCTCTTCAACGAAGATCTCAGTTTGGTTGCGGTAATACAAGTTATGCTGGTTCGTCAAGTCCAGCCTTGCAAACGTCGGCCCCTTCGCTTGTGGGAGTTCAATCCCGAGGGTCCGCGTGCCATTCAAAATTTTCTCGGCCTGACGCACGAGGATATGTATAAGTTATTCTTCGGACCTCAAGTAGAGTGTCCGGAAATCGCCGAGGACGTGGGCATGAGTAGTAACCGCGCCGCCGAACAGGTAAGGAATCTTCCGGCCGAACATATTATCTTTCCTTCGTTATGAAGTTATTTCTGAGAGTTTGCTTTTTCGACTAGGACTGGCTAACAAAGGCGAAGTTGATTCGGTGTTTGGCCCCCCTCCCTGAGGGTTTGGGGAATCCGGTATTGGAAAAGATGCTCCAGACCGCACCTTGCCCGGATCCCTTGAAGGAAGATACTGTGGAGGATAATGCGGGCGGACGCGGCCCCCCAACGCTGCCTATTCTAACCGAGGGAGTGAGCGTCTCCGTGAAGGAAGACGACCGGAAGAGGAAAAGGACTGCGCCCGGGAATTCGGAAGCCAAAGCTTCCAAACGGGAGAAGAAATCTTCCACCGGGGGCCCTACCTTGGGGGGTGCTGCTGCCGCACAAATTCCACGGGGGTATCAATTCTCTCGGGAGTCGTAAGTGACCCGAAAACTTTAATAGTACAGATATGCCATCCTTTTCTTCTGAGAAAATAACCACCGCTTATATTTGTGCAGTTCGGGCCTTAGCCCCTCTCAAATGAGCTCGTCTTCGGGGGATCTTCTTCCAGAGATGATGGAGAGCGAGACGCCTCCTTCGGACTCCTCCGCTCTGGAAGCGGGCGACCCTGAAGTGTCGTCGCGGAGGGCCTCTCCGAGTCCGGTGAGGCCAGAAGGTAATCCTATTGATCCCCGAGGCTTCCAGTGTCCGGCTCCCGAAGAGAGCAGACAAAAGAGTCCGACGCCGTCTAGTGTGCGATCGAACGTTCTGAGGGAGTTGGTGGGGCGAGCGGCCATCTCAGATGATCACCGTGTGCTGATGAATATGGTGATGGAGAGGATATCGTCCGCCGAAAGCGGATTGCATGAACCGTTTATGAGTCTATTGACAGGCTTTGAGGTACGTAAAAGGAATGTGTAATAGTCCTGCACATGCTAGGTGTGCCTTGTGTAGATAGTAGCCCCTGAGACTCTGGTTGTTGTCGGAAACAATGACGAACGGAGGATCATATTCCCAGGTAATAGCCATACTGCCTTTATGTGCAGGAGATGGAAGCTCCGGTGGCCAGCCGGACTAGCCAGTTTGCCCGTTTAGAACGGCAGTTGAATGCGGCAGATGCCGACATCGAGCTTGTTAACAAAAGGCTTGACGAGGCACAGGGTAAGTATCCTTGTCTGGTAAACGCCACATAGGAAGAGTATGATGCAAGTGTTTTTAACATGTTAAGACTGCGGATGGAGCTGCCACTATTGAAGCCTTGCGGGCGGAACTTGCCTGAGCCAAGGAACAAGCAAGATTGGGTAATGCGGCTGCTTTGAAGGCGGCCGAAGAGTTGCGAACCGAGAAGGCTGCACATGGAGAGAGCCGGGAGAAGATGGCCAATATGGCCGTAGAATTAAAAGCCGCCGTAGACCGTTGCCGGGCTCTTGAAAAGGAAAACCAGGCGAAGGCATCGGACCTTGAGAAGGCTGCTGCAATGGGAAAAGACCTCCACTCTGCTACGAGGGCAAAGGAGGAGCTGCAGGAAGCCAGGGATATTGTAGCCGGGAAGTCCTTTATGTTGCAGAGGAAGTACGAAGATCCACGGTATGCCCCTCTGGATCGGCTGTGGAGTTCGGAGGATGCGTATATGGATTTGGCGGCGAGCGCTGCCGATGCGACCAAGTACTTCCAGAGTCAGACGGACCGTGAAGTAGACCAGCTGTTTTGGAAGCAATTCCTTTCTCCCGAGCGTCCTCTTTCGTTGACGGACCAATTAGCCGAATGGGCCGAACTAAATAGGTTGTTCGGACTATCCATGAGGTCTGTTGTGGATCAGTTATGGCCGGGAAGGTCACAACCGAGTAGCTATTTCAGCTTGGTGCAGCAGGTCCTCGATGTGGTGCCACGCATAAATGCGATGAAGAGGTCGGCATGCATAGAAGGCGCACGGATGGCCTTTGCCCGTGCTAAAGCATACTGGGCAGAGATGGATGCTACCATTGTTGTAGCGTAGGATTCGGCCATAGGTCGAAGGGCCGCTGAGCACTACTTTGAGGAAGTTCTTGAGGGTGCTCGTTTGATAGAGACCCAGTGCTCAAAAAATGTTATGTTTGAGTGACATGTAATCTCATTGTAAGCGAAATGCTTTTATAAATTTTTATAAGGCTACTTTTATACTTTTGCCTGAAAGTAATGTGATGCCTCCTGGGCGGCCGTTTATGTATACATGTGTATAACCTGAAAGATTGCAGTCGTCGGCTTCAACCCCCACGCATATAATGTGGAGGTGTTCGCAGAAACACGTGTTCACACTTAACCCAACGTCTTGGTCCTATTAAGGAGGTGATAGCGGAGCAAGCGAGGCAACCGGACTATAATGCTTTAACACTTTCACTTAGCCATAGGAGTTTGACAGTAGGGCTACTAGATAGCCCCTGGTGGCTCCGCACTCTCCCGATCCCGGGGTGCGTATATGCCTGGCCGGAAAGCGGCCCTTCATTAAGGCGGAGGAATTATAACATTCCCATGGGTCATCAAGTGGTTGACCAGTCTCATGCTAGATTATGACAGTCAGTTTTCGGCTTTCTCTACTGAGGTGCTCGTCCGGATGAACCAGGGCACAATCGCAGTAGTTCTCCTGGTGCTACCTTAGCCGGTAAAGTGGAACGTAAGGTACCAAAACACAGGAGCCGGGCAAACCCAACATTTGACCAAAGACAATGATTTGGAGCTGATGCATATAGGGCCAAACTCGCGACGCCGAACACTCCCTAAGGTATTCGGTCTTTGTGGTATAAACCGGGCCTGAAGAATGGCCTTTGTAAGAAGCCCCATGTGTCCAGGTACGTGCATTGTTCTGGCGTGGCCACATGCCAAGACGTCAGCATCCTTATCAACGATGGATATGTATCAACAAGAGACAGTAAAAAAGGTTTATGCAGGGTCTTAATCTAAAAAGAATCCTTGGGTCGGGTCCCTGCTGCACGTCTGCGCCTGTGTCTCCGTTGTGCCGTATCCTGGACGGGTGTAGCATGATGATCATCTATAAAAGAGAGGAATTTAGGTAAAAAGGTTGTCGTGCAGAAGGATAGTTTTCTAAAGAAACCATGTATAATTCAAGATAAGAAGAAATCGCCACTCGTCTGCGTGCGTTGAGCCCCTTGTACTTTTGAAAGATAGGGGTGTGACCGTTTATTCGATATGAGTAGCGGTGCCGGACTTGATTAGTTGTGTCTGAGGTCTTGATGACCTATTGGATGCTCTTGATGGTCCGGGCGCCTTTAGTGTGCGGCTACCAAGGCAGCCTCACTCTCTTCGGCGCGCAGAGATCGCTTGATACTTCCGTGCACTGAAATGATGCCACGTGGACCGGGCATCTTGAGTGTTAGGGAGGCGTAGTGTGGTATTGCATTAAAGCGAGCGAAAGCTTCGCGTCCGAGTAGTGCTTGATAGCCACTTTGAAACAGAGCGATGTGGAAAGTTAAAAGCTCTCGACGGAAGTTATCGGGGGAGCCGAATATAACTTGTAGTAGGAGGGAGCCCGTACAACGAGCCCCTGGGCCTGGCGTTACTCCTTTAAAGGTAGTATTGCTATGGCGAAATTGTGTTGGGTCTAGCCCCATCCCGCGGATTGTATCCTGGTATATTAGGTTTAGGCTACTGCCGCCATCCATCAAGACTCGTGTGAAGTGGTATCCGCCAATTACTGGGTCTAATACCAGGGCAGCCCATCCTGCGTGCCGGATACTTGAGGAGTAATCGCAATGGTCTAAGGTTCTTGGTTGATACGACCAGTGGCGGGACTTCGCGGGGACTGGCATTTTGGTATATTTTTCTGGGAGTGCCGCGTTGTTTTTTCTCTTGATCATGTGTAACATGTTTACTATTTTGACTTCGGGTGGAAATTTCTTTTGTTCCCCCTTGTCTTGCGTGGGAGGTTCGTCCTCGTCTTCACTTGGTGTTTCCTTCCCCTTGTGTATGGCGTTGAGCTTGCCGGACTGCTTGAAGACCCAACATTCTCTGTGGGTATGATTAGCAGGTTTGCTAGGGGTACTATGGATCTGACATACTTGGTCCAGAATTATGTTGAGGCTGGACAGTTCATCCCTGGTGCCTTTGGAGGGCGGCTTTTGGTTTGGCTGAGGGACTTTGAATCCGGCATTTACTGTCGTGCCCTTCGTGTTGTCTTCTTTATTCCGGCGTTTGTTATTGCTGTTGCACCGTGATTTCCCGTTTCCATCTCTAACTTCAGATGTACTGGGGTCGCTGGTGCTGCATCTGGCTAGCCAGCTGTCCTCACCCGTGCAAAAGCGGGTCATGAGGTTTGTTAATGCGGCCATCGTTCTTGGCTTGTTTTGGCCAAGGTGTCTGGCGAGCCATTCATCGCAGACACTGTGCTTGAAAGCCGCTAAGGCTTCAGCGTCCGGACAGTCGACAATCTGGTTCTTTTTAGTAAGAAACCTATTCCAAAGCTTTCGGGCTGACTCTCCGGGCTGTTGAGTTATGTGACTCAGGTCGTCCGCATCCGGAGGTCGGACATAAGTCCCTTGAAAGTTTGCTCGAAAGGCGTCTTCGAGCTCTTCCCAACTTCCATTGGAGCTTTCGGGGAGGCCTTTGAGCCAGTGACAAGCTGGCCCTTTGAGTTTGAGAGGTAAGTACTTGATGGCATGGAGATCATCCCCTCGAGCCATATGTATATGAAGGATATAGTCCTCAATCCAGACCCCAGGGTCTGTTGTTCCGTCGTATGCCTCTATGTTTACGGGCTTGAATCCCTTTGGAAATTCGTGGTCTAGCACCTCATCGGTGAAACATAGGGGGTGTGCGGCACCCCTGTAGCTGGGTGTGCCGCGTTGCTCGGATGTTTGTTGTGTTGCATTGTATGCTGGGGCGCGCTTGCGTGGTCCATAGATGGATCTTGTTGCACCGTCCTTTGGGTGCGAGCCCTCGCATGGGTCGCGTGTTGTATTGTGAGCGGCGTTGAATGCCGTTCGGTGTTGGTAGAGGGGTCGTCTATCCAACCAGGTGGCTGCTTTGATATTTGGTTGTGGGGGGTCTGAGGCCTCCTCATCGAATTCGGGTAGCAGCTTCCGCTTTGGGTAGCTCTTGGAGGGGCGATTGTCGCCGTACCTTGCTACAGTGTTGAGTATTTTGCTCCATCTGAATTGGAGCGTGTTTTGCACGGCATTGAGCCTCCGCTTCTGCTTTTTGAGGCTCCTTGCGGTGGCAACGAGCCTTTTACGGGCATTTTGCTGCTCCGAGTGCCTGTCCGACGTTATGTCGTCCGGACCATTATCATTGATAGGATTTGTTTGTTCGGTTTGATTATCTGGATTGCCGTTGTCTGGCAGCAGTTCGCCCTGCTCCAGCGCTGGATCAGTGTGATCTCTATTTCTGTCGAGGCGGGATTTGGGGCGGCTCTTGCGTCGCCGCTTTGACTGCTTTTCGAGGGACCAATCCTTCGGTGCGTCCTTCCGCTCCTCGTCATCATCTTTGGGTGCGTCCACCATGTATACGTCATATGACGAGGTGGCATTCCAGGGCTCGATAGGCGCTGATTCTTCATCGTCTCCTTCATCGGCGTCCATACCGTCAATGTCGTTGGAGTTGAAGTCGAGCATGTCGGTTAAATCGTCGACAGTGGCTACCAAGTGGGTGGTGGGTGGGCTTTGAATTTCTTCATCGTCCGAATCCCAACCTTGCTGACCGTAGTCCGGCCAGGGCTCTCCTGATAAAGAGAGAGACTTCAGTGACTTCAGGATATCGCCGAAAGGCGAGTGCTGAAAGACGTCCGCGGCCGTGAACTCCATGATCGGCGCCAAATCGGATTCGCTCGGCAGGGGCGCGGAGGGTTCGGAGTCTAGAGAAGAATCCGGCTCCATGGAGTCACGAGTCTTGTAGAGTACGGGGCTGGTGTTTGGCTCAACCTCCGTTGTGATCACAGCCCCTGAGGTGGCATCCAACCGCCCATCCTCGATCAGCGCGGTCGGCTCCGAACTAGGGGTCGGAGCCGATGCGGGTGCGGCCTCCAGGGCACTGTTCGGCAGCAGAGCTAGATCATGCTCATCGTGACAGTGCGGTGCGCTCGGCAGTGGTTCGAATCCGTCGAAGATCAAGTCCCCACGGATGTCGGCCATGTAGTTTAAACTTCCGAATCTGACCTGACGGCCAGGGGCGTAGCTTTCGATCTGCTCTAGATGGCCAAGTGAATCGGCCCGCAGTGCGAAGCCGCCAAAGACGAAGATCTGTCCGGGGAGGAAGGTCTCACCCTGGACTGCATCGCCATTGATGATCGTAGGAGCCATCGGGCCTGACGGCGACGGCACAGAGGAACTCTCAATGAAAGCACCAATGTGGTGTCAAAACCGGCGGATCTCGGGTAGGGGGTCCCGAACTGTGCGTCTAGGCCGGATGGTAACAGGAGGCAAGGGACACGAAGTTTTAACCAGGTTCGGGCCCTCTCGATGGAGGTAAAACCCTACGTCCTGCTTGATTAATATTGATGATATGGGTAGTACAAGAGTTGATCTACCACGAGATCAGAGAGGCTAAACCCTAGAAGCTAGCCTATGGTATGCTTGTTGATGTGTATGTTGTCCTACAGACTAAAACCCTCCGGTTTATATAGACACCGGAGAGGGTTAGGGTTACATAAAGTCGGTTACAATGGTAGGAGATCTGATCATCCGTATCGCCAAGCTTGCCTTCCACGCCAAGGTAAGTCCCTTTCGGACACGGGTCGGAGTCTTCAATCTTGTATATTCATAGTCCAGGAGTCCGGCGGAAGGTATAGTTCGGCTATCCGGACACCCCCTAATCCAGGACTCCCTCAAGCCCCATCAGGATAAGAGCTAAAATGGCTTCCTTCACCTCTATCTCTGAAAAAGGGGCTTCTAGCAGCTCATTTTCAGCAGGAGAGACTTTTTCAGAAGCAGAGAAAAAATTGTTTTGTAGAAAGAACCCAGAAGGGTTTTCTTTCTTAAACAGGTCTTTGTAGAAGTCACTAGCCACTTTTAGCATCTTATCTACCTTAGTAATAGAGCCATTAGGGCCATCAAGGGAGTGAATGAGGGTTTTCCTCCTCCTCTGGTTAGCTACTGCATGGAAGTAAGCAGTATTTCTATCACCCTCCTTAATGTTCCTATCTCTAGACCTTTGTTTGGCTTTGATTTCTTCTTGAAGCCAAATTTTCTTGAGCTCTCAATGGACAAAGTTTAATCTATTAGTCTCAGCCTCAGAGAGGTCAGTGGTTTCTTCCTTAATATCTAGAGAATCAAACTCAAGGAGGAGAAGCCTTTTGTATCTTCTAAGATTAGCTTCCTCATTGGAGTTCCACCCTTTGGTAGTTCTTCTAAATCTTCTGATTTTGATCTGCCAATTTTCTAGGGGGCAGCTACTCCCAGTAGGCTCATTCCAGATTTTCCTGACTAGCTCAGTAAAATCTTCTCTAAGCAACCACCACTTTTCAAATTTAAAACTATTGCTCTTTGGAGTTTGGTTAAGACTAGAGTCCCAGAGCAAAGGAGTGTGGTCACTACCACATCTGGGCAGAGCTCTACAACTAGAAAGGGGAAAAACTATCTAATTTCATGTCACAGAAAATTTTGTCAATGGTGGACATAATCCTGGAGCAGCACTTCCAACATATCTAGCAGAACTGTGGGTTTTCCTTCTGACAGGGCAATTCTCAACTTTATGGGTAACCATTTTGCAGATAAAACAACTCTTGGGCTTGACACATTTATCCAAATGATGCCCTGGTTCCCCACAGTTGTAGCAGATCACCTCAGAGTATGCCATAAGGCCCGAAGCAGGGGCAGGAGCAGTTTTCTAGATGTCCTATCTCTTCTTTTGCTGATTCTTGCCTTGAGATTTCCCACTGATCTAAGAGTCAGAACCACCAGCAGATTGATCTTGGGCAATTACAGGAGCCTTCCCAGATTGTGCCCCATTTGGGGCGGAGGTGGGCCGTACCACTGCCCAACCGGCGCTCCCCCCCATTGTGATAGGGGAAATTCATCGGAGTTCCTGGTTCCTTCTCATCCTCCAGCCAGATGTTGTCTCTCAGGAAGCAGAAATAACCACCAGACAGCTCAATTGAAGCAGATTGCAAGCCTAATTTCAATCTTCTACAGGTTTGGGGGAGAGGTAAGGTAGGGGATCCACCTGCTCCGGCTCCAGTGGCGTGCTGGTGGGCAGGAGTCCAGTCAAGCATTCCCATCTCGCAGCATGGCGTGGATCTCCTGAATTCACTTCTCCTTTCGCCCATCGAACGAAAGCAATCGGTGGCTCACGGGGGTGGGGCGTCCTGTGCTTCTCTGAGAAATCTCCTTCGAAGTAGATACGCAGGGCTAGATTCAGCAGCTCCCAATCCACACGATCCTTGCACATCCGAGCATACCTGCGCGAGTGAGAGAACGGATTCAGTCCCTCCTTGGCTTCCTCCCTCACAGCTTCCTCCTCTGCTTCCCTCCATTCGCGCGTGCACTGGGTCCAGGAGAGAGCGTCATCGCGGATCTGCATTGCCCGCTCCCTCCATCTCCTCCCTCGAGTCTCCCGCAGCACCACCGGCGCGACGGAGTCGAGCGGCTGGAGCATCCGCGGGAAGGCTTTGTAGACATGTGGGAGATGCATCTTGTGCATCTGCCTGTCTTCCAGCCATTCCCCCATGGATATGGACAGGGACTCCATGGGGCGCGTGGGCGGACTTGCTGAGGGGGGCAGGCGCGCCCGGAGTCAGGGGGCGGGGGGTGGCGGCGAGATCTATGGTGGCGGCGAGGGTGGAGGTAGTGGCGGGGGCAGCGGCGAGGGTGGAGGTGGTGGCGGGGGCGAAGGGGATCGCGAGAGCGGTCATCTATTTGCCAATTATGTGAACTAAACAGTCAACATATAAAATAATTTAAATATATATAATATAGTTAGAAGGGAAACATAAGTTGGACCTGCGTTCCTATTCTTATATAGAAAAAGAGAACATACCTCTGCGTTTTCTTCAAAAAATACATAAATTGGGCTGCCAAAAATAAAACCTCGGATGGGAGGTCCATAGGCCGGCCGATACATGACGGCCCTAAGAAAATACAAACAGGCCTATGGACCTCCCATCCGAGGACGTGGGCTGCGCATGTTAAAAATGAAAGCCTAGATGGGGCAGCCCAAAACCATGTCCAACACTTGCCAAAACTCCGTCCCTCGTTTTCTCCGTGTTTCGCACACTCGACATTGTGTGGGCATTTTGATTGTGCATCATATGAAGATGTGTATGCATGAATGTTGATCAGCATGATGTTAACTGGCTGGTTGTTCCATTTTCGACCATGAATAAAACTTCCAACATGATGTTAACCCTGTTTGAAAAGGCCGTGTTAATATAAATGCTCTGCCTCTGAAAGTTGCAATTTCTTATCTGAAACGGAACTTGCAGTTTCTTATCTGAAACTAAAACTTGCAGTTTCTTCTCAGAGAATCACATTGTCTGCACTTTTATACTCCTATGAAACTACATTTTTTAAGTGCTAAAAATAGATATCTAGAATTCATAAAATACTTCATATGCTCAATACTGCAAATCTGAAATTCAAAAGACATTCATATCTGAAAGTACTCTCAAAATACACAACACAAAACACAATTCACAACTTGCAAATACTGACAAGCCTAAGCTCCTCCTGACAATTCACAACCTGTCCGACTATTGGGATGGGGGGCAGCCCCCTCCTATTCCTCGGCGGCAGACAGCCGCCCTGTGAGATGATGTGAACGGCGAGGGAGACGACGGCGGGGAAGCGTCGTCGAGCCAACTGCTTTTCTCCTCTTGCAGTGGGTTTCGGTCGATGAAGACTCCGCCGGCTCGCTCTGGCAGGACACCCTCACAAACGGCACCCTGTAGATGCTCGATCCTTCAATCTCTGGTGGATGCTCCATCTGGGATCAATACTCCCACCACCGCTCCCTCACGATCAGATTCAGTGAATCTGTTTGCTCCATGGCCCAGAGGAGGAGCTCTATGTACTCCGGCGCGACTCCCTCCGGGAGTATCGCCTCCTTTTCGTCTGTTGCAGATATTTGGCCATGGATGTCGCCGTCGCTGCTAGTTGGTCCTTGTTGTCAAACCAAGACTGTATCTCCAACATCCTAGCTAGCTTCACAGGGTCGCCATCTGTGATCCTCACGTATCGGTTGTACTCCTCCATCGATCTACTTCTCCACAGCACCTTCACTCGTTGGCGGTGGTTTTTGAATGGAGGACGAGAGGAGCAGCACTGGTTTTGGATTAGAATGGGAGAGGAGCGATGCTGGTTTTGGACTGGAACAGGAGAGGAGCGCGGTGGTTTTGAAATGGAAGAGGAGAGGAGCGGCGCAGCATTTAGATTGGAACAAGAGAGGAGCGGCGGTGGTTTAAGAGGAGAAGAGCGGAAGAGCGGCACTGGTCTTGGAAGTATTTTTTGTTGTTTCGCGTATTTTGGGTCAAAGTTTGACCACGTACTGTATTTGACAAGCAAAATGTGAATGCATGTCACCAAAAATTGTATCGTTTGGTTCGTATCTGAATGTACTTTCAAATTATACTCCCTCCATTTTTGTATACAAGGCCACAAACTCATATTATAGGTACCAAGGTAAAAAATCAATGCTATATTTAAGTCAATGTTGCAAGCTAGCTTGTCACCTTGATTGTCGTGTTAATTAATGTGGTTTTTCTCTCCCAAGCACAACAAGCCAACCCTCTTACTCCTCATTGGTTGATTAATGTTGGGAATGCAAGCTAACCTTCTCACTCCCGCATGCACACAAGGGATATTAATGTCCTCGGGTGCTAGTACGTGGAAAACGCCATCAATTTTTCCTCGATTAATGTTAGTGGCCTTTTATAGTTGCAAATTGTAATTTTGATAGTGGCCTTGTACACAACGTATAACATATATTTTATGTGCGAAAATCATGGTCAATTATGACCCAGAATAAAAGGGAGACTAGTTAATGTGGGGCCGCTTTCTTAATTGAAGGGTAAATTGATTTTGATTTTGATCCAGTCAGAGCGTGTCGGCCCTCTCGTCCAATCCTAAATTGCTACCGCATGCTCCTCTTCCTCTTCTCCATTGCAAAACCACCTCCTCTCCTCTCCATCATCTCCATTCCAAAACCACCATCCCGCCTCTCCCTCTTCTCTATTGCAAGACCACCGTCTCTCCTCCGTTTTCTAGACGCTTTGCTCCATGGCGTGGGCGCAATCCATGGATACAAAATTAGTATATTGTATACTATTTAAAAGTCGAGGGCGGGGCTTTTCCTGCGCGGTAGGCGGCGGGGCAGTTCCGCCTAGTCGGTTCGACAGAGACGCGAGAAGACGAGGGAGTAGGCTGCTGCAAACGTAGGGCTGTGTGATTTGACAGCGAGTTACTGCTGGACAGGTGGGGCCCCATGATTTGACTTGACATTATCATTTTAACTGCGGCGCTACGACCGGCGTGAGTCTCCCAGATTCCTGACCACCTCCATACAGGTGCCTCTCCCAATGCTCCACCATGTAGTAGAGGCTGGCCCTTGCATGAGAGCCCACTTCTCCACTTTTTCCTTGCCTCTCTTTCCTCCACATATGAAAAAATGCCATGTAAAGGGCACTATTGTACTTACTTTTACTTGCTCCTATAGTGAGTAGTTATGTTTGTTCCTGAGGACATGGGGGAAGTCTTGCTATTAGTAGTCATGTGAATTTGGTATTCATTCGATATTTTGATGAGATGTATGTTGTCTCTCCTCTAGTGGTGTTATGTGAACATCGACTACATGACACTTCACCATTATTTGGGCCTAGAGGAAGGCATTGGGAAGTAATAAGTAGATGATGGGTTGCTAGAGTGACAGAAGCTTAAACCCTAGTTTATGAGTTGCTTCGTAAGGGGCTGATTTGGATCCATATGTTTCATGCTATGGTTAGGTTTACCTTAATATATTTGTTGTAGTTGCGGATGCTTGCAATAGAGGTTAATCATAAGTGGGATGCTTGTCCAAGTAAGGACAGTACCCAAGCACCGGTCCACCCACATACCAAATTATCAAAGTACCGAACGCGAATCATATGAGCATGATGAAAACTAGCTTGATGATATTCCCATGTGTCCTCGGGAGCGCTTTTCTCTATATAAGAGCTTGTCCAGGCTTGTACTTTGCTCCAAAAAGATTGGGCCACCTTGCTGCACTTTATTTACTTTTGTTACTTGTTGCTCGTTACAAATTATCCTATCACAAAACTATCTTTTATCACTTATTTCAGTACTTGCAGAGAATACCTTGCTGGAAACCACTTATCATTTCCTTCTGCTCCTCATTGGGTTCGACACTCTTACTTATTGAAAGGACTACGATAGATCCCCTATACTTGTGGGTCATCAATATGTTTATGAATGAAAGAAGGGAAATAGATGAAGTATTCTTTAAACAGGAACCTATTCTGAAACACAATTTGCGTGTTGAAATCCTAGGGGATCCTCCTCCACCCAAGGGTGATCCTGTATTTGAGCTTAAACCATTGCCTGATACTCTTAAATATGCTTATCTTGATGAGAAAAAGATATATCCTGTTATTATTAGTGCTAACCTTTCAGAGCATGAGGAAGGGAGATTATTGAAAACTCTGAAGAAACACCATGCTGCTATTGGGTATACTCTTGATGATCTTAAGGGCATTAGTCCCACACTATGTCAACATAAAATAAATTTGGAAGAAGATGCTAAACCAGTTCGTGATCATCAACGACAGCTGAACCCTAAAATGAAAGAAGTGGTAAGAAAGGAAATACTAAAGCTCCTTGAGGTAGGTATAATCTATCCCGTTGCTGATAGTCAGTGGGTAAGTCCTGTCCATTGTGTCGTTAAGAAGGGAGGTATTACTATCGTTCCTAATGATAAAGATGAATTGATTCCTCAAAGAATTATTACAGGTTATAGGATGGTAATTGATTTTCGCAAATTAATTAAGGCCACTAAAAAGGATCATTACCCCTTACCTTTTATCGATCAAATGCTAGAAAGATTATCTAAACATACACATTTTTGCTTTCTAGATGGTTATTCTGGTTTCTCTCAAATACCTGTGTTAGCCAAGGATCAATCAAAGACTACATTTACTGGCCCTTTTGTGTCGCGACCGGATTTTCCGGGTATTAATTTCCAGAAAATGGCCGTTGTGCTCACCAGCCCCAGGATTACTGTTAGCTAATGAGGCACCAACTTGATACAGAAATTCCAAGAAAAAAAAATACATAATATGTAGTACAAGACCATTCGGGCCTGTGAGTACAACAATTGGTTTATAGTGGTCGATGGCGGAAGCGGTTTGTGGATCATCGGTGTCTATGGGACTCCATTTCCCACAGGAACAGCTGACCAGGTTAACTCCTATCTTCACGAGGCTTCTATCACCGTTGCTTAGGTTCCGAGGCTGTCATCGCAACGCTCCTCTCCAAGCAAGCAATCTGGCCAAGAAAACAGCCAGGGACAAGCCAGTGAGTACTTTTGAGTGTACTCGCAAACATTATGAACACGGGTATAATATAGCAAACGATATTCATGCTCTGAAAATATTCTATAATCACAACGTCAGTCATGAAAATAAAATCCCGATGCATGCAAGCAGGTTATTTATATGCAACAGGAATAGGTAATGACAGAATAGTAATAAAAAGCACCGATCGTATGTGTGAAGCGACGTCTCGAAAGGATAGTAAAAGTGAGCATGCCTCATTCGGGCGTCTTAGCGACACCACGTAAAGGGCTTATAATGTAAATAAATAACAAGCATGCCACAGTCGGGCGTCTCAGCGACACCACATAAAGGGCTTATGAAGTAAATAAAATAACAAGCATGCCACAGTCGGGCGTCTGAGCGACACCACATAAAGGGCTTATGAAGTAAATAAAATAACAAGCATGCCACAGTCGGGCGTCTGAGCGACACCACATAAAGGGCTTGTAAGTAAATGAAATAACGAACCTGCCACAGTGGGGCGTCTGAGCGACGCCACATAAAGGGCTTATATGAAAATGAAATAACAAACATGCCACAGTCGGGCGTCTGAGCGACGCCACCTAAAGGGCTTATATATAAACATAATCATAGTGAATATCCAGGAGGTGGTACCGTCCCAGGGATATTCATTATTTCAAACAATGCAAACGGTTAGTTCACAATGATAATAATCATAACCATCATATATCACAAGTCATAATCAATATTCGGGTTTAGTAGTTTCTCCTCCGAAGATCGACACTAAGACCGACACTTGACCCGTCCCAGACTGTAGTCCTTAACCATGGACACGGCTATTCGAATAGGTTTAATCTCTGCAGAGGGTGTACTCTTTACCCACGAGTAACGGATTCTTGTAGTCCATCGGGACTAATTCCGTCTACGGCCTTTTAGTTGACAACACGCCTGACTTGCACACACCAGCTTAACTTTACTTGTGTCAGGAATCACCCGCGACACTTGTTAAGCAAAAATCTAAGTGGGGAGGCTACAACCTCGCGTAGCATGGGATCAAATTTCTATCGCGCGCTCTAAGGGGTGCCCCCCTCTCGGTCCCAACCGGATACACCCATGCCCCTAGACCAGGTGGCATGTCTACCGGCTACAACCGGTATCTTCCACCATGGCCTCTCTGTACGGTGTGTGCCAAGACAAGGGTTAACAACTTACTGAACCATACCTTACCTATGGCAGGGACTAGTGGCAGTACGAAACAAGTATGGGGGTTACCGGAACAAGACTCAATCTATGGCCGACTCAGGAGGTTTATAAATTCCCTGCATGACATGTATACCAAATATGTTTCAACCAACAAATCACCACCCATTATACCTTACTATGCCATACTGGACATAACCGTCCCGACGGAGACCGGCGACAAGCTCACGCCTACCCAAGGCAGAGGCTTTCCTGGGTTCCTTTCCGGCATGCATGCAAGGCACATGAGGATGATTACCATCACATGTATATTCATTTCCAACAGCAAGGAAATCACTAATATGCATCCATGCAAATGATCGTATCACCACATAAAATAACGAGTTCTCCGAAATGAGGTGGTGCTATAATCGTATCAACTAACACACCAGAAATATTATGCCAGGGTTCAGAATGCTTGCCTTCAAGGTGTGGAGAGGTGGGGGTGCTCTCCAAAACTTTTGAAAGTTTTCTTCCTCTCTCCAAAATCCTATTTTCAATAAATTTGAATTAACACACAATTTCAAAACAGCACAAATAAGTTGTTTGAATTTTTTTTCAAATAAATATGATAAAAACTAGACAAAAATTTTAAGAGGACAGAAAAAGAATCAATCAAAAATCATTTTCTGTTTAAAAGTTATAAGAGTTTTAATCCAGGGACTTTTCTGTAATGAAACAGAAACTTCTCAGGGGGCTGAACAGAAAAAGATCAGAAAAACGCTTCAGACTGAAAGCGTATTTGCCCGAATGCGTTTTCAGAAAACGTTTCGTTTAAAAGAAAAGAGAGACTGACGGGGGGTCCCACCCGTCGGGTTTGAATTTTCAAACGGGGAAGAAACAGAGGTCGGGACCTCTTTTTATTGGCGATCCGAGGCGGTGGCCATGAACGGGGATCTTCGACGATGGTTACGGCGGCACAGTGCTTGGTCTGGGAGTTTAGGAGGTTGGGCAACAACATGGAGGTCCACTGGTTCTGTTTTTGCGCTAAACGAGCTTGGATTAGGAGCCCTAGGTGGATTCGACAGAACGGGGCGGCGCGGGCCCGTCGGCGGCAGAGGGCGCGCCCTGTGCCTGCCGGGCCACGGCGACGGTGCTGCGGGGTGTGCTGGCGTGCATGAGGCCACGTGGAGGGCAGGGGAGCGTTGGGCGGCGCCGAACGGCGTTGCGAGCTGGCGCTGTCTCCTATTGGCCGCCACGGGTGGCTTTGCCACCGCAGAAGCTGCCAACTCCGGCGATGCTCGCCGCCACCGACACCTGTGCCCGTCCAAGGAGGCGTGCGGTGCTCTGGCCAGGGAGGAGAGGCCGTGCGCAATGCGCCAGGGCGCACAGTTGATCGATGACAAGTCTCTGACGAAGAAACGACACTGTAAAACTCTGAAACACTGAATTTTTCTGAAAGTCTACAGAAATAGTGCCGGCCAAGTGTTCGACGAAATGATTTTGGCATGTGGAGAACTTTCCTTGAGCTGAATTTTGGTGCGGTGGCCTCTCATTGCACCTGGAGGCTGCCTGAATTTTGGTAGAATTTTTGGAGAAGAGAAGATATGAATTTCACCAAATTTGACAAATCTGGTCCAAACTTGCAGAGGCTGAAACTT
>NC_041390.1:94954595-94993506 GCF_002162155.2 Triticum dicoccoides
AAAATTTTGAAAAGAAGAAGAGTGGATCTTGATGGTTCTAGGTTGTGGGTGCTAAGGACTATCCAGAGGAGTTGGTTTGAGATTAAAAATCAAAGGAAATTAGGTACTTGCTTTGCAAATCACCTAGGCTTAAAATAATTGACAGAATTGTTTTGGGGAATAGAATAAATGAAATAAAATTCAAAAATGGGTTGGACTTGTTGGAACAGAATGAAAATGATGTTGATTCACTCAAAAACTTCAAATAACATCATTGGGTTTTTGCATAAAGTTGAATCATAAGCTACTACCAACATCCCATAATTTTGGTGGAGGCTAGAAAGAAATATTTAAATGGGTTGTAGTGCAAAATTGCACTCTGGACCAGAGAAGAAAAATTGATGCAGAGCTCAAAATATTACATGAATAAAAGATATTTTTGCATAAAAGTGATTTAAAAACATCACATGACATCTCCAAATTTTGGTTGGAATTTTAAGTGAATTTATCAAATGGTTTTAGTTCAAATATGGCCATGTAACCTTGAAAACCAATTTTCAAGAAAATAAAGATCAGGCAAATTAATTATGTAATTAGTTCTACTAATAAAAGAAGAGTTTTTCTTGAGAGGTTAAACAAGTCCAATAACATATTTTGCAAAGTTTTCATTTTGGGGGAAAAACTCCATAATAACAAGGGAGAAAAAAGTTCAAAAATAAAAAGGGAGCCCAGAAAATAAAAGTTTTAATTTCCTGGAAAAATTTTAATTTATTAAAACAAGGTCAAAATTTTGGGGTGTTACATTTTGGTACTTTTTCTTATAGACGTATGCCTTTTTGTTTATGCAATGCACCTGCTACCTTTCAAAGATGCATGATGGCTATATTCTTTGACTTTTGTGAAAAGATTTGTGAGGTTTTCATGGATGATTTCTCCGTCTATGGATCTTCTTTTGATGATTGCTTGAGGAACCTTGATCGAGTTTTGCAGAGATGTGAAGAAACTAATCTTGTCTTGAATTGGGAAAAGTGCCACTTTATGGTTAATGAAGGTATTGTCTTGGGGCATAAAGTTTCTGAAAGAGGTATTGAAGTTGATAAAGCCAAGGTTGATGCTATTGAAAAGATGCTATACCCCAAGGACATCAAAGGTATAATAAGTTTCCTTGGTCACGCCGGATTTTATAGGAGGTTCATTAAGGAATTCTCAAAAATTTCTCGGCCTCTGACTAATTTATTACAAAAAGATATACCATTTGTCTTTGATGATGATTGTGTAGAAGCATTTGAAATACTTAAGAAAGCAATGATCTCTGCACCTATTGTTCAGCCACCTGATTGGAATTTACCCTTTGAAATTATGTGTGATGCTAGTGATTATGCTGTAGGTGTTGTTCTAGGGCAAAGAGTTGATAAGAAATTAAACGTTATTCAATATGCTAGTAAAACCCTAGACAATGCTCAAACAAATTATGCTACTACTGAAAAAGAATTCTTAGCAGTTGTCTTTGCTTGTGATAAGTTCAGACCTTATATTATTGATTCTAAAGTAACTATTCACACCGATCATGCTGCTATTAAATATCTTATGGAAAAGAAAGATGCTAAACCTAGACTTGTTAGATGGGTTCTCTTGCTACAAGAATTTGACTTACATATTGTTGATAGAAAGGGAGCTGAGAACCCCGTTGCAGACAACTTGTCTAGGTTAGAAAATGTGCTTGATGACCCACTACCTATTGATGATAGCTTTCCTGATGAGCAATTAATGTCATAAATGCTTCTCATACTACTCCATGGTATGCTGATTATGCGAATTACATTGTTGCTAAGTTTATACCACCTAGTTTCACATACCAGCAAAAGAAAAAGTTATTCTATGATTTGAGGCATTACTTTTGGGATGACCCAGATCTTTATAAAGAAGGAGTAGATGGTGTTATTAGATGTTGTGTACCTGAGCATGAACAGGAACAGATCCTATGCAAGTGTCACTCCGAAGCTTATGGAGGATACCATGCTGGAGATAGAACTGCACATAATTGGTATTGCAATCTGGTTTTTATTGGCCTACTCTCTTCAAGGATGCCCGTAAGTTTGTCTTATCTTGTGATGAATGTCAAAGAATAGGTAATATTAATAGACGTCAAGAAATGCCTATGAACTATTCACTCGTTATTGAACCATTTGATGTTTGGGGCTTTGACTATATGGGGCCTTTTCCTTCCTCCAATGGTTATACACATATTTTAGTTGCTGTTGATTACATTACTAAGTGGGTAGAAGCTATTCCAACTAGTAGTGCTGATCATAACACTTCTATTAAAATGCTTAAAGAGGTTATTTTTCCAAGATTAGGAGTCCCTAGATATTTAATGATTGATGGTGGTTCACATTTTATTCATGGTGCTTTCCGTAAAATGCTTGCTAAGTATGATGTTAATCATAGAATTGCATCCCCTTATCACCCTCAGCATAGTGGTCAAGTAGAATTGAGTGATAGAGATCTCAAATTAATTTTGCAAAAGACTATTAATAGATCTAGAAAGAATTGGTCCAAGAAACTTGATGATGCATTATGGGCCTATAGAACTGCATATAAAAATCCTATGGGTATGTCTCTGTATAAAATGGTTTATGGAAAAGCATGTCACTTACCTCTTGAACTAGAACACAAGGCATATTGGGCTATTAAAGAGCCCAATTATGATTTTAAACTTGCCGGTGAGAAGAGGTTATTTGATATTAGCTCACTCGATGAATGGAGAACCCAAGCCTACGAAAATGCCAAGTTCTTTAAATAAAAAGTTCAAAGATGGCATGATAAAAGGATACAAAAGCGTGAGTTTAATGTAGGTGATTATGTATTGCTATACAACTCTCATTTAAGATTTTTTGCAGGAAAACTCCTCTCTAAATGGGAAGGTCCTTACGTTAGTGAGGAGGTCTATCGTTCCGGTGCCATAAAAATCAACAACTTCGAAGGCACAAATCCGAAGGTGGTGAATGGTCAAAGAATCAAACATTATATCTCAGGTAATCCTATAAATGTTGAAACCAATGTTATTGAAACCATAACCCTGGAGGAATACATAAGGGACACTTTCCGGAACGTTTCAGACTCCGAAAAGGAATAGGTATGTGGTACGGTAAGTAAACCAACTCCAAACAGTTTTTAAGGCAATATTTCTTCGTTTTGGAATATTTAGAAAAATAGAAAAATACTAAGCAGTCCGGGAAGGACACGAGGCCTCCACGAGGGTGGAGGGCGCGCCCTGCTACCTCGTGGGCACCTCATGCGCTCTCCGGACTCCGTTTTCTTGCATAATACATATTTTGGTCGGTAAAAAATCATTATATAATCTCCCGGGGGTTTTGACTCCTGAATCACGCAAAAATCTCTTGTTCTTGTTTCGAGCTGTTTTCTGCCAGGGTTGTCGAAGCTAAGCATCATGTCGTCTCCCTCCTCCTCCAACAATGAGGGCAACGATGCTTAGCTAATGAAGATAGAGCTGAAGAGAGAAGAACCCATGGAGATCAACAAGGATGAAGGGATCAAGAAGGCCACGGAGGACCAAGCTCCGGCAACATAAGACATCCTTCAACTTGATCACAATCTTCTTACCCCAACTGAGATCGAAGCTTTTAAGATGATTGAGTTAGCCCGTATACAAAATAAGTATCTCACACGTGAAAATATTTTGTTGAAGGAGCATATCATCTCACTCAAAGGCATTATCCGCAAGTTAGAAGACCTCCTACGCTCGATGTGCGACTATCCATCATCAACAACTCCACCTTCTTCACTAACGAAGGAGACATAGTCACATGGGTATGGGCGCTCCTCTTGGCAACTGCCAAGCTTGGGGGAGTGCCCCGGTATCGTATCACCATCACTTTTATCTTTACTGTTTTTCTTAGTTCGATCCTTTTGGTAATATCCTGATCTAGTAGAATAAGCTTATGGCATGATCTAGTTGTGAGTTTTTCTTTATGATTCTTCTATGTAATCGAGTCTGTGAGCTATATATAATAAAGATTAGTATTGAGTCAAGGGCTTGATTATTTTGCCATGATCCTAAGTGAATAAAAGAAAAGAGAAAGAATAAAAAAGGAAACGAAGACATCATATGGATCTTATGGAGAGTAATGAGCTCACATAGAAAAAGTATGATGAACAAAAGTTTTTGAGAGTTGACAAACATAGTTTTGGTCATCGTTGCAATTAATAGGAAGTAATAAAGAAAGAGAGGTCTTCACATATAAATATACTATCTTGGACATCTTTTATGATTGTGAGAACTCATTAAAATATGACATGCTAAAGAGTTGACGTTGGACAAGGAAGACAACGTAATGGGTTATGTTTTCTTACATCTGAGATAAATTATATTGTCATGGATCATCCAACATGGTTGAGCTTGCCTTTCCCCCTCACGCTAGCCAAACTCATCGCACCAAGTAGAGATACTACTTGTGCTTCCAAATACCCTTAAAGCAGTTTTGCCATGAGAGTCCACCATACCTACCTATGGATTGAGTAAGATCCTCCAAGTAAGTTGTCATCGGTGCAAGCAATAGAAATTGCTCTCTAAATATGTATGACTTATTAGTGTGGGAGAAAATAAGCTTTATACAATCATGTGATATGGAAGAAATAAAAGCCACAGACTGCATAATAAAGGTCCATATCACAAGTGGCAATATAAAGTGACGTTCTTTCGCATTAAGATTTTGTGCATCCAACCATAAAAGCGCATGACAACCTCTGCTTCCCTCTGTGAAGGGCCTATCTTTTACTTTTATCTCCTACCTTGCATAAGAGTCATGGTGATCTTCATCCTTCCTTTTTACATTTATCCTTTGGCAAGGACATTATGTTGGAAAGATCCTGGTATATATGGCTAATTGGATGTGAGTTTCATGAACTATTATTGTTTACATTACCCTTGAGGTAAAACATTGGGAGGTAAAACTATAAGCCCCTATCTTTCTCTGTGTCCGATTATAACTCCATACCCATAAGTATTGCGTGAGTGTCAGCAATTGTGAAAGACTATATGATAGTTGAGTATGTGGACTTGCTGAAAAGCTCTTATATATTGACTCTTTCCTATGTTATGATAAATTGCAATTGCTCCAATGACTGACATTATAGTTTGTTAGTTTTCAATGAAGTTTACAATTCATACTTGAAATTGTGATTGAATTATTACTCTAGCATAAGAGATCATATGACAAGAATTATATAAGTTGCTCTTCTAAAAATGATCATGATGCCCACATGTCCGTATTTTATTTCTCTCAACACCTCTATCTAACATGTGGACATATTTTTCAATTTTGGCTTTCGCTTGAGGACAAGCGAGGTCTAAGCTTGGGGGAGTTGATATGTCCATTTTGCATCATGCTTTTATATTGATATTTATTGCATTATGTGCTGTTATTACACATTATGTCAAAATACTTATGGCTATTCTCTCTTATTTTACAAGGTTTACATAAAGTTGGAGAATGCCGGCAGCTGGGATTCTGGGCTGGAAGAGGAGCAAATATTAGAGACCTATTCTGCACAGCTCCAAAAGTCCTGAAACTTCACGGAAGACGTTTTCAGAATATATAAAAAATACTGAGCGCAAGAAGTTCACCAGGGGGACCACACCCTGCCCACGAGGGTGGGGGCGCGCCCTACCCCCTGGGCGCGCCCCCTACCTCGTGGGCCCCCTGGTGGCCCTCCGGTGGCCATCTTCTGCTATATGAAGTCTTTCGATGAGGAAAAAATCATAAGCCATCTTCTCAGACGAAACTCCGCCGCCACGAGGCGGAACCTTGGCGGAACCAGTCTAGGGCTCTGGCAGAGCTGTTCTGCCGGGGAAATTTCCCTCCGGGAGGGGGAAATCATCGCCATCATCATCATCAACGCTCCTCACATCGGGAGAGGGCAATCTCCATCAACATCTTCATCAGCACCATCTCCTCTGAAAACCCTAGTTCATCTCTTGTATCCAATTCTTGTCTCCAAGTCCGGGATTGGTACTAGTAGGTTGCTAGTAGTGTTAATTACTCCTATTAGTTGATGCTAGTTGGTTTATTTGGTGGAAGATCATATGTTCAGATCCTATATGCATATTAATACCCCTCTGATTATGAACATGAATATGCTTCGTGAGTAGTTACGTTTGTTCCTGAGGACATGGGAGAAGTCTTGCTATTAGTAGTCATGTGAATTTGGTATTCGTTTGATATTTTGATGAGATGTATGTTGTCTCTCCTCTAGTGGTGTTATGTGAACGTCGACTACATGACACTTCACCATCATTTGGGCCTAGAGGAAGGCATTGGGAAGTAATAAGTAGATGATGGGTTGCTAGAGTGACAGAAGCTTAAACCCTAGTTTATGCGTTGCTTCGTAAGGGGCTGATTTGGATCCATATGTTTCATGCTATGGTTATGTTTACCTTAATACTTTTGTTGTAGTTGCGGATGCTTGCAATAGAGGTTAATCATAAGTGGGATGCTTGTCCAAGTAAGGACGGTACCCAAGCACCGGTCCACACACATACCAAATTATCAAAGTACTGAATGGGAATCATATGAACGTGATGAAAACTAGCTTGACGATATTCCCATGTGTCCTCGGGAGCGCTTTTCTCTATATAAGAGTTTGTCCAGGCTTGTCCTTTGCTACAAAAAGGATTGGGCCACCTTGCTGCAATTTATTTACTTTTGTTACTTGTTGCTCATTACAAATTATCCTATCATAAAACTATCTGTTACCACTTATTTCAGTACTTGCAGAGAATACCTTGCTGGAAACCGTTTATCATTTCCTTCTGCTCCTCGTTGGGTTCGACACTCTTACTTATCGAAAGGACTACAATATATCCCCTATACTTGTGGGTCATCACACCCAAGGACACATATTTGATTTTTCAACCAATTTATATGCATTAGAGCATGTGCATGTAGTTCAAATTTGAATTATGCACATAAATGCATTGAAAACAATTAATGCATAAAAATGTCCAAACGAACCCCGAAAAATCCCAAACATTGACACAACACTCATGTGGTTCTATGTTGACACGAGAAAAAATTGAAAGCAATAAGAGGCAATGGATATCATTTCGTCCCCAAAGGTGGGGTGTTCCCTGCCGAAACCATCATGCTTGTTGTGAGAAGCTCTGGTTTGTGAGAATCATATACCCAAACCTGCCCCAAATGGGACAAAAAAATTACCACGACATGTTGATGCCGCTCCATGATAGCATGCCAAGTTTCATGAATTTCAGACGAGTTTTGGATTTATTAGAAATTAAAAAATGGTATCTCATTGTTTGCGGCCGAGTGATGGTGGCAGGGTGTTTGACATTCATTCTCATTTCTTGCATGAGACCTAAGCATGCACCCAAGGACAAAGATTAATTTTTCAACCAATTTATATGCACTGGACCATGTGCATGTAGTTCAAATTTGAATTATGCACATAAATGCATTGAAAACTCACTTAATGCATAAAAATGTCCAAACGAACCCTGAATAATTCCAATTCTTTTATGACACACATATAGTTGCATGTTCACTACAGATAAAAGGTCTAGCAATTCAAACACCGTCCATGGCCGCTGTGACCCCATTATGTAATTCAAATCTCTAGCAGTCCATTTATGGACTGGTGCAAGCCTCTGGGAGTTGGAATAAACGTTTTGATAGTGTGATCAAAGCATATGGTTTTATACAGACTTTTGGAGAAGCCTGTATTTACAAGAAAGTGAGTGGGAGCTCTATAGCATTTCTAATATTATATGTGGATGACATATTGTTGATTGGAAATGATATAGAATTTCTGTATAACATAAAAGGATACTTGAATAAAAGTTTTTCAATGAAAGACCTCGGTGAAGCTACTTATATATTGGGCATCAAGATCTATAGAGATAGATCAAGACGCTTAATTGGACTTTCACATGGCAATGCCTTGATAAAGTTTTGAAGAAGTTCAAAATGGATCAAGCTAAGAAAGGGTTCTTGCCTGTGTTACAAGGTGTGAAGTTGAGTAAGACTCAATGCCCGACCACTTCAGAAGATAGAGAGAAAATGAAAAATGTTCCCTATGCTTCGGCCATAGGCTCTATCATGTATGCAATGCTGTGTACCAGACCTGATGTGTGCCTTGCTATTAGTTTAGCAACGAGGTACCAAAGTAATCCAGGAGTGGATCATTGGACAGTGGTCAAGAACATCCTGACATACCTGAAAAGGACTAAGGATATGTTTCTCGTTTATGGAGGTGACAAAGAGCTCGTCGTAAATGGTTATGTCGATGCAAGCTTTGACACTGATCTGGATGATTCTAAATCGCTAACTGGATATGTGTTTATATTGAACGGTGGAGCTGTAGTTGGAGCAGTTCTAAACAAAGCGTCGTGTCGGGATCTACGCGTGAAGCGGAGTACATAGCTGCTTCAGAAGAAGCAAATGAAGGAGTCTGGATGAAGGAATTCATATCCGATCTAGGTGTCATACACTACAAAAAAAGACACATCGGTGACATTTTGGGCCGAACGAAAAAAAAATTGTCATACATATGACACTTCTATGACAATAATTGTGACAAAGCCCGGTATCATCATAGATGTGGTGGGCTCCTACTTCTATGACAAAAAATCATGATAGAAAATGGGCTTTTCGTCCTGGGCGGGCAGGAGACGCAGCTGCATGACATTCTTTGGGCCGTCCATGACGGAAAAAAACCATGGTAGAAGCGAGGGGGAGGAAAATTTCGGGGAGTTCCCGGTTATGGTAGGAGGTCGGGGGCTGAGCGATGCGCATTTCTCTCGTACACGTACGCGCGTGTGTGTGAGGCGTTGGCTCTAACTGAACCCGAGGGAGGCGTTGGGCTCTAACTGAACCCGAGCGATTGCACTACAGGGTACGCGTTACTGAACCCGAGCGATCGATCGATGGCTGTTAACTGAACCCGATCGAGCAATTCCTTCGCTACTGCTGCTAACTGAAGCCGATCGATGGGATGAACAGTGAGCGGTGGTGTTGCCTCTGGATGAACAGGACCCCATGGTGTGGTGGAGGGCTGGATGAACAGTAGATGGTGGAGGGGTGCCCGTGGAGGGGTGGATGAACAGGACCCCGTGGTGTGGAGGGCTGGATGAACAGTAGACGGTGGAGGGGTGGTTGAATAGTAGCCGGTGGAGTAGCACGCGGTGGAGGCTGGATGAATAGGAGCCCGTGGAGGTTGGATGAACAGGAGCCCATGGGGGCTGGAGGAGGTTGACGATGGAGATGAACAGTATCCCGTGGAGTCCCGTTTTGCGGTACGCCACACCCCTCCCGATGAACAGGACCCCCGTTTCGACCGTAGCGCTCCAACAAAAGTCCGTTTCCTCCATTTTGCGGTACGCCACACACCTCCCGATCAACAGGACCCCCGTTTCGACCGTACAGTGGCCTGTCCGGTGGGTCCCAGTTGTCAGGTGGCCTGTCCGGTGGGTCCCAGCTGTCAGGTGGCCTGTCCAGTGGGTCCCAGCTGTCAGGTGGAGGAATCATTATTTTCCGCGTAATAAGGAGGCACTTCCTTGCTGCGGCCGTGGACCCAGCTGTCAGCCTCTCCACGTACAGTCCACGTCCGATGGAAGTCGTTCCTTGACCACGTTGACCACGCCACGCCGAGAGGGTGGACAACGGCAAGGCCTAGGAAGGGGATGACATGGAGGCAGGGAAGACTCGGCAGTTGTTTCCCATGCGGAGGGGAGTACGGCTGTACGAGGGTTTACTGGTTCTTCTGCCGTCGCCGAAGAATAACAGCGGGTGTGGGTGAGTAGAGGGATGGCTAGGCCAGTGATGGGAGTACGGTCAGGCGGTGAGGCCTACGCGGCAGCACAGCTGGCCGCGAGGAGGAGGGAGCAGGCAGTCCCACCGGCGCTTGTTTGGGCGACTGGAGGAGGAAGAGCAGAGATTGAAGATGCACGACGGCCGTTGGATGGACATCCAACAGTCAGTGCTTGTGTGTCAACCTTTTTTAGGAAAGCCTCAAATCTGTGGAAAACAGCATACATCCCATCTGCCATTATTTCTAATAATTTACAACCCATTTGCTAATTCTTAAGGTTTTTTTGGAGCCCATATTCTTTTTGTTAGCATTACAGCCCATATTGTGGCAACGGTTAAAAAATTATACGAAATTTTGCATATTTCAGTGCGGTCCGAACTGTTTTTAATCTTGAAAATTTGACTCACATTCAAACTGATTTAAAAAATAAATGTATATCAATATAAAATCCAACAAACTCTCCACGCATAAAAATTAATGTAATTTAAAATCTTGAAATGAAAAAAAAGATATTTGAAACTAATTGCTGGTTTGATGTGTTTTAAAAATGTACAACCCATTGCTCATTACTGATGGGCCATTTTCTCCGCCAGCCGAATGAAAGCTCTCCTCGTCTTGAAAGATTTGCAGCCCAACAGGCCTGACAAAGCGACTTACTTGGCAAATCACAAAAAAACTGGGTTGTGGCCATGGACCCAGTTGTCGCCTCTCCACGCACAGTACTCTTCCGATGGAAGTCGTTCCTTGACCACGTTGACCACGCCGTGCGGAGAGCACCACGGCGGTGGACGACGACGAGGCCTAGGAAGGAGACGACGCGGCAGTGGAAGTCCGTGCAGAGAGGACTACGAGGGTTCACTGGTTCGGCTGCGGTGTGAGGCTGCCATCGCCGCAGGGCCTGGCCAGTGGTGGGAATAGTAGGGGTGGTGAGGCCTCTGCGGCAGCACAGCCGACCACAGGAGGTAGGAGCATGCGACACGACCGGCGCTGCTTTGGGCAGCTGCAGCAAGAAGACCAGAGGTTGAAGAAGCACTACGGCCGTTGGATGGACATCGTACGGTCACTAGAGCTAGAATCGTTCATATTGACTAAGTTGACAAAGCCCTTCGTCCCTGCCAACTTAGTAGGCCCACAAGTCAGCCTCCCAGCAAGGTGGGTCCCAGCTAGCCGGGGGAGTATTCATTTTTTTTTGCGTAATAAGGAGGCACTTCTGGTGGGTCCGAGCTGACAGCGGGGGGAACGTTTTTTCGCGAAATACGGTGGCCCGTCCGGTGGGTCCCAGCAGTCAGGGGGAAACGATTTTTTTCGCAAAATACTGGTGGCCCGTCCGGTGGGTCCCCGCTATTAGGTGGAGGAATAATTATTTTCCGCGTAATAAGGAGGCACTTCCTTGTGGCTGCCGTGGACCCAGCCGTCAGCCTCTCCACGTATAGTACTCTTCCAATGGAAGTCGGTCATTGACCACGTTGACCACGCCGCGCCGAGAGCACCAGGGCGGTGGATGACGGCGAGGACTAGGAAGGGCACGACTCGGAGCCGGGGAAGACGCAGCAGTGGATGCCCACGCGAAGAGGAGTATGGGGGTTCACTGTTTCGACTGCAGTGTGAGGATGCTGTCACCGCAGAATAACAGGGGGTGTGGGTGAGTAGAGGGATGGCCTGGCCAGGGGTGGGAGTAGTAGGGGGTGGTCACGGGAGGCAGGAGCACGCGGCACGACCGGCGCTAGTTTGGGCGGCTGGAGCAAGAAGACCAGAGATTGAAGAAGCACTACGGCCGTTGGATGAACATCGTACGGTAACAGGAGCAAGAATCGTTCATATTGACTAAGTTGACAAAGCCCTCCGTCCCCGTCAACTTGGTAGGCCCACAAGTCAGCCTCCCACTATGTTGGGTTCCAGCTGGCAGGGGGAATATTCATTTTTTGTGCATAATAAGGAGGCACTTCCTTGCGTGCAAAGATTACTGGTGGGTCCGACATGTCAGCGGGGGGCACTTTATTTCACGTAATACAGAGGCCCTTCCGGTGGGTCCCACATGTCAGGTGGAGGAATCATTATTTTGCATGTAATAAGGAGGCATTTCCTTGTGTGCGGCCATGGACCCAGCTGTCAGCCTCTCCACGCACAGTCTACTTCCGATGGTGTCATTCGTTGACCACATTGACCATGCCGCGCCGAGCGCATCCAAGGTGGTGGACGATGGCGAGGCCCCGGACAGCAACGAGCCGGAGATGGGAAGACACGGGAGTAGAGTCGCAGACAGAGAGGTGTACGAGGGTTAACTGGTTGTAGTGCGGTGTGGTTCGGCAGTCGGTGGAGAAGAACAAGAGGTGTGGAGGGGTGCAGGGATGGCCTGGCCAACGGTGGAGTAGGGCTTCATAGCGAAGCGCGCTAAGTAGAGCTGCTAGCAGCAGGAGGCGGGAGGTGGTCCCGGCGGTGCTGGAGGAACAAGACGAGAGATTGAAGATGGATGCCGGTCGTTGGATGTAAATCCAACGGCTAACATGTCAGAATCATTTGTTGACTAAATTGACAACGACTTGCATTGGCTTCGACCTATTGGCCCACATTTCAGCCTCCAAAAATGTGGCATGTATTCAACCCATTTTTTCAGAATTTACAGTATTTTTTTTGCGCGGTAGAATTTACAGTCAATTTTGATCTTCTTTTTTTGAATTACAGCCATTAGCTGGGCTGGGTGAACAAATAATGTAGCGTCCATGCTGCCCGTTTATTTTATTTCCTAAAAAATTACAACCCATTTGCACTTTCTCGAAATACATGATTTTGTTGGGCTGATTCTAATTATAATGTTGGGTTGGTCCAGCAATGTTATCAAAAAAATAAAAAGGGGCCGAGCATTTTGTTATAAATATATTTAAATAATAAGTGATATTATTACATTCGTCCTTAAATTTATAGTCTTACCAAGCTTTATATAATAACATATAAAATATATATTTTTAGAAAAATAGGGAGCATCTCCCTGGTTCCATTGCTGAGAACGAAACCACAACATATTCTGATACAGCAGCTCAAAGAGCAGTTCGAAAGCAAAGGTAGAAAAGCTACAAACTAGGGGGTGGATGAACAAGTTCTCTGAATAACACAAATCACCCGAGCGGTGCCAAAGGCAGAGCGGATAGAGCACTCAAATGACACAAGGAGGGTGCAGCGAAGCCTTCATGGTCTTCAGCCGAGGGGCCGTGTCAGCGTGCGGCGACCAGTAAGCAAGCGGAGACACCGGGCTGGAAGGCGTAGCATGGTGGATGTCCCTCTTTTTCGGTGCCAGGTGCCCATCATCTTCATCAGAGATCTTGAGACGAGCCCACGGGTCCAGCCCCAGAGCAGGTCGAGCCTTGTTCAGCCACAAGTGATCGCCAACGGTTTCTGGAGGGATCTTGTTAGGGTTTCCATGAAGCTCATCAACTTGTCCTTGTCTGATCCGGAGGAGAGAATCGCCAAGTTCCTCACCATGTTCCTGATCAACCTCAAGACCTGTGGAATGGAAATCCAGGAGGTGTTTCTGAAAATCATAGCATTTCTATATTTCCGGAGGCACCAAAGGACAGCTAAGCTAACAGTGTTTAAAACTGAGCACTTTTTGGTAGCAATCCAGAATCTGGCGACAGATTCGAAGGATGAGCCAATCTGACTGGAGAAATATTCCTCAATGTGAGCCCAAAAATGTTTAGCAACTATACATTCAAAAAATAGGTGAGAACAAGACTCTTGTTCCAAGCAGTAAACACAATCAAGGGGTTTGATGATGTGTCTCTTCCTAAGGTTATCCCTAGTCATCAATTTGTTTTTGGAGAGAAGCCAGAGAAATACATGAATTTTAGGGGAAACTCTCAATTTCCAGACAGCAGGGATAAACACGGGTTGAACCCCTCTAAAGTTGATAACATGATAGAGGGAGCTGGAGGAATACTTCCCCTTATTGTCCAGCTGCCAATCAGGGCATTCGGCTCGGCAGTAAAGGTAATGCTTTTGGCAATTTCCTCCAACTGGAACCATTGTTCCATGAGACTATCACTAAAGTTCCTTCTAAAAGAGAGATTTAGGCATTGACCGTCCCAAACTTCATTGACACTTTTGTTAAGCTCATAGCGGACAGAGTAAATAGGCCAAAATTGGACTGCTAGGGGGGATGTGCCAAACCAAGTATCTTCCCAGAACCTGGTTCTGCTCCCATCCCCTATGTTCCATCTGTAGCCAAATTTCACAGCATGCATAATAGATTTTAATCCTTTCCAGAATCTAGAGGTCTTAGGGTTGGAGGAAGGGACAAAAATATTAGGTTTATTTCCTAGGTATTTATGGGCAATAAGAAGCTTCCAGGGTTTCAGGTCTTCCTCATAGAATCTTTTAATCCAAGACCCTAGAAGACAGATGTTAATTTCTTGGAGGTTAGGTATGCCTAGGCCTCCAAAATCTTTTTTCATAGAGACTAGGGCCCAATTAGCAAGGTGTAGCTTCCTATTTCCCTCAAAATCATTCCACAAGCAATGAGACATTTGAGAATTGATGAGGTTCACTGCTCGTTTAGGGAACTTGAAGAAGGAGAGGAGATACACTGGAATGCTAGCCAAACAAGCTTGTATGAGGATCAATCTACCTCTGTAAGAGAGAAGTTTGCCCCTCCACCCAGCAATCCTTTTAATGATTTTATCCAGAAGGGGTTGGATATCCTCTCTCCTTAGTTTATCATAGTGGAGAGGGATACCTAGGTACTTAATGGGGAAGTTACCTTTATTACAGACTAGAATAGAGAGGAAGTCAGCTAACTCCTGATCATCCATGTTGATAGGGATGAGTTCACTTTTAGAGTAGTTGATTCTCATGCCTGAGACTTGTTCAAACCAGGTTAGAACAGTTTTAAGATTGCTAGCATGTGAGGAGTCATTGTCTAAGAAAAGGATGGTATCATCTGCATATTGAAGGCAGATGATGCCACCAGGGCAGACCTTAGGATAGAGCCCTGCAATCAGACTATGATCAGCAGCTTTGCTCAGCATTTTAGTAAGAACGCCCACTACTAAATTAAACAAAAGCAGAGAGATGGGTCACCTTGCCTAAGGCCTTTACCAGCAAGGAAAAAATCACTTTCACAGTTATTTAACTTGACCCCAACAGACCCCCCATGAGTAAGTTGCTGGATCCAACTCTCCTCTATGAAAGGCTTGGAAAAGATCTAAGAGATCATTTTTCACCAAGTCCCAAAAATGCTGGTAAAACAAGAAGGGAATCCCATCAGGACCAGGAGCCCTGTTGGTGTCAAAACCGGCGGATCTCGGGTAGGGGGTCCCGAACTGTGCGTCTAGGCCGGATGGTAACAGGAGGCAAGGGACACAAAGTTTTACCCAGGTTCGGGCCCTCTCGATGGAGGTAAAACCCTACGTCCTGGTTGATTAATATTGATGATATGGGTAGTACAAGAGTTGATCTACCACGAGATCAGAGAGGCTAAACCCTAGAAGCTAGCCTATGGTATGATTGTTGATGTGTATGTTGTCCTACGGACTAAAACCCTCCGGTTTATATAGACACCAGAGAGGGTTAGGGTTACATAAAGTCGGTTACAATGGTAGGAGATCTGATCATCCGTATCGCCAAGCTTGCCTTCCATGCCAAGGTAAGTCCCTTCCGGACACGGGACTGAGTCTTCAATCTTGTATCTTCATAGTCCAGGAGTCCGGCGGAAGGTATAGTTCGGCTATCCGAACACCCCCTAATCCAGGACTCCCGCAGTAGCCCCTGAACCAGGCTGCAATGACTATGGGTCCGGCGCGCAAATTGTCTTCGGCATTGCAAGGCGGGTTCCTCCTCCAAGTACTTCATAGAAGATCTTAAAAACAAAGATAGTGTCCGTCTCTGCAAAATAAGTTTCCACATACTGCCATAGAGAGAATAATATTTACACAAATCTAATCTGCTAACGTATTCTGTGGTGCGACACACCACGGCCAAGCCTTTATCCGAGTCGTTTAATTACCCACCTCAGCGTGTTATGCGAGGTGGTTTCCTTGGCACGTCTTGTTAAAGCAGAGATCATGTTCCCTTATTACAGGATTCTCATCAATACGGGCGTGGGAAACCCAACCGCTTCTAGGACTCCTAGATCATAGGCAGGTCCAAACGGACACGGGGAGGACACTTGATATCCACCCTCTTTATAAAGGGACAAAGCTTTTACTTTTCCCTCCCGTGCTCAATCGAATCCTTCCCCCGCCTCAAGCTCAAATGCCCAAAGCTTAGGTCAGGTGCTCCGAACCTTCAGTCATGTCCGGATCCAGCCTCCAAGGCCGATGGATGCCCTCCTCCGTCACGGAAGAAGACATCAAAAAGTTGAGGGAGTCCAGGTATCTGACCGCCGAAATGTCGCATCGGCTGTCTCCCCGGGGGCAGGCCGTCCCCTCTCCCAAACCCAACAAGAGCGTCGTGTTCGTCTCCCACTTCCTCCGAGGTCTAGGTTTTGCACTGGATCCTTTCGTCAGGGGCTTGATGTTTTATTACGGGCTAGATTTCCATGATCTAGCTCCGGACTCCTTCCTGCATATCATGACTTTTGTTATCGTATGCGAGGCCTTCCTCCGGGTTACCCCCCACTTTGGCTTATGGCTCAAGACCTTTGAAGTAAAGCCGAAGATGATCGAAGGGCAACATGCAGAGTGTGGAGGCACCTCAATACGCAAGATGACGGGAGCTCCGTGGCCCAAAGGTTCCATCCCAGAGGAGTTTGCATTGTGGCAACAGGAGTGGTTCTACATCACGACTCCTAGAAGTGCCAAGTGGGCGGCCGCCCCCGTTTTTCGCTCAGGCCCTCCACCATGACTGATGTCATGGATCAGCAGAGGACTGAGCTGGGGTCCAGCCAAGGACGTGCCTTTACTGCAGAGCCGCATTCAAGATCTCTTCAATGAAGATCTCAGTTTGGTTGCGGTAATACAAGTTATGCTGGTTCGTCAAGTCCAGCCTTGCAAACGTCGGCCCCTTCGCTTGTGGGAGTTCAATCCCGAGGGTCCGCGTGCCATTCAAAATTTTCTCGGCCTGACGCACGAGGATATGTATAAGTTATTCTTCGGACCTCAAGTAGAGTGTCCGGAAATCGCCGAGGACGTGGGCCTGAGTAGTAACCGCGCCGCCGAACAGGTAAGGAATCTTCCGGCCGAACATATTATCTTTCCTTCGTTATGAAGTTATTTCTGAGAGTTTGCTTTTTCGACTAGGACTGGCTAACAAAGGCGAAGTTGATTCGGTGTTTGGCCCCCCTCCCTGAGGGTTTGGAGAATCCGGTATTGGAAAAGATGCTCCAGACCGCACCTTGCCCGGATCCCTTGAAGGAAGATACTGTGGAGGATAATGCGGGCGGACGCGGCCCCCCAACGCTGCCTATTCTAACCGAGGGAGTGAGCGTCTCCGTGAAGGAAGACGACCGGAAGAGGAAAAGGACTGCGCCCGGGAATTCGGAAGCCGAAGCTTCCAAAAGGGAGAAGAAATCTTCCACCGGGGGCCCTACCTTGGGGGGTGCTGCTGCCGCACAAATTCCACGGGGGTATCAATTCTCTCGGGAGTCGTAAGTGACCCGAAAACTTTAATAGTACAGATATGCCATCCTTTTCTTCTGAGAAAATAACCACTGCATATATTTGTGCAGTTCGGGCCTTAGCCCCTCTCAAATGAGCTCGTCTTCGGGGGATCTTCTTCCAGAGATGATGGAGAGCGAGACGCCTCCTTCGGACTCCTCTGCTCTGGAAGCGGGCGACCCTGAAGTGTCGTCGCGGAGGGCCTCTCCGAGTCCGGTGAGGCCAGAAGGTAATCCTATTGATCCCCGAGGCTTCCAGTGTCCGGCTCCCGAAGAGAGCAGACAAAAGAGTCCGACGCCGTCTAGTGTGCGATCGAACGTTCTGAGGGAGTTAGTGGGGCGAGCGGCCATCTCAGATGATCACCGTGTGCTGATGAATATGGTGATGGAGAGGATATCGTCCGCCGAAAGCGGATTGCATGAACCGTTTATGAGTCTATTGACAGGCTTTGAGGTACGTAAAAGGAATGTGTAATAGTCCTGCACATGCTAGGTGTGCCTTGTGTAGATAGTAGCCCCTGAGACTCTGGTTGTCGTCGGAAACAATGACGAACGGAGGATCATATTCCCAGGTAATAGCCATACTGCCTTTATGTGCAGGAGATGGAAGCTCCGGTGGCCAGCCGGACTAGCCAGTTTGCCCGTTTAGAACGGCAGTTGAATGCGGCAGATGCCGACATCGAGCTTGTTAACAAAAGGCTTGACGAGGCACAGGGTAAGTATCCTTGTCTGGTAAACGCCACATAGGAAGAGTATGATGCAAGTGTTTTTAACATATTAAGACTGCGGATGGAGCTGCCACTATTGAAGCCTTGCGGGCGGAACTTGCCTGAGCCAAGGAACAAGCAAGATTGGGTAATGCGGCTGCTTTGAAGGCGGCCGAAGAGTTGCGAACCGAGAAGGCTGCACATGGCGAGAGCCGGGAGAAGATGGCCAATATGGCCGTAGAATTAAAAGCCGCCGTAGACCGTTGCCGGGCTCTTGAAAAGGAAAACCAGGCGAAGGCATCGGACCTTGAGAAGGCTGCTGCAACGGGAAAAGACCTCCACTCTGCTACGAGGGCAAAGAAGGAGGAGCTGCAGGAAGCCGGGGATATTGTAGCCGGGAAGTCCTTTATGCTGCAGAGGAAGTACGAAGATCCACGGTATGCCCCTCTGGATCGGCTGTGGAGTTCGGAGGATGCGTATATGGATTTGGCGGCGAGCGCTGCCGATGCGACCAAGTACTTCCAGAGTCAGACGGACCGTGAAGTAGACCAGCTGTTTTGGAAGCAATTCCTTTCTCCCGAGTGTCCTCTTTCGTTGACGGACCAATTAGCCGAATGGGCCGAACTAAATAGGTTGTTCGGACTCTCCATGAGGTCTGTTGTGGATCAGTTATGGCCGGGAAGGTCACAACCGAGTAGCTATTTCAGCTTGGTGCAGCAGGTCCTCGATGTGGTGCCGCGCATAAATGCGATGAAGAGGTCGGCGTGCATAGAAGGCGCACGGATGGCCTTTGCCCGTGCTAAAGCATACTGGGCAGAGATGGATGCTACCATTGTTGTAGCGCAGGATTCGGCCATAGGTCGAAGGGCCGCTGAGCACTACTTTGAGGAAGTTCTTGAGGGTGCTCGTTTGATAGAGACCCAGTGCTCAAAAAATGTTATGTTTGAGTGACATGTAATCTCATTGTAAGCGAAATGCTTTTATAAATTTTTATAAGGCTACTTTTATACGTTTGCCTGAAAGTAATGTGATGCCTCCTGGGCGGCCGTTTATGTATACATGTGTATAACCTGAAAGATTGCAGTCGTCGGCTTCAACCCCCACGCATATAATGTGGAGGTGTTCGCAGAAACACGTGTTCACACTTAACCCAACATCTTGGTCCTATTAAGGAGGTGATAGCGGAGCAAGCGAGGCAACCGGACTATAATGCTTTAACACTTTCACTTAGCCATAGGAGTTTGACAGTGGGGCTACTAGATAGCCCCTGGTGGCTCCGCACTCTCCCGATTCTGGGGTGCGTATATGCCTGGCCGGAAAGCGGCCCTTCATTAAGGCGGAGGAATTATAACATTCCCATGGGTCATCGAGTGGTTGACCAGTCTCATGCTAGATCATGACAGTCAGTTTTCGGCTTTCTCTACTGAGGTGCTCGTCTGGATGAACCAGGGCACAATCGCAGTAGTTCTCCTGGTGCTACCTTAGCCGGTAAAGTGGAACGTAAGGTACCAAAACACAGGAGCCGGGCAAACCCAACATTTGACCAAAGACAATGATTTGGAGCTGATGCATATAGGGCCAAATTCGCGACGCCGAACACTCCCTAAGGTATTCGGTCTTTGTGGTATAAACCGGGCCTGAAGAATGGCCTTTGTAAGAAGCCCCATGTGTCCAGGTACGTGCATTGTTCTGGCGTGGCCACATGCCAAGACGTCAGCATCCTTATCAACGGTGGATATGTATCAACAAGAGACAGTAAAAAAGGTTTATGCAGGGTCTTAATCTAAAAAGAATCCTTGGGTCGGGTCCCTGCTGCACGTCTGCGCCTGTATCTCCGTTGTGCCATATCCTGGACGGGTGTAGCATGATGATCATCTGTAAAAGAGAGGAATTTAGGTAAAAAGGTTGTCGTGCAAAAGGATAGTTTTCTAAAGAAACCATGTATAATTCAAGATAAGAAGAAATCGCCACTCGTCTACGTGCGTTGAGCCCCTTGTACTTTTGAAAGATAGGGGTGTGACCGTTTATTCGATATGAGTAACGGTGCCGGACTTGATTAGTTGTGTCTGAGGTCTTGATGACCTATTGGATGCTCTTGATGGTCCGGGCGCCTTTAGTGTGCGGCTGCCAAGGCAGCCTCACTCTCTTCGGCGCGCAGAGATCGCATGATACTTCCGTGCACTAAAATGATGCCACGTGGACCGGGCATCTCGAGTGTTAGGGAGGCGTAGTGTGGTATTGCATTAAAGCGAGCGAAAGCTTCGCGTCCGAGTAGTGCTTGATAGCCACTTTGAAACAGAGCGATGTGGAAAGTTAAAAGCTCTCGACGGAAGTTATCGGGGGAGCCGAATATAACTTGTAGTAGGAGGGAGCCCGTACAACGAGCCCCTGGGCCTGGCGTTACTCCTTTAAAGGTAGTATTGCTATGGCAAAATTGTGTTGGGTCTAGCCCCATCCCGCGGATTGTATCCTGGTATATTAGGTTTAGGCTACTGCCGCCATCCATCAAGACTCGTGTGAAGTGGTATCCGCCAATTACTGGGTCTAATACCAGGGCAGCCCATCCTGCGTGCCGGATACTTGAGGAGTAATCACGATGGTCGAAGGTTCTTGGTTGATACGACCAGTGGCGGGACTTCGCGGGGACTGGCATTTTGGTATATTTTTCTGGGAGTGCCGCGTTGTTTTTTCTCTTGATCATGTGTAACATGTTTACTATTTTGACTTCGGGTGGAAATTTCTTTTGTTCCCCCTTGTCTTGCGTGGGAGGTTCGTCCTCGTCTTCACTTGGTGTTTCCTTCCCCTTGTGTATGGCGTTGAGCTTGCCGGACTGCTTGAAGACCCAACATTCTCTGTGGGTATGATTAGCAGGTTTGCTAGGGGTACTATGGATCTGACATACTTAGTCCAGAATTATGTTGAGGCTGGACAGTTCATCCCTGGTGCCTTTGGAGGGCGGCTTTTGGTTTGGCTGAGGGACTTTGAATCCGGCATTTACTGTCGTGCCCTTCGTGCTGTCTTCTTTATTCCGGCGTTTGTTATTGCTGTTGCACCGTGATTTCCCGTTTCCATCTCTAACTTCAGATGTACTGGGGTCGCTGGTGCTGCATCTGGCTAGCCAGCTGTCCTCACCCGTGCAAAAGCGGGTCATGAGGTTTGTTAATGCGGCCATCGTTCTCGGCTTGTTTTGGCCGAGGTGTCTGGCGAGCCATTCATCGCAGACACTGTGCTTGAAAGCCGCTAAGGCTTCAGCGTCCGGACAGTCGACAATCTGGTTCTTTTTAGTAAGAAACCTATTCCAAAGCTTTCGGGCTGACTCTCCGGGCTGTTGAGTTATGTGACTCAGGTCGTCCGCATCTGGAGGTCGGACATAAGTCCCTTGAAAGTTTGCCCGAAAGGCGTCTTCGAGCTCTTCCCAACTTCCATTGGAGCTTTCGGGGAGGCCTTTGAGCCAGTGACAAGCTGGCCCTTTGAGTTTGAGAGGTAAGTACTTGATGGCATGGAGATCATCCCCTCGAGCCATATGTATATGAAGGATATAGTCCTCAATCCAGACCCCAGGGTCTGTTGTTCCGTCGTATGCCTCTATGTTTACGGGCTTGAATCCCTCTGGAAATTCGTGGTCCAGCACCTCATCGGTGAAACATAGGGGGTGTGCGGCACCCCTGTAGCTGGGTGTGCCGCGTTGCTCGGATGTTTGTTGTGTTGCATTGTATGCTGGGGCGCGCTTGCGTGGTCCATAGATGGATCTTGTTGCACCGTCCTTTGGGTGCGAGCCCTCGCATGGGTCGCGTGTTGTATTGTGAGCGGCGTTGAATGCCGTTCGGTGTTGGTAGAGGGGTCGTCTATCCGACCAGGTGGCTGCTTTGATATTTGGTTGTGGGGGGTCTGAGGCCTCCTCATCGAATTCGGGTAGCAGCTTCCGCTTTGGGTAGCTCTTGGAGGGGCGATTGTCGCCGTACCTTGCTACAGTGTTGAGTATTTTGCTCCATCTGAATTGCAGCGTGTTTTGCGCGGCCTTGAGCCTCCGCTTCTGCTTTTTGAGGCTCCTTGCGGTGGCAACGAGCCTTTTACGGGCATTTTGCTGCTCCGAGTGCCTGTTCGATGTTATGTCGTCCGGACCATTATCATTGATAGGATTTGTTTGTTCGGTTTGATTATCCGGATTGCCGTTGTCTGGCAGAAGTTCGCCCTGCTCCAGCGCTGGATCAGTGTGATCTCTATTTCTGTCGAGGCGGGATTTGGGGCGGCTCTTGCGTCGCCGCTTTGACTGCTTTTCGAGGGACCAATCCTTCGGTGCGTCCTTCCGCTCCTCGTCATCATCTTTGGGTGCGTCCACCATGTATACGTCATATGACGAGGTGGCGTTCCAGGGCTCGATAGGCGCTGATTCTTCATCGTCTCCTTCATCGGCGTCCATACCGTCAATGTCGTTGGAGTTGAAGTCGAGCATGTCGGTTAAATCGTCGAAAGTGGCTACCAAGTGGGTGGTGGGTGGGCTTTGAATTTCTTCATCGTCCGAATCCCAACCTTGCTGACCGTAGTCCGGCCAGGGCTCTCCTGATAAAGAGAGAGACTTCAGTGACTTCAGGATATCGCCGAAAGGCGAGTGCTGAAAGACGTCCGCGGCCGTGAACTCCATGATCGGCGCCCAATCGGATTCGCTCGGCAGGGGCGCGGAGGGTTCGGAGTCCGGAGAAGAATCCGGCTCCATGGAGTCACGAGTCTTGCAGAGTACGGGGCTGGTGTTTGGCTCAACCTCCGTTGGGATCACAGCCCCCGAGGTGGCATCCAACCGCCCATCCTCGATCAGCGCGGTCGGCTCCGAACTAGGGGTCGGAGCCGATGCGGGTGCGGCCTCCAGGGCACTGTTTGGCAGCAGAGCTAGATCATGCTCATCGTGACAGTGCGGTGCGCTCGGCAGTGGTTCGAATCCGTCGAAGATCAAGTCCCCGCGGATGTCGGCCATGTAGTTTAAACTTCCGAATCTGACCTGACGGCCAGGGGCGTAGCTTTCGATCTGCTCTAGATGGCCAAGTGAATCGGCCCGCAGTGCGAAGCCGCCAAAGACGAAGATCTGTCCGAGGAGGAAGGTCTCACCCAGGACTGCATCGCCATTGATGATCGTAGGAGCCATCGGGCCTGACGGCGACGGCACAGAGGAACTCTCAATGAAAGCACCAATGTGGTGTCAAAACCGGCGGATCTCGGGTAGGGGGTCCCGAACTGTGCGTCTAGGCCGGATGGTAACAGGAGGCAAGGGACACGAAGTTTTACCCAGGTTCGGGCCCTCTTGATGGAGGTAAAACCCTACGTCCTGCTTGATTAATATTGATGATATGGGTAGTACAAGAGTTGATCTACCACGAGATCAGAGAGGCTAAACCCTAGAAGCTAGCCTATGGTATGATTGTTGATGTGTATGTTGTCCTACGGACTAAAACCCTCCGGTTTATATAGACACCGGAGAGGGTTAGGGTTACATAAAGTCGGTTACAATGGTAGGAGATCTGATCATCCGTATCGCCAAGCTTGCCTTCCACGCCAAGGTAAGTCCCTTTCGGACACGGGTCGGAGTCTTCAATCTTGTATATTCATAGTCCAGGAGTCCGGCGGAAGGTATAGTTCGGCTATCCGGACACCCCCTAATCCAGGACTCCCTCAAGCCCCATCAGGATAAGAGCTAAAATGGCTTCCTTCACCTCTGTCTCTGAAAAAGGGGCTTCTAGCAGCTCATTTTCAGCAGGAGAGACTTTTTCAGAAGCAGAGAAAAAATTGTTTTGTAGAAAGAACCCAGAAGGGTTTTCTTTCTTAAACAGGTCTTTGTAGAAGTCACTAGCCACTTTTAGCATCTTATCTACCTTAGTAATAGAGCCATTAGGGCCATCAAGGGAGTGAATGAGGGTTTTCCTCCTCCTCTGGTTAGCTACTGCATGGAAGTAAGCAGTATTTCTATCACCCTCCTTAATGTTCCTATCTCTAGACCTTTGTTTGGCTTTGATTTCTTCTTGAAGCCAAATTTTCTTGAGCTCTCAATGGACAAAGTTTAATCTATTAGTCTCAGCCTCAGAGAGGTCAGTGGTTTCTTCCTTAATATCTAGAGAATCAAACTCAAGGAGGAGAAGCCTTTTGTATCTTCTAAGATTAGCTTCCTCATTGGAGTTCCACCCTTTGGTAGTTCTTCTAAATCTTCTGATTTTGATCTGCCAATTTTCTAGGGGGCAGCTGCTCCCAGTAGGCTCATTCCAGATTTTCCTGACTAGCTCAGTAAAATCTTCTCTAAGCAACCACCACTTTTCAAATTTAAAACTATTGCTCTTTGGAGTTTGGTTAAGACTAGAGTCCCAGAGCAAAGGAGTGTGGTCACTACCACATCTGGGCAGAGCTCTACAACTAGAAAGGGGAAAAACTATCTAATTTCATGTCACAGAAAATTTTGTCAATGGTGGACATAATCCTGGAGCAGCACTTCCAACATATCTAGCAGAACTGTGGGTTTTCCTTCTGACAGGGCTATTCTCAACTTTATGGGTAACCATTTTGCAGATAAAACAACTCTTGGGCTTGACACATTTATCCAAATGATGCCCTGGTTCCCCACAGTTGTAGCAGATCACCTCAGAGTATGCCATAAGGCCCGAAGCAGGGGCAGGAGCAGTTTTCTAGGTGTCCTATCTCTTCTTTTGCTGATTCTTGCCTTGAGATTTCCCACTGATCTAAGAGTCAGAACCACCAGCAGATTGATCTTGGGCAATTACAGGAGCCTGCCCAGATTGTGCCCCATTTGGGGCGGAGGTGGGCCGTACCACTGCCCAACCGGCGCTCCCCCCCATTGTGATAGGGGAAATTCATCGGAGTTCCTGGTTCCTTCTCATCCTCCAGCCAGATGTTGTCTCTCAGGAAGCAGAAATAACCACCAGACAGCTCAATTGAAGCAGATTGCAAGCCTAATTTCAATCTTCTACAGGTTTGGGGGAGACGTAAGGTAGGGGATCCACCTGCTCCGGCTCCAGTGGCGTGCTGGTGGGCAGGAGTCCAGTCAAGCATTCCCATCTCGCAGCATGGCGTGGATCTCCTGAATTCACTTCTCCTTTCGCCCATCGGACGAAAGCAATCGGCGGCTCACGGGGGTGGGGCGTCCTGTGCTTCTCTGAGAAATCTCCTTCGAAGTAGATACGCATGGCTAGATTTAGCAGCTCCCAATCCACATGATCCTTGCACATCCGAGCATACATGCGCGAGTGAGAGAACGGATTCAGTCCCTCCTTGGCTTCCTCCCTCACAGCTTCCTCCTCTGCTTCCCTCCATTCGCGGGTGCACTGGGTCCAGGAGAGAGCGTCGTCGCGGATCTGCATTGCCCGCTCCCTCCATCTCCTCCCTCGAGTCTCCCGCAGCACCACTGGCGCGACGGAGTCGAGCGGCTGGAGCATCCGCGGGAAGGCTTTGTAGACATGTGGGAGATGCATCTTGTGCATCTGCCTGTCTTCCAGCCATTCCCCCGTGGATATGGACAGGGACTCCATGGGGCGCGCGGGCGGACTTGCTGAGGGGGGCAGGCGCGCCCGGAGTCAGGGGGCGGGGGTGGCGGCGAGATCTATGGTGGCGGCGAGGGTGGAGGTAGTGGCGGGGGCGGCGGCGAGGGTGGAGGTGGTGGCGGGGGCGAAGGGGATCGCGAGAGCGGTCATCTATTTGCCAGTTATGTGAACTAAACAGTCAACATATAAAATAATTTAAATATATATAATATAGTTAGAAGGGAAACATAAGTTGGACCTGCGTTCCTATTCTTATATAGAAAAATAGAACATACCTCTGCGTTTTCTTCAAAAAATACATAAATTGGGCTGCCAAAAATAAAACCTCGGATGGGAGGTCCATAGGCCGGCCGATACATGACGGCCCTAAGAAAATACAAACAGGCCTATGGACCTCCCATCCGAGGACGTGGGCTGCGCATGTTAAAAATGAAAGCCTAGACGGGGCAGCCCAAAACCACGTCCAACACTTGCCAAAACTCCGTCCCTCGTTTTCTCCGTGTTTCGCACACTCGACATTGTGTGGGCATTTTGATTGTGCATCATATGAAGATGTGTTATGCATGAATGTTGATCAGCATGATGTTAACTGGCTGGTTGTTCCATTTTCGACCATGAATAAAACTTCCAACATGATGTTAACCCTGTTTGAAAAGGTCGTGTTAATATAAATGCTCTGCCTCTGAAAGTTGCAATTTCTTATCTGAAACGGAACTTGCAGTTTCTTATCTGAAACTAAAACTTGCAGTTTCTTCTCAGAGAATCACATTGTCTGCACTTTTATACTCCTATGAAACTACATTTTTTTAAGTGCTAAAAATAGATATCTAGAATTCATAAAATACTTCATATGCTCAATACTGCAAATCTGAAATTCAAAAGACATTCATATCTGAAAGTACTCTCAAAATACACAACACAAAACACAATTCACAACTTGCAAATACTGACAACCCTAAGCTCCTCCTGACAATTCACAACCTGTCTGACTATTGGGATGGGGGGCAGCCCCCTCCTATTCCTCGGCGGCAGACAGCCGCCCCGTGAGATGATGTGAACGGCGAGGGAGACGACGGCGGGGAAGCGTCGTCGGGCCAACTGCTTTTCTCCTCTTGCAGTGGGTTTCGGTCGACGAAGACTCCGCCGGCTCGCTCTGGCAGGACACCCTCACAAACGGCACCCTGTAGATGCTCGATCCTTCAATCTCTGGTGGATGCTCCATCTGGGATCAATACTCCCACCACCGCTCCCTCACGATCAGATTCAGTGAATCTGTTTGCTCCATGGCCCAGAGGAGGAGCTCTATGTACTCCGGCGCGACTCCCTCCGGGAGTATCGCCTCCTTTTCGCTCTGTTGTAGATATTTGGCCATGGATGTCGTCGTCACCGCTAGTTGGTCCTTGTTGTCAAACCAAGACTGTATCTCCAACATCCTAGCTAGCTTCACAGGGTCGCCATCTGTGATCCTCACGTATCGGTTGTACTCCTCCATCGATCTACTTCTCCACAGCACCTTCACTCACTGGCGGTGGTTTTTGAATGGAGGACGAGAGGAGCAGCACTGGTTTTGGATTAGAACGGGAGAGGAGCGATGCTGGTTTTGGACTGGAACAGGAGAGGAGCGCGGTGGTTTTGAAATGGAAGAGGAGAGGAGCGGCGCAGCATTTAGATTGGAACAAGAGAGGAGCGGCGGTGGTTTAAGAGGAGAAGAGCGGAAGAGCGGCACTGGTCTTGGAAGTATTTTTTGTTGTTTCGCGTATTTTGGGTCAAAGTTTGACCACGTACTGTATTTGACAAGCAAAATGTGAATGCATGTCACCAAAAATTGTATCGTTTGGTTCGTATCTGAATGTACTTTCAAATTATACTCCCTCCATTTTTGTATACAAGGCCACAAACTCATATTACAGGTACCAAGGTAAAAAATCAATGCTATATTTAAGTCAGTGTTGCAAGCTAGCTTGTCACCTTGATTGTCGTGTTAATTAATGTGGTTTTTCTCTCCCAAGCACAACAAGTCAACCCTCTTACTCCTCATTGGTTGATTAATGTTGGGAATGCAAGCTAACCTTCTCACTCCCGCATGCACACAAGGAATATTAATGTCCTCGGGTGCTAGTACGTGGAAAACGCCATCAATTTTTCCTCGATTAATGTTAGTGGCCTTTTATAGTTGCAAATTGTAATTTTGATAGTGGCCTTGTACACAACGTATAACATATATTTTATGTGCGAAAATCATGGTCAATTATGACCCAGAATAAAAGGGAGACTAGTTAATGTGGGGCCGCTTTCTTAATTGAAGGGTAAATTGATTTTGATTTTGATCCAGTCAGAGCGTGTCGGCCCTCTCGTCCAATCCTAAATTGCTACCGCATGCTCCTCTCCCTCTTCTCCATTGCAAAACCACCTCCTCTCCTCTCCATCATCTCCATTCCAAAACTACCATCCCGCCTCTCCCTCTTCTCTATTGCAAGACCACCGTCTCTCCTCCGTTTTCTAGACGCTTTGCTCCATGGTGTGGGCGCAATCCATGGATACAAAATTAGTATATTGTATACTATTTAAAAGTCGAGGGCGGGGCTTTTCCTGCACGGTAGGCGGCGGGGCAGTTCCGCCTAGTCGGTTCGACAGAGACGCGAGAAGATGAGGGAGTAGGCTGCTGCAAACGTAGGGCTGTGTGATTTGACAGCGAGTTACTGCTGGACATGTGGGGCCCCATGATTTGACTTGACATTATCATTTTAACTGCGGCGCTACGACCGGCGTGAGTCTCCCAGATTCCTGACCACCTCCATACAGGTGCCTCTCCCAATGCTCCACCATGTAGTAGAGGCTGGCCCTTGCATGAGAGCCCACTTCTCCACTTTTTCCTTGCCTCTCTTTCCTCCACATATGAAAAAATGCCATGTAAAGGGCACTATTGTACTTACTTTTACTTGCTCCTATAGGTGCTTAAGCTTGCCACATAAGCATAAAGTCTGATGTGGCAAGTTAATCAAGAAGAGAGAGACTAGTTTGGTGACCCAAGGAAGAAACGGTGCTAAGCGCATGTACCTAGGTGAAAAGACAATTTTGAGTCTATAGCTAATTAAATGAAGCAAACTTAGCAATACCATTTCATTGGAAGAGGTCACTCCTTGGCAAATGCAATAAATACACGTGCTTAGTACTGTTTCTTCCTTGAGTACGAAGAAAGAGATAGAGAGGAGTAAAAAATACACTTATAGCCAACCTTGTTGTAGTATGAGTGACTAAGTGATGACTATGTATGACATGCCAACATCAGATAGCCTAACGCACCATGTTAAATCTCCAAGGGCGCGACCACGCGAGCGGCGTGACGGTCGTGGTAGGCGTGACCATGATACGGGCTGCTAGCAGCCCTTGGATCTGAGATCTAATGGTCGCATGCTAAGTTGCTGAAAATTTCCAGAATAACCCTCCAGGATAGGATATTCACCCATAGGTCTAGAATCACGCCATGCAACCGTTCGATCTCAGATCCAAGGGCTCTCAGAAGCCCGTATCATGGGAGAATGGAAAGCCACTACCCTGCCGTTCGCACGCTGGCAGTTCGCTCCTACTCATCCCCGCACGTCCTTCAATACTACGGCGGTTTGCTCCTAGTCGTCCATCCATTCACATTACGGCAGTTCCACTAATCCTAACCCTCCTCCCAAATCCATGGCATCCCAAATCTCCATGATCGACGGTGAGTACAAGGTTAGAACCATCACCGGCGATGAGTTCGACGTCATCTACACCCGTTCTTCCGCGGCGGTGAAAGGATGCCTTTCTCGCTTCAGACGCATGTTCGAAGACTCAGATGATGAGTGGGTCGCTGGGCTAGATGTTGAGTACACCACAGTCCTGGGATGAGAGAAGTATCTAAAGGGCGAAGATAGGAAGAAGCCCGCCGTGATCCAGGTTTGCGTGCATGAATTATGCTTGGTCTACCACATATGCCATGCCGATGTTGAGTGCCAGGATTTTAAGGACTTCCTCGAGAGCAACCTAGAAAAATTCTTTACTGTAGACTTTGGTAACGACAAAGAAGTCCTGCATCGGATAGGCCTCATTGTAGACAACACCTTCGACCTCCAGAAGAATCGGCTGGTGTCCACTCGTCGGCCTTCAATGCTGACCCTGGCAGGAGCCATGGTTCATCCTTCGTACGGTAAACTGGAGAAACCTCATTACACGTTTCATCGTCATGCATGGCAGCGGAATTTACTAGATATAGACCACATCCACTACGCTGCAATGGATGGCTACCTTTGCTTCAATATCTACAAGGGTTGGATGAAGAGCAACAGCCAAGTGTGCGGTTCAAGCAAAGAAGTATCGGCCAAGAGGAATAGGGACAAGGACAAAGTTGAGGACGTGGACGAGGACTCCGAGTAAGGTGGCAGTGTCGTTGCTCATGGTGGTTCTAATGCAGTGTCTACCGAATAGTTGCAAAGTTTAATTTCAGGCGTGCTTAATTTAATTTGAGGGGTGTGTTGTGCTGAGCCTCCAGAGAAACTATGTTATGTTTCTTCTTGTTACTTTAACTCTTCAGTACGTACATACTAGTATTTCTTACATTTTATCTTCTAGTTGGTATAGTACTACCACTTGTTTCTTCACATTATATACGTACAATATATATGGCCAACATCATATAGCCAGCAGTTTAGTTGTCAAAGAATTTCAGGGTGCTTAGTTTTGTCAAAGAATTCCAGGATGCTTTGAGGGTGCTTGGATCCAAGGGACTTATTTTAGTCTGACTAAAAATAGTATCTTTAAGAGGCTAAAGTTCCAAGCACCCCTGACTAAAGAGGGGCTAAAACTAGTCTTGAGACTAAATTTTTTTAGTCAGGTGTACCCCTACTAAAATGTGGATTAGTCCTCTCTCTACTCAATTAACTCCTCTCCTTTAACACAGGCGAGTTCTGGATTGGAGGGTTTGGAGGATAATAAATGCTCATTAACTTGATTTTAGCCTTTTTAGTATTTGGATCCAAGCATGGGTGAGGCTAGCATGTTTTAGTCCCACTACTTTTAGTCATGGGACTAAAACGTATCCAAGCACCCTCTTAGTTTTATTTGAGGGGTGGGTTGTGCTAGACACCATTATTGTGACTAGCCTTTTTAATAGTACTATATGCATAATTTGGCGACGAGCGCTCTCTATATGTACCACCTTTTTTAATTTCAAGTTTTGCTCCATGGCGCAATCCATCGATACTACTGCTGTACAAAAGTATACATTTTTAAAAGGCTAGAGAGCGGGGCAGTCTAGCTTGGTCGGTTTCACAAGAGGCGAGGGCCTTTGTGATTTGACGGCTCATTACTGCTGGAAGGCGGGGCCTTGTGATTTGACTGCTCGTATAAATGCGCCAATGACCTGATCGAGGAGGAGCAAAGAACCGTGCGGTATACTCAAGTTTTCCACTGGAGTAGTACTACGACGGAGGAGCACGAAACACGGCAGCCCAGTGCCATATGGCAATAAAAAATGATCTAATTTGCTAGTCATCTCATTGTTAGCATTGTTCTATTCATTCCCTCAAAAAAACATTGTTCTATTCATGCCTCGCAGAGAACGTGACACGTGCGGCGAAACACGCGAAGCAAAAGATGAAACACAAGAGCAAAAGAAGAAGGAAGATTATCATCCCAAATGATCTAATTCACCGCAGAGTCGTAACTGCTTCTTCATCGCCTCCACGACCTCCATATCCTTGCGCGTCTCCTCCGCCATCTTCATCATTGTGTCCATGACGCGGCATTTCTCGACGCGAGCCTTCATCATCTGTTCCATGACCATATTACGTACCTTGACAGCAGCTGGGTGCTCGATGCGGAGCTTCGCCAACTCTTCCTTCTGTTCCATGGCGAGGGCCTGCAGCATCTTCATCGACGAACTACTATTCTCATGCAGCTTCTTCCAGCCGGTGTTCTTCTCCTTCAATAGGTGGATCTTGTGGCAGAGCTTCGCATTATCCTCCCGAAGTCACAGGATTTCGCCGGTCACCTTCTTATCCGAGGCAATGCTCTTCTTCAGCAGCATCACCAAGCCAGCGGTCAACTCCCCCTACTGATTGAGCTCAGTGGGCATGTTGTCGAGGCTCTCCTTCAGCAACTCCATCAAGCCTTGGATGAACTCCTTCTGCTTATTGAGCTGATCGGGCATGTCGTCGAGGGATAATGACTCCAGCTCCGCCGGCTCGGCATGTTCGCCTCCGTGGCTAGGGCGCTCCTGGGAGCCATCGCCTACCCGTGAGAGATCTTTCGAGGTCTCTGCGTGGCGGTGAGCCCTCTCCGCAGAGACCCCTCTCTTTTTTTCCGCAGCCTTGGTTGCCGCTCCCTTGTTACGAGTAGTTCTCGACCTAGAGCTATGCTCACCGGCCATGGCAACGACGGACGAAGAAGAAGCACTTATGAGGAGGAAAGGTAGAGTGATTTTCGGTTAGGTAGTTCCCCTTTTTATAACCTAAGTACTAGCACTAGTACTAATACCTGCATAGTGGGAACACGTTCAGGTTTGGTACGTACTACTAGTAGGTGTGAGCAGGCTTTCGAATGTGATGGGAACAAGGTAAAGATTAATTGATGGTTTTGGTTTCGAGGCCCAAAACGGCTCCCGATGAGTTTAGCGGAACATAAATTTCACGTACTACACTGCTCAAATGCCTAAATATTATGTTACTATCAAAAATTGGCACAAAATACGAAGGAGACCAATGGAAGTACTACTAGCAACCCACGATTTAACTACTCGCATGCGCGCAGTGGAGTAATAATGTCTTTCTTCCGCCCTCACGTCCACTCAATTTGCATGCGCTGTATTAATTGACCATCAATGAAGTGAACGACTTTACACGCGTCAAATTATCACATGGGGTGGATCTTGGTACAAAATTTCGTCCGCCTGTGTACCCGCGTGTGCGTGCGAGGAATGAGTGCATGCATGGCGTGCATGCACATCTCCGCCCCATGAGTGCATGCATGTACCGCCAGTATGGCTCAGGGAGGACGAGTACATTCTTCTGGAACCAGCAGCACGTCACTGTGATCAATCCACGCAAGGCGGTCGCGACAACGCCCACACATGTGCCACGTGGCTTCATGAACTGTAAGAGAGACACCGTGTAGCGTGCCATTGGTATTCTAATTTACGTGTTTTGCACATACTCGAAGTACTAGTAAGGTACACGTGCATTGCACGCATCAGATTTTGCAACCAAATTATGAATAAATACCATGCTATAGCATGTAAGCTCTGAGTCATATATGCCTGAAGTAGCCCTTCGTTTAATTCTTATAGTTCATCTCATTCAAAATCAATTAGTTTTTATAAAAAAGCTAAGAACGCGGGAATAGGAAAAACATGGGATTATAGTGGAATGTCGTCTTGAATCCTACAGGATTGTACGAGTGTTTGATTGTGCATAGAAAAAACGCAGAATTCTTTCAAAGAGGTTTGAGTGGATGGGATGTTTCCTATGAAATCTAGTGCAAATGAATCATATGGAAAAATTCCTATGGTTTACAATCCTACGAATCAAACAACCCAGATAGGAAAAATTCGTAATGATTAGAATCCTCCAAAATTCCTTTGAGAATCCTTTGAATCAAAGAAGCCCTTAATCTATTTTATGATTCATGGAATTGTGCGTTGTAAAGCATAAAGTAAAAACAAATGATGGCAATTCAACTAGAAAAAATTGTGGGCAGTTATGATACGAAAGATTCTAGAACAAAAGAGAACCACTGTTGTTTTGAGGTTTGTGCATTATGCTTAAGTTCAACCATGGAGTCTGCTAGATTGTACATGTGGCAAAATCCGATGGGGGGCTAGAAGATGGTGCGAGGGGCCGAGTGGAGGGAGACTATGAAGGAATGCACAAGTGCGAGATCGATATTTAGAGAGAGAGGGCGAACACGTGCGCTGATGCGCGTAGTGGCGGAGCCATAAAAAATAAATGAGCTAGGGGGCCAAGCATTGCTAATCCTTTACGAGGAGGGTCAATTCATGAACTTAAACCATTTTTAGCAGCAATTGTCTAATTATCACATTCATATTATCCTTGATATATAGTGATGTTAGGGGGGAGGGGGCAGGGCCCTTACTGCCCCCTGTCTTCTCCATTGTGTACGCGTCTGAGAGATGAAGCGGAAGGCATGGATGATGAGAGGGGGGCGTTGGATACATAATTAATGTGGGTGTATTAGCTATATATGTTAATCCTATATAGAGAGGTATAGATTGATCGATGTGGACGTGGGAAAGAGGGTGAGACCTCACTAGATATATCAGTTGATCGGTTTGTGTGGAAAACTATGAAAGACCTAGCTATATACACACATACATAGAAGAACATCAATCGTTGCGCATGCACGCGTGAGAGATAAAGAATGCCCGATATGATGGAGAGGGGGATGTGTGTTGGTGTGTGCCTTCATGGGAGACCGACCTGAAGAAAAAGATTGCATGCGTGCGATGGATAATGCCGACTGGTAGTGTGTGTGCATGCACGCACAAGAGAAAGTTAGTGGTACAATTATAAAGAGAAGACTACTGTGTGGCTGTAAAAGAATAGCTGAATAGGTGAGGTCACAATCAATGTAAAGTTGAATTCAAATATTTGAATAAGAGATCCTGATGTTTGAAACCCATGCATGCATGAATATAACGGAGATCTACGCGGTGTAGTTTGGAAACGAGCATGTTGTAATGTATACACATTGAACAAGGTCAGACTGATTTGAATTTGAGATACCGATGGCAGACATCATTTGGCCACGTCGCATCCGTGCATGGACACACTATTCTAATTGGAGATGATGGGCAGCTTTTGCATCACATATCTATATCTATACCCCTATATATATTATATTGTGTGCGTTAACTTTGAAAGATGGTCGTTGGATGAGGCGAATCTGATGGTCCAAAGATGGCAAATTTGAGCACTACTGGCCATTGGATATCATCTAGATTCCACCAGATTTCGCCACATGTATAATCTAGAAGACTCCATGGTTGAACTTAAGCATAATGCACAAACATCAAAACACAATCACTTCTTATTTGTTCTAGAATCTTCCGTATTAGAATTTCCCAAATGTTTTTCTACATGATTTGCCATTATTTGTTTTTACTTTATGTCTTACGACGCACAATTTCATGAATCTTAAAATAGATTAGCTTTCTTATAAAAACTAGATCATTTTGAATGAAATGAACTATAAGAATTAAATGAACATCTACATCATGCATATATGACTCAAATCTTGCATACTATAATGTGGTATTTATTCATAATTTGGTTTCCAAATCTCATGCGTGCAATGCACGTGTACCTTACTCTAGTCTAAATGGTGTTTGTGTGTGTGTTGTGCGTGTTGAGGTGCAAATTGTCTTTTTTTGGGGGGTACACATTAAGCTTGTTCTTCCGAAATTTCAAGCCGCGCCTTGTTATGCCGAAAATTCAAGCTAGCGTCTCTGTCTATCGTGCTGCGAAACTCCCGCCTCTTCAACCCGCGCCTTGTTATCCCGAAATATTTAAGATATATCTTTGTCTCGTTGTGCTCCGACAACTCCCTCCATCTCAACCCGCGCCTTGCTATTCTGAAATTACAACGCGAGCGAAAACTCCCACCTCCTGTGAAATCCCGACACGTGAAATGCCCGTGGTACCCCTGAACCAAAAGAACCGCCTCAAACCGGTGGGGGTACTTTCGTAACTTACCCCACATTTCGGACAAGCGCGTCTCTAAGCCATGGTTCCCCATTGACATCCCATCCGCCCACCCATTCGTACATCGAGGCCGCAAAAACCCGTGACAAAACCCCACACCCTGCTCCGTCCGCCACCCAGTCGGAGCCTCTTCCCCGACGACGTCGTCCACAGCAACACCTCAACGTCCCTCATCCACCGTACCGGATGAGGATCCGTCGTCGATCTCATCGTCCCGCCGGTTCAGCCACACCGTCCTCCACCTCCAAGAAGCTATCCCGACGTTCCCCTTGTCTTTCGCGCCACCTCCATTCCCACACCGCCGTCTTCACCTGCACCACAGGAAGAGCATCATCATCACCATTTCCTTGGATGAAGCTATGGCCTAATCGGCGCCACCAAAGAGGTTGTACACTAATCGCCGCATTTTCTTCTTGATTCGATCTCACGGTGCTGTCGGCGCTCGGTCCCGAGCCGACACGGCGCGGCTCCATCCACGGCGGCGTCGCCGGCCACTTCCTCCATGGTGTCGCTCCCTCGGCGGCGACGTCCAAATCAGTAGGACCTGCTGCTGCTTTAGCTCTCGCTCGCACTGCTGCTCTGCTCTTGCTCTCGGTCCCCTGCCTGGTCTGCTCTTGCTATTGCTCTTGCTCGCGCTGCTGCTCTCGCTCTTGCTCTTGCTTGCGATGCTACTCCGATTTAGCTACACTTCACTCCGATGCCGCCGGGGTGAAGGAAGAACCAGCCGCAGCGGGGAGGGGGGCTCGCCGGAGAGGTACCCCACTATCTATCTTAGGGTTCAGGATGGGGGCGGTGGTCGCCGGCGGTGGCGGGGCGTTGGCGGGGCGGTGGCATGGGGATCGCCGGAGAAAAAGCTCGGCACGGGGGGGCCTAGAGGGATGGCCGGGGCGGCGGCGAACCGGCGGTGGGGAGTGTTTTCGGGGCAGGCGGGGCGGCGCATCGCCAGCCGCGGGCGGCGGGGGGCTGCTGTTTGGCCGGCTCAGGGGGTGGAGGTTGAAGATGAACCACAGGCCCTTGATTTCGTAGCCAACGGCTGCAAAATCGACTGACTAGAGATGAAAAAGCCAGTCGACCGACGTGTAGCCTCACCTTGCTAGTGCGTTCAGTTTCGACAGCAAAATTTAGTTTCGACAGCAAAATTCAGTTTCGACAGTTAAGTTCAGTTTCGGCAGTTAAATTCAGTTTCGACAGTTAAGTTCAGAGATGAGCGGCTGATGTATTTTACATCTAGCACTTTGTGTTTATGTATTTTACGTCATGTATTGGAGATGCTATTAGAATTCCACTTAGGTTAAAGTTGTTCGTTGTCTCTCTTGTCCTACTTCAGCCTCGGCGTCGTACAACTCACCGGAGCTGCTCCAACAACGAAACCCTCCATCACAGCAGAGCAGTACCTCGGGCTCCATCTCCAAACGCCTAAGATCTTCTTCCCCTCCTCCGACAGCCAAGTCAGCCAGAGCATCCTCACCGGCCAACCCAATCACGCCGAGATCGACATGGCTTCGCCAAAGAGGTTGTACACTTGCTGCATCTCTTTTTTACTCTACATGTTATATATATTTTCCACTGAGCACTCATAGTAATGGGAAATATGATTATTTTATCCTACTATATGACAAGCAGTGAGGTACCAAGCAACTTAGCTATCCGTGATGGACTCTCTTGAACGCCATCATTATTTATCTCTGCGCGTTTGAGCTGTGCATTTCTCGATGGGCCTGGGAGTTGAGCTAGTATGGCAGTGGCCTGGGTCCAAAGTAATAGAAGTAGCACAAAAACATTTTTTAGTGTAGGATTTTCCTTGCTCAAGCCTTCCTACTAGAATCTCCAATGCTTGAAAGGAAAAGTGAATGAAAAACATCGGAATTGGAAAGTTTCCTATGGTACTACTTTTCATGAATGGAGCAAAGGAAAATTGTAGGATTTGTTCCTTTAGTGTCTCCTTGAAAGAAAAACCGTAGGAATTCTAATTTCCACTTCTCCTCCTGTTCATATTCCTATTCATCAAGCACAAGACTAAGAGATAGTAGCATAATAGCATTATAACCATACATTTTCTTGTGGTTTGACTTAATCTCACCATGCTTTTTGCATCCTGTGATCTTCCAATTGTTGTGAATCAAACACCCAGATTGGCAGAAATCTTGTGTTTTAAAATTCTCTGTTTTGCACGTGCATTCCTATCCTATTCCTATCTATTTCCTATCCCTGCATTGTAAGAATCCTCAAATTCAAACAAGCCCTTACTCAATTACTTCTGTTACAGATATGTGTCAAAGAAAACCTTGTGTAGTTTGTCCTGCTCCTGCGGCGCTGTGTTCCACCCCAGCTCAATTGCTCCAACGACGGAAGGGTTCACCACAGCAAGGATCCGCTCTCCAGACTGTGTTTCGCCGCCTCAGATCTTCTTCCCCGCCGTCGGCAGCCACGGCAACTGCATTACCATCATCAACTAAGCAGATGACCTTGAGGACTACACCGGTCCGCAAGAGAGGTCGCACTCTTCCATGTCTGCTTACGTTATGCGCCACTTAATATGATGACATGCTACATTATCATCGTGTTCACCTATTAGACTCCGAGTCAGGTCCAAACTAATGCTGAAACTTGAGTTTTTAAATGGTTGTGGGGTACATATTGGGGCAGCAATCAGTACTATCTGTCTACTATCTGGTTAATCTCCGGTGTCTTCTATGAGTTTCATGTTGGGTGCAAACAAACATTAAAGGAGCCATTATCTGTATTTTTTAACTAAAGCTATTATCTGCCTGCTCTCATTGGTTTTGGGTCTATCGACAGTTTGCTACCATCACTCTGGATTTGTGCATGCACTCCTTACATAATCTCACTATGTTTTATTCCTATGCATGTCAGTTATTGTACACAATGGAACTGATCATGTAGAGCAAAAGAGACAAGCCTTGCGTGGCAATAAAATTTCATGCAGGCGTCGTTCCATGGTGGGTGCAAAGGCAGCCCCCCTCCACCCATTTCGGATCGTAATCAAGAGGAATATAACTATTATGAGGGGGATTCAGAAGGAGAAGACCACTCCTATTTACCCCATGAGGTCTTCGCTCTAACTTGGCATGCTGATGTTGGTAATATCATGCATATGGTGCCTTGCATTGCTTACTGTATACATTAAAGATGTCATCTGCTTAGTTTAGACATGCTTTGTGGCAATGCCATCTGTTTAGTTTCTTTATCGTATATGTGAATCATGCAATGCCATCTTGTCTAGCCAGGCATCATATATGTGAATTTTGCAATGCCACCCTGGTTAGCCAATCATCTTATATGTGAATTACATCATGCCATCATTTTTTTATTACGTGTTAAATTTGTCAACAATTTTAGTACATTCAATTACTCTTCCTGTGCATCAGCCATTTGGCATGGTCATGGAAAAATCTGGAGTGGAAACAAGGTCTTCAGAGCAGACAATGCTATCTGACGAAGCGCATGTCTTGCTGGTTACCGATAGCTCCTAGAGGAGGATTCAGA
>NC_041390.1:94993747-95048357 GCF_002162155.2 Triticum dicoccoides
CGAGGTGCATGCCCTAACTTGGCAGGGTTATGTTGCTCATATCGTGCGTATGGTATCTTGCATTGCTATGTCATTTGCTTAGTTTAGACATGCTTTGTGTGAATGCCACCTGTTTAGTGTCTAATTACCATATATGTGAATTATGCAATGCCATCTTGTTGCAAGACATTATATATGTGAATTATGCAATGTTATCTTGTTGCAAGGCATTATGTATGTGAATTATGCAATGCCATGTTGTTTAGGCAAGCGTCATATATGTGAATTATATCATGTCGTCCTTTTTTCGTATTTCTTATTGCTTTTGTCGACAATGTTTGTATATTCAACTGCTCTTCCTGTGCATCAGCCATTTGAATTGGTGATGGAGAAATATGGAGTGAAAACAAGGTCTTCAGAGCAGACAATGCTACCTGCTGAAGCAGATATCTTGCTAGTTACAGATAGCTCTTCAGAAGAGGATTCAGAGGCAGATGACCAGTCCTATTATCCCCCTGAGGTGTATGCTCAAACTTGGCAGGGTTATATTACTCATATAATGCATATGTTGTATTGCAATGCTTAGTTTTTACATCATATACACAATATTGAATGCCATCTCCTTAGTTGACACATCATATATGCGATTGCCCTCTGCTCACTTCCTTAGTATATAAATCATATATTTGAATTATGTCATGCCATGATGTTTACATAGACAGCATGTATCTGAATTATGGCATGCCAACCCATTTTCTAAAGACATAATATAGTTATATCATCTCATCCTGTTTACATAGTCATCATATTTAAATTATGTCATTCTATCCGTGAATTATATCATGCCATCATGTTTCCATCGATGGCATGTTTGTGATTTATGGCATGCCAACCACTTTAATAGACACATCGTATAGTTATATCATGTCATCCTGTTTACATAGTCATCATATTTTGAAGTATGTCATTCTATCCTGTTTAGTTAGCCATCATACATGTGAAATTGTGTCATGATATCCTGTTTAATTAGCCATCATATATGTGAAATTATGTCCTGCTATTCTGTTTGCTTAGACAACATAAATGTGAATTATTTCATGCCCTGTTTTCTTCCCTACTATCCATTGCACCTGTCTATCTTACAATTTCTGTACATTCAATTACTTTTCTTATTTATCAGCCATTTCAATTGGAGGGAGTGATGGCAGTATCTGTGGGAGTAAAAACACGGTCTTCAGAAAAGATCGTGCTACCCGTCGATGCAGATAGAACCACGGTTGTACTTGCCCATGAACCAGCCCCACCACACATAACCCACACTCATGCAGATTGTACCCCTACCCAGTTGGACAGAGAACCAGCTACACCCCTTCTAACCCCAACCCCAGCAGATAGACACCCAGTTCCCGTTGACAGAGCACCGTCTCCACCACAGAGCACCCAAACACGAGCAGTTAGTAAGGCAACTGCAGTGCCCAAATCACGAGGACCACCACTCCGAACCCGAAGTCAACGCTTAAAGCAGAAGAAGAATTGTTCCCAGGTTAGGTTTCGTAGCTATGGTTCATACTACTTTGCTCTTGCATCATTGTATTTACTCGTACCAACTAATTTCAAATTTGAAGGATGCAATTGAAACTCCAATGGCGCAACAGGTATGTTTTAAACCTGTTTCTTCAACGTGTTTGGCTGTTTGCTGTTGTAACTTGCTCTATGTTGATTTCAGTTTCAATTGAATAAACAGTTATGTTCTCATGCCATGCACATTACAAGTGTTGTTATTGTTGTGTAGTTTCCCACACTTATATTCTGTCTATGTTGCTTTGTCTTAAATAGATATGATTCGAACTGTATCTATCTTGATTTGGCAACATAAACTAGAATGATATAGACCATACAGTGACCATACTACATAGATATATGTTTGTTTGATGCTGTTATCATGTCCACCTTACTACTGAACTGGTTTACCAAAATGAGTTTCATATACTACATTGTAAACCTGAGATGTGTTTGTTTGTTTCTCTTTTAGAACGCGGATAAAATATTGGAGAAGAGTACCCTATTATGCAATGGTAAAGGAAGTAATGCAGATAAGGTTCAAGATAGTGAGACATCCTTGTTGGTCTCGAAGAAAGCTGATAAAAACTTTATTGAAGACACTGAGACAACCCCAAAGTCCTGTCTTGATGTAGTGTTCGAGTTACTGGCTACCACTGCTGGCACCAGCTCTTCGAACTCATTTCCTGAATCAGTTCGGCTTCTTGAGTCTCAACTTCAAGTTGAAAGGCATCGATTAGATGTTATGCGATAGGAAGCCGAAGGACTGAGGAAGTCCCTGCAGAATTCAGATGCATACTTTCTGGTGCAACAGCAAGCGCTGGAGGACTTAAGCGCCAAACAAGAGAAACTTAATAAGCTTGCTAAGCATCTTGCCAGCATTATGGGTACCCAGGATATTGTTTCTTGAGCTCTTCTGAAGTGGTTTCAGTTCTGGACTTGTTTTGCTGCGACGTTTATATGCTGTTGTGTTCCCTATATTTGCACTGGTGGCGAACTTTGATGCCCAGTGGATGTAATATGTGTAATAGTCGTGATAGCCTAGTGTAAGTTGCTTGCTTATTTATTTCCTTGTTGTCTTGTTTATTTGTTTGCTTGTAGTCAGTGCAGTTCTTTTTCTGCGGTTTGCTAGTGGCTGCAATAACCTATTTTTTAAAACTAGGCCACAATAACCATGGGCTAATATTTACTGTAGTGACACTGGGCCTCCTACGGGCCGCAGAAACAATGGGCCTTCTACGGGCCGTAGAAACAATGGGCCTTCTACGGGCTGTAGAAACAATGGGCCTTCTACGGGTCGTATCATCAATGGGCCTTCTACGGGTCGTATCATCAATGGACCTTATACGGGCCGTATGATCGATTGGCCAAGCATGGGCCAAACAGACCGCATTCAGGCCGTAAATGGGCTAAAGTTGGAATCGTCCATTCATGGGTCGACCATAACGGGCCATCATTAATAGGCCGTATTTGATGATGCTATGAAAACGGCCGAATGTATTAATGGACCACAAACGGGCCGACTATAACAACGGGCTGAATTTGGCCCACAAGCAGAAAATGACAGTAACAGGCCGTAAGTAAACGAATGTTGGAAATGAGCCCAAGAATAAATGGGCTTTGAGAAGGCCGAAAGATAACATGGGCTGGAGACGGCCCAACGGAATAACGGGTCATTAATGGGTATAAAGTGATACATTATTCATTATGGGCCAGTTTCACCACGGGCCGTTAATGGGTGTAAAGTGATACACTGTTCATTACGGGCCAGTTTCAGCACGGGCCGCTAATGGGCCAAGAGTTACAATGGGCCTCATATGGGCCGAAAGACGTCATGGGCCAGAAGTGAAAATGGGCTGGAATCATATTGGACGGCCCAGATGACGCTACTGGGCCTAATTCGGATAGGGCGTAATGGGCCTTGGGTTAGCGGGCTGTAAATGGGCTATATGCGAACATGCCGTTAACAGGCTTTCCATGGGCCGGCCCGCCAGCTTTTGAGCAAGTCAAATGGGTCGGCCTTTTCACAGGAATGGGCCACTGTTGGGCCATGCCACGTGTCGACGTATCATAGGCGCCCTCTGTCCAGTGAGTGGATGACATCTGTCCCAACGATGAGCCGACACGTGTTTCCTCTAGCCAATGATGATTTTACATGTGGAAAATCCCCATTGGTCGGGGCTGTTAACGGGTTATCGGATCCAAAACCCGACCCGATAGCTTAACGGCATTCCGTTACGGTGGATGCCATGTGTCGGTCACCCTTGACGAAAGCACTTCTGTGACGCGTGATTTATTATCATGGAAGTGGACACTTCCGTGATGATAATTTTGGTAATGTCATGGAACACTTCTACGACAGCACGGGTATGACTATCTTGATTCTGTCATAAATTTGTCATGGATGTACATGCATCACAAAAAAGTGACCTACTGTGACAAACACGTATCATCACGGAAGTGTATTTTGTTGTAGCGATACCTAGTGCATCGGGTCCAGTGAAAATCTTTTGTGACAATACTGGTGCAATTGCCTTGGCAAAGGAATCCAGATTTCAGAAGAGAACCAAACACATCAAGATACGCTTCAATTCCATCCGCGATCAAGTCCAGGTAGGAGACATAGATATTTGCAAGATACATATGGATCTGAATGTTGCAGACCCGTTGACTAAGCCTCTCTCACGAGCAAAACATGATTAGCACCAAGGCTCCATGGGTGTTAGAATCATTACTGTGTAATCTAGATTATTGACTCTAGTGCAAGTGGGAGACTGAAGGAAATATGCCCTAGAGGCAATAATAAAGTTATTATTTATTTCCTTATTTCAGATAAATGTTTATTATTCATGCTAGAATTGTATTAACCAGAAACATAATACATGTGTGAATACATAGACAAACAGAGTGTCACTAGTATGCCTCTACTTGACTAGCTCGTTGATCAAATATGGTTATGTTTCCTAACCATAGACATGAGCTGTCATTTGATAAACAGGATCACATCATTAGGAGAATGATGTGATTGACTTAACCCATTTCGTTAGCTTAGCACTTGATCGTTTTAGTTTACTGCTATTGCTTTCTTCATGACTTATACATGTTCCTATGACTATTAGATTATGTAACTCCCGATTACCGGAGGAACACTTTGTGTGCTACCAAACGTCACAACGTAACTGGGTGATTATAAAGGTGCTCTACAGGTGTCTCCGATGATACTTGTTAAGTTGGCATAGATCAAGATTAGGATTTGTCACTCCGATTGTCAGAGAGGTAACTCTGGGCCCTCTCGGTAATGCACATCACTATAAGCCTTGCAAGCAATGCAACTAATGAGTTAGTTGCGGGATGATGCATTACAGAACGAGTAAAGAGACTTGCCGGTAATGAGATTGAGCTAGCTATTGAGATATCAATGATCGAAACTCGGGCAAGTAACATACTGATGACAAAGGGAACAACGTATGTTGTTATGCGGTTTGACCGATAAAGATCTTCGTAGATTATGTAGGAGCCAATATGAACATCCAGGTTCCGCTATTGGTTATTGACCGAAGACGTGTCTCGGTCATGTCTACATAGTTCTCGAACCCGTAGGGTCCGCACGCTTAACATTCGATGACGATCTGTATTATGAGTTTATGTGATTTGATGTACCGAAGGTAGTTCGGAGTCCCGGATGAGATCGGGGACATGACGAGGAGTCTTGAAATGATCGAGACATAAAGATCGATATATTGGATGACTATATTCGGACATCGTAAAGGTTTGGAGTGATTCGGGTATTTTTCGGAGTACCGGGGAGTTACGGGAATACGGGGAAGAAGTATTGGACCTCATGGGCCAAGTGGTGGAAGAGAGGAGGCAGGGCGCGCGGCCCCCTAGCCCAAACCGAATTGGACTAGAGGGTCGGTCCCCCTTTCCTCCTTTCCTCCCTCTCCTTCCTTCTCCCTCTCCTCCTTCCTTCCCCCCTCCTAGTAGGAGTAAGAAAGGGGAGTCCTACTCCTACTAGGAGGAGGACTCCTCCTCCTGGCGCGCCCTGCCAGGGCCGGCCGGCCTCCCCCCTTGCTCTTTATATACGGGGGCAGGGGCACCCTAGGACACACAAGTTGATTGTTTCAAGCCGTGCGCGGTGCCCCCCTTCACCATAATCCACCTTGATCATATCGTAGCGGTGCTTAAGCGAAGCCTTGCGTCGATAGCAACATCATCACCATCATCACGCCACCGTGCTGACGGAATTCTCCCGTGAAGCTCTGTTGGATCGAAGTTCGTGGGACGTCATCGAGCTAAATGTGTCCTGAACTCGGAGGTGTCGTGCGTTCGGTAGTTGGATCAGTCGGATCGTGAAGACGTTCGACTACATCAACCGCGTTCTCATAACGCTTCCGCTTATGGTCTACGAGGGTACGTGGACGATACTTTTCCCTCTCGTTGCTATGCATCACCATGATCTTCCGTGTGCGTAGGAATTTTTTTGAAATTACTACGTTCCCCAACACATTCACATCACAACGTGCCCTGCAAAAACAAGTTAGACGTCCTCTACTTTGTTGTTGCAAATTTTACGTGGCTGCTACGGGCTTCTAGCAAGAACCGTTCTTAACTACGCAAAACCACAACGGTAATTTATCAAGTTTACTATTTTAACCTTCTTTAAGGACCGGCCATACTCAAATTCGATTAAAGTAAAGTACGAGAAACAGACACCCACCGACCACCTTTATGCAAAACAAGTTGCTTGTCAGTCGATGGAACCGGTCTCATGTGCATGGACATGTAAGGTTGGCACGAGCTGCTTCATCCCACAATACCGCCGAATCAAAATAAGAAGTTGGTGGTAAGGAGTATGACTATCACCGCCCACAACTCTTTGTGTTCTACTCGTGCATATCATCTACGCATAGAATTGGCTCGGATGTCACTGTCAGGAAACGTTGCATGGAAAACAAAAAAAATCCATGCACACGCAAAATCTATCCAAGGAGATGCATAGAAATGAGAGGGGAGAGTGTGTCTACATACCCTCGTAGACCATAAGCGGAAGCATTTAGTAAAACAGTCGTTGTTGTAGTCGAACTTCTTCGCGATCCAACAGATCGAGTACCGAACGTGCGACACCTTCGCGTTCAGCACACGTTCAGCTTGGTGACATCCTTGCCTTCTTGATCCATCAAGACGGCGAAGTAGTTGATGAGTTCTAGCAGCATGACGGCATGGTGATGGTGGTGGTGATGCTATCTCCGCAGGGCTTCGCCTAAGCACTACGAAAATATGACTGTCGTGGGTTTGTCACGATAGATGTCCTTGTGAAGGGACTTAGTCATGGAGCCATCGCTACGGGTTAGCTTAAAGGGGTTAAACCGGACAAGGGGACACGGGGAGTCTTATACTAGTTCGGCCCCTTCGAGGAAGGTAAAAGCCTACGTCTAGTTGTGATTGGTATTTCTAGGGTTTCAAAGGCCAGGGAGCGAATCCGCTTTGTCTGGCTCTCGAGTTGTTGTCTGTCCCTAAACCACGGTCGGGTCGTCCCTTTATATTCATAGGTTGACGCCTGCCGGGCTACAGAGTCCCGAAGCCGGATCATAAACGTGTCCGGTTCGGTCTCTACTCTTCCTATCTTACAATACAAGATACATGACTAGGTCAGTTTACATTTACATGCTGTAACCCGCCTTTGGGCCTTGGGCCTTCCGTAAAGCGCCATCATCCTTGCATCTTCATGGGCTTCTAATCTTCAAAGACTCAACCCGGCTACATAAGGCCGGTTTACCTCCAGTAGTAATATCCCCAACATTAGGCCCCAGATTGGTCTGAACTTGTTCATGTCAATCTTCTACACTTAGAAAAAATCTTCTCTCATATCTTCACCTTGATCTTGTAAACCGCCGTGACGTCATACTTCCAAATTATGATAAACTGCCCTGACGTCATCCATCTGTCAACGTCGGAGATTACCTTCATTTAATGTGTATTCAGTCACCGAGGCGACACCTTTATTAACTTATCCATTTTCTGGGCTCCTCGACTCCCGCACTTGCCGTTTTACCGCTTCGCCTTATAAATAGGGGCAGAGGACCCCTTTCTTTTCTTTCCGCTACCCATTCATCTCTTCTTCTTCCTCTCGATGACCCCGCACTCGAGCGCTGCCGTCATCTTCGAACCTCGCCTCTGCTTCGTCGTCGGCCACCGCATCATCCTATTCGCACCAGAGTCCCACAGCGCCCTTTCCACGGCTTCCGTGGTCACAGTAAGTCCTTTCCCCCTTCTTTCCTAGATCCATTTCCTCGCTGTTCTTGAAGTTCGTCAAAGCTTATAACGCTGTTCTTCCTTGGCCCGTAGATGAATGCTTCGTACTTATCATATCCTTTGTTGTAATGAATCTTTTGTTACCCTCACAAATCCTTATACGCAAAAAACTGTTGCAGTCCTTCATAAACTGTTTCGGGTCTTACCCTTTTTAGGTCAAAATATTTTGCTTTTCTGTCTTATCTTAGATCCGAAATATTTATACATCTCTATGAAATCTGTTTCTCCTCACACCCTCATAAGTGGTTTAACTTTGCATAATCAATCTATACCATTAGCCCTCTGATAAACCGGGAGAGCCTTTTGTCTCCATAATTATATTCCGGTTTAACAGTGTCTGAGTACCCCTATCGTGGTATTACCTTTTATGCATTATTGCATTGATCTTCGGTTTATGCCATGTCCTCTATCAGTATGTCTCTTACTCCATTGTATCGTGCATATAATCATGCGTGATTTATAAACCAGCCTTTCATTTTCAGCTTGTTTATTTCGCAATGGCCAAACAATTCACTGCCTGCAACTGGGCTCGTTCCCGGGTTACTGAGACTCAGTTGAATGAGATGGTCAGCATTGGCTCCCTACCTAAGAAAACTAAAATCAAATGGCGAGTTCCCGGAATAGAAAATCCTCCGACCCCAAGGCAGGGCGAGGTGGTGATCTTTGTTGATCACATAGGCCGTGGCTTCAAACCGCCAGGATCAAAGTTTTACCGAGATGTGCTTGCTAGCTTCCAACTTCATCCGCAAGATATCGGTCCCAACTCGGTCTCCAATTTATGCAACTTCCAGGTCTTCTGTGAAGTATATTTACAAGAAGAACCAACTGCAGAACTGTTCCGGGATTTCTTCCACTTAAACCGGCGCACAGAGTTTGTAAATGGACCGAACACAGAACTTGGTGGTGTCTCAATTCAAAAGCGGAAAGAAGTTGAATTTTCTCATGCCAAACATCATAGCCACCCAAAGGAATGGAACCAAACTTGGTTTTATTGCAGAGACACTTCGCCTGAAGATGAAAATCCCCTCCCCGGCTTTCGTGATCACAGACTATCCAACACTCACCCAATGCCACAACGCCTGAGCTCTTCAGAAAGGGCAAAATACGCTCCTCAACTCGCCAAACTCCAGGCCTTTATGGCGAACGGTTTAACAGGCGTGGACTTTGTGCACTGTTGGATATCCTGGAGTATCTTGCCGCTAAGCCGGCATCCCGGTTTAATGTGTGAATATACCGGTGAGGTTGACGACCCTCAACGCCATTGCAACATCCAATTATCTGAGGAAGAAGTCACTAAAGGTGTAAAGAAGATTCTGAATGAATCGGAACTGATCTGTAGTCAAACCGCTCTGAGTCCCTTCTATGCCAAAAACAAACCACATGTTGTAAGCATTATATTTCCCCCTCGTCTCTAACATTTTTAGCTTATGCAACCTGTAATCCTTCTTCTTTGTATACAGGGAGATGACCCCTTTTGGAAACGGAAAACCGTAGAGAAAGCGGCAAAGCCGACTGGAGACAAAGCGGTCAAGCCATCCCGCCCAAAGATCAAAGTCGTAAAACGGACGTCAAAACGGAAAACGGCTGACCGGATTAATATGGAGCTTGATGATGATACTGATGATCTAGAAGTTGAGGTAGAACTTGACTCACTTGGCTCTCTTTTCATGCATCTCATTAACAATGATCTTCCTCAGGAGGACGCAGAAGCTAGTCAAGCTGATGACGTAGAGGTAATTACCCTTTCCTCCGGTTCAGATTCTATGCCAACACAAAAAACTCGCCAAGCAGTCCGGAAAGTAAGCTTTTTCTCATCCTCTTGCTCACTTGGATCCAACATTTATTTTGAAGACTCAGCAACATGAAGCTCGCCGGACAACCTGACACAGTGGCCAACAGGTCACTTCAGCCAGTTTACCTGATACTCCGGTTCAGAAGCACCGGTCTGAGGTCTCTCCTACTTCTGACCATTCTTACCCCAAGGCAGGTTATTTCAGACAGCCTCTTAATCCGTCTGATTCAAATTATCAGGTGACACCTCCTTCATCTTCCGGTGAATCGACAGCAACTCAACTCCCCCCTTTGAAAACTGTGGTCGGGTGAGTTGTAAAAACCTTTCCTTTCAATGCGTCATAAATCCTTTGAATAGGATGTTAATCCTCTTTTATTCTGTTTGCAGGGCCAAAGCCAGACCCAGTAAGAAAGCTCGGACCACCAATCCGCTCGAAGATCCGGTCGCGGAAGAAGAAGAACCAAGAGGTGAACCGGAACAAACTCGTGAACCGGAAAGCCCTCATCCTGAAGCTGCTTCTAATAACCCGCCCCTTGAAGGCCAAAATACTAATGAACCAGCAGACGCTGATCCTGACGCGCCTGATGCCGAACCGGCAGAACCAAACTGGGCTGTTCAGTGAAAGATGTTGAAATTCCAATATCATCAACCAAAAACCCTCAAGGCCAAGGTGATGACGTTATTATTACTGGAATGGGCCACAGCTCTCCTGGCCATCCCATCATTTTGGCTCAACATAGTGCCAAAGAAGAGCAAGCTGCCATGGAGAAAGGTAAATGGAGCAGCGATTTATCAAACTATGCTCATCTTAACGCTGATGAGCTCCATTCTGGCTTCTTGAACCGTCTGCACTCAAATCGGGATTATGAAGCCGGTTTGGTGAACTTGATGAAAGAGCGATATGAGGTAAGTTCCTCTCCCTTTGTTTATTGATTTATAGCTGAAATACTATCCCAAGTAGCCCCCAAGGGCCGTTTTACGATTGTTAATCATAAACCGGGTCTTTGTAACACTTTAAGCATCTCATCATTAATCCTTGCAAAGGCAGGTCTCTAACAATAGATAAGACTCATCTTGAAATAATTAGATAACTTTCTGCAGCATAGCCCCCAAAGGCCGGTTTAACTTGGCAAGTTAATCCGGTTTTTAATCCACACATCTGTTTTAGAACAGACGCACATTAGCCCCCAAGTGTCAAGGATAATGCTTGCATTGTTCTGGAGACTTGTATAAAGTATAGTACTTGAGAGCAAATAGGCATTAGCCCCCAAGTATGAAGTGCATAACTTTGTTATACGCTTTGTACTTAGCACATATATATACTGTTTGTTTAACATACCTTCAACGTGGCAGGCTGAACTGGGAAGCAAAGATGGCCGAAATTCTGACTTGCAAGAGAATGTGAAGTCACAACAAGCCGGGGCTGAAAAAGCCAAAGAAGAGCTGACCCAGGCCCTGGCCGTGATGGAAAAGTTGAAAGAATCTTTCAACAAAGATCGTGCTGACTGGGAAACCGAGAAATCCGGTTTAACCAAAAGAGCTATAGACGCCGAGGCAGCCCTGAAGCCAGTGGTAGATGAACTAGCCGGTTTGAAAAACCAAATCAATGCTATGACCTCTGCTATCTTTGGTAAGTACCTGCTTTATGTGTGTTGCATAAGTTGATGAACCTTATAACTGACCAAAATGTTGATAAAATCTTTGATAGGTACCCAGATCGCTCATCTTGGCACAGATATGCGAATGAAACTCAAAGAGGCATACACATTGATTGAACAGCTGTACTCTGGGTCTCAGCGGGCTATTTGCATGGTAGCATATAACAAACCGGCTCCCACTTTGATTAAAGAAACTCTTGAGAAGTTGGCCATGTTACCAGCCCGCATCGCCGAGTTGAAGAAAGCAGCTGCCAGAGCCGGAGTTTTAGCTGCACTTATTCGAGAAAAAGCCTGGATTCCAGATCTTGAAGCGGAAGACATCATCAAAGGATACCCAGGTGTTAAAGAAGATGGTCCCAAATTTGACAATGATGATCTCCGGCGGCTGACCAAACAGATGCGGCCAGCAGCCAGCAAGTTGGCCGATGATACAGATTTGTCCCATTTTCAACCGTTTTACAATGCGGAGGGGAAGAGGCAGCCGGCCGACATCCATGAAGTTGAAGAACTTGTGCCTCCGATTCGTAAGCACACTTATGCTCCTGATATTAACCCCTCCAATCTTATCCATGAAGAAGTAGTGTTTCAAGCTTTAACTGGAATCGATTGGTCAACGGTTGATTTCCAGCGTCTGGGGAGGGATGAAGAAGTGCCCACACCAACTGACCCGCAACCATCAAACCGTCCAGACGAAGCATCCTAAACCGGTTGCCGGTTTACTGTCCACCGTGTGCCGATCTTGTGAAAAACAATTATGCCATTGGAGCCATTTTGAAGGCTTCTTGTAATAGGATAGCTAAAAACTCCTTTATTTGCCATGCCATCGAGCTTGTTTTGTAATGCCTCATGACAACTTGTTCCACCCTTTGGGATATATTTATGCATAACCCATGATGAATTGTGTTCCTGGGTTTAACAACTTAAAAGTGTCTAGCGGTTCAATATATCCAGGAAGTGTACAGGACATATATGAAATAATCAAAGTGTTTTGTACAAAAAGCAGTATACATAACATACCTCATTGGTTGACCAACGGTGTATATGGAAAATGTGTTAATACCAATCCGGAGCGTTGATAACCTCATCTCTATATTGCTGGTTTATATATTAAACCGGACCGGGATAACTACCGGGTTTTCTTTATAACACTGGTGATTTAGTCAAACCAGACCGGGTCAATAAACACCGGTTTATAACTGATCATGTGTCAACAACTTGTAATTGAGAAGCAAGCCGGGTCAAGGACACCAGTTTATCAAAAAATACTTATGAATTTCAACAAACAAAACAGGAAAATATGCAAGGCTTTTTACGAGCTGCCAGGCTCCAAATCGAGGCTTTTCATGGGCTGCCAGGCCTTTGAGTTAAACCATTTAACAAAGCCTTTTAAGATGGGCCTCCAATTAACCAATCATCACTCTAACTTTAACAAGTTCAGGGTCTATAAAAGATTGACATGTCAAACGTTCGATGGGTCATACCAGGATTACCTGGATAGGAGTGGCTTACTTGATGAAGGGAGGTTAACCCGGGTTTTTAGGTGAATACACTAGGCTTCCAAGCCGTGGCTTGATAGCCAATTACGAGGGTCTTTTCAAACTCTTTGTTGCTTGCACAAAGAGCCCCTAAGCAACTTTGTGAGTTGTGCTCCATGGGTGCCCATGTTTGAGTTTGTGCTTTGTGCAACACTCTCTTTGGCCCCACATAATTTCCTTTCTGGCTAAACGCCTATCAAGAGGTGTAGCTGTGGTGTGATAACAACCAAGCCCCCTAGTGATATCCCTTTGTCATTTCAAACCGATCAAGAGGTGTAGCTATGGTTCAGATATGACCAAGCCCCCTAGTGATATTCTTTATATCCGTGCGGCTGTAGAGACCGGTTTAACAAAAAACTCCGCTTTGTCAGTAGAAACTCTTGTGAGCACACACATGATGTAAAAAGAACAGAGACCCCGCTTTAATGGAGGATCCGGTTTATTATATAATACATATATTATCATAAATATGTACATAGGAAGAGCCTATGGCTCAAGTATAGTAAGGCCGAAGAAGAGCTATGTTCCATGGCCGCTTGGTCTCCTCCTCCGATTGACGTGGGTCTTTATGCTCTCGAACATCAATGAGGTAGTAAGACCCGTTGTGCAGATTTTTGCTGACCACAAAGGGTCCTTCCCAAGGTGGGGATAACTTGTGCATATTAGTCTGATCCTAGATGAGCCGGAGCACCAAATCGCCTTCTTGAAAGGTTCTGGTTTTAACCCGGCGGCTGTGATAACGTCGGAGATCTTGTTGATAAATCGCCGATCGTGCTGCTGCAAGATCACGCTCTTCATCCAACAGGTCCGAATCCTGACGTGCCTTCTCATTATCAGCCTCAACATAAGCTCTCACATGGGGAGAATCGTGACGGATGTCACTAGGAAGAATGGCCTCCTCTCCATAGACCATGAAGAAAGGTGTATAACCCGTAGACCTATTGGGTGTGGTGTTGATGCTCCATAACACAGAAGGTAGCTCCTCAACCCAACAACCCGGCGTCCACTTTAAGGGAACCATAAGCCTGGGTTTGATACCCCTTAGAATTTCTTGATTTGCCCTCTCTGCTTGACCATTAGATTGGGGGTGAGCCACTGATGCTAGATCGAGCCGGATGTGCTCACGTTGACAAAATTCTTCCATCTCCCCTTTTGACAAGTTAGTGCCATTATCTGTTATAATGTTGTGTGGAAAGCCAAACCGGAATATCACCTTCTTGATGAATTGAACCGCCATGGCTGCATCACACTTGCTGACTGGCTTTGCCTCCACCCATTTAGTGAATTTATCAACTACTACTAACAGGTGGGTCTTTTTGTCCTTAGAGCGCTTGAAGGGTCCAACCATATCATGTTGGGGATCGTAGCATAAATTAAAAAAAATCTACGCATCACCAAGATCAATCTATGGAGTACTCTAGCAACGAGGGGAATAGGAGTGCATCTACATACCCTTGTAGATCGCGAGCGGAAGCGTTCAAGTGAACGGGGATGATGGAGTCGTACTCGCCGTGATCCAAATCATCGATGACCAAGTGCCGAACAGACAGCACCTCCGCGTTCAACACACGTACGGTTGGGAAGACATCTCCTCCTTCTTGATCCAGCAAGGGGGAAGGAGAGGTTGATGAAGATCCAGCAGCACGATGACGTGGTGGTGGATGCAGCAGGATCCCGGCAGGGCTTCGCCAAGCACAAGCGGGGAGGAGAGGTGTTACGGAGGGAGAGGGAGGCGCCAAGAGCAAGGTGCGGCTGCCCTCCCTCCCTTCCACTATATATAGGAGCTAGGGGGTGCATGCCCCCTTGGAGATTCCATCTAAAAGGGGGGGGCGGCCCCTGGGGGCAACGGCCCCCTTAGGGTTTCCAACCAGGGGGGCGCATGCCCCCTCGGGGGGCAACGGCCCCCTAGGGTTTCCAACCCTAGGCGCCTTGGGCCCTTGGGTGGGGCGCACCAGCCCATCAGGGGCTGGTTCCCATGCCACCTCAGCCCATGGGGCCCTCCGGGATAGGTGGCCCCATCCGGTGGACCCTCGGGACCCTTCCGGTGGTCCCGGTACAATACCGGTAATCCCCGAAACCTTCCCGCTGGCCGAAACTGGACTTCCTATATATCTTTACCTCCGGACCATTCTGGAACTCCTCGTGACGTCCGGGATCTCATCCGGGACTCTGAACAACTTTCGAGTTACTGCATACTAATATCTCTACAACCCTAGCGTCACCAAACCTTAAGTGTGTAGACCCTACGGGTTCGAGAGACACGCAGAAATGACCGAGACGCCTCTCCGGTCAATAACCAACAGCGGGATCTGGATACCCATGTTGGCTCCCACATGCTCCTCAATGATCTCATCGGATGAACCACAATGTCGAGGACTTAATCAATCTCGTATTCAATTCCCTTTGTCAATCCGTACGTTACTTGCGCGAGACTCGATCGTCGGTATCCCAATACCTTGTTCAATCTCATTACCGGCAAGTCACTTTACTCGTACCGTAATGCATGATCCCGTGACCAACCCCTTGGTCACATTGAGCTCATTATGATGATGCATTACCGTGTGGGCCCAGAGATACCTCTCCGTCATACGGAGTGACAAATCCCAGTCTCGATTCGTGCCAACCCAACAGACACTTTCGGAGATACCCGTAGTGCACCTTTATAGCCACCCAGTTACGTTGTGACGTTTGATACACCCAAAGCACTCCTACGGTATCCGGGAGTTGCACAATCTCATAGTCTAAGGAAATGATACTTGACATTAGAAAAGCTCTCACAAAACGAACTTACACGATCTTTGTGCTATGCTTAGGTTTGGGTCTTGTCCATCACATCATTCTCCTAATGATGTGATCCCGTTATCAATGACATCCCCATGTCCATAGCCAGGAAACCATGACTATCTATTGATCAACGAGCTAGTCAACTAGAGGCTCACTAGGGACACATTGTGGTCTATGTATTCACACATGTATTACGATTTCCGGATAATACAATTATAGCATGAATAATAGACAATTATCATGAACAAGGAAATATAATAATCATTTTATTATTGCCTCTAGGGCATATTTCCAACAGTCTCCCACTTGCACTAGAGTCAATCATCTAGTTACATTGTGATGAATCGAACACCCATGGAATTCTGGTGTTGATCATGTTTTGCTCTAGGGAGAGGTTTAGTCAACGGATCTGCTACATTCAGGTCCGTATGTACTTTACAAATTTCTACGTCTCCATTTTGAACACTTTCACGAATGGAGTTGAAGTGACGCTTGATATGCCTGGTCTTCCTGTGAAACCTGGGCTCCTTGGCAAGGGCAATAGCTCCAGTGTTGTCACAGAAGAGAGCCATCGGCCCCGACGCATTGGGTATGACTCCTAGGTCGGTGATGAACTCCTTCACCCAGATTGCTTCTTGTGCTGCCTCCGAGGCTGCCATGTATTCTGCTTCACATGTAGATCCCGCCACGATGCTTTGCTTGCAACTGCACCAGCTTACTGCCCCACCATTCAAAATATACAAGTATCCGGTTTGTGACTTAGAGTCATCCAGATCAGTGCCGAAGCTAGCGTCGACGTAACCCTTTACGACGAGCTCTTCGCCACCTCCATAAACGAGAAACATATCCTTGGCCCTTTTCAGGTACTTCAGGATGTTTTTGACCGCTGTCTAGTGTTCCTTGCCGGGATTACTTTGGTACCTACCTACCAAACTTACGGCAAGGTTTACATCAGGTCTGGTACACAGCATGGCATACATAATAGACCCTATGGCTGAGGCATAGGGGATGACACTCATCTCTTTTATATCTTCTGCCGTGGTCGGGCATTGAGCCGTGCTCAATCGCACACCTTGCAATACAGGCAAGAACCCCTTCTTGGACTGATCCATATTGAACTTCTTCAATATCTTGTCAAGGTACGTACTTTGTGAAAGACCGATGAGGCGTCTCGATCTATCTCTATAGATCTTGATGCCTAATATATAAGCAGCTTCTCCAAGGTCCTTCATTGAAAAACACTTGTTCAAATAGGCCTTTATGCTTTCCAAGAATTCTATATCATTTCCCATCAACAGTATGTCATCCACATATAATATGAGAAATGCTACAGAGCTCCCACTCACTTTCTTGTAAACGCAGGCATCTCCATAAGTCTGCATAAACCCAAACGCTTTGATCATCTCATCAAAGCGAATGTTCCAACTCCGAGATGCTTGCACCAGCCCATAAATCGAGCGTTGGAGCTTGCACACCTTGTCAGCATTCTTAGGATCGACAAAACCTTCCGGCTGCATCATATACAATTCTTCCTTAAGGAAACCATTAAGGAATGCCGTTTTGACGTCAATTTGCCATATCTCATAATCATAGAATGCGGCAATTGCTAACATGAGTCGGACGGACTTCAGCTTCGCTATGGGTGAGAAAGTCTCATCGTAGTCAACCCCTTGAACTTGTTGATAACCCTTAGCGACAAGCTGAGCTTTATAGATGGTCACATTACCATCCGCGTCTGTCTTCTTCTTAAAGATCCATTTATTTTCTATGGCTCGCCGATCTTCGGGCAAGTCAGTCAAAGTCCATACTTTGTTTTCATACATGGATTCTATCTCGGATTTCATGGCTTCCAGCCATTTGTCAGAATCCGGGCCCGCCATCGCTTCTTCATAGTTCGAAGGTTCACCGTCGTCTAACAACATGATTTCCAAGACAGGGTTGCCGTACCACTCTGGTGCGGAACGTGTCCTTGTGGACCTATGAAGTTCAGTAGCAACTTGATCTAAAGTTTCATGATCATCATCATCAACTTCCTCTCTAGTCGGTGCAGGCACCTCAGGAACATTTTCTTGAGCTGCGCCACTTACCGGTTCAAGAGGTAATACTTCATCAAGTTCTACCTTCCTCCCACTTATTTCTTGTTGGGTTTCGTAGTAATTTCAAAATTTTCCTACGCACATGCAAGATCATGGTGATGCATAGCAACGAGAGGGGGAGAGTGTGATCTACGTACCCTTGTAGATCGACAACGGAAGCGTTAACTTGGTTGATGTAGTCGTACGTCTTCATGGCCCGACCGATCAAGCACCGAAACTACGGCACCTCCGAGTTCTAGCACACGTTCAGCTCGATGACGATCCCCGGACTCCGATCCAGCAAAGTGTCGGGGAAGAGTTCCGTCAGCACAACGGCGTGGTGACGATCTTGATGTACTACTGTCGCAGGGCTTCGCCTAAGCACCGCTACAATATTATCGAGGACTATGGTGGAAGGGGGCACCGCACACGGCTAAGAATATGATCACGTGGATCAACTTGTGTCTCTAGGGGGTGCTCCTGCCTCCTTATATAAAGGCTCAAGGGGGAGTGTGGCCGGCCAGGAGAGGCACGCTAGGAGGAGTCCTATTCCCTCCGGGAGTAGGACTCCCCCCTTTCCTAGTTGGAATAGGATTCGCAGAGGGGGGGAAAGAGGAGAGAGAGGAGGAAGGGGGGCCGGCCCCCTCTCCTTGTCCTATTCGGACCAAGGGGGAGGGGCGCACGGCCCATCTCTGGTCACCTCTCCTCTCTTCCACTAAGGCCCACTAAGGCCCATATACCTCCCGGGGGGGTTGCGGTAACCTCTCGGTAATCCGGTAAAATCCCGATTTCACCCGGAACACTTCTGATATCCAAACATAGGCTTCCAATATATCAATCTTTATGTCTCGACCATTTTGAGACTCCTCGTCATGTCCGTGATCACATCCGAAACTCCGAACAACCTTTGGTACATCAAATGCATAAACTCATAATATAACTGTCATCGAAACCTTAAGCGTGCGGACCCTACGGGTTCGAGAACAATGTAGACATGACCGAGACACGTCTCCGGTCAATAACCAATAGCGGAACCTGGATGCTCATATTGGCTCCTACATATTCTACGAAGATCTTTTATCGGTCAGACTGCATAACAACATACGTTGTTCCCTTTGTCATCGGTATGTTACTTGCCTGAGATTCGATCGTCGGTATCCCATACCTAGTTCAATCTCTTTACCGGCAAGTCTCTTTACTCGTTCCGTAATACATCATCCCGCAACTAACTCATTAGTTTCAATGCTTGCAAGGCTTAAGTGATGTGCATTACCGAGAGGGCCCAGAGATACCTCTCCGACAATCGGAGTGACAAATCCTAATCTCGAAATACGCCAACGCAACATGTACCTTTGGAGACACCTGTAGAGCTCCTTTATAATCACCCATTTATGTTGTGACGTTTGGCACCTCTCCGACAATCGGAGTGACAAATCCTAATCTCGAAATACGCCAACGCAACATGTACCTTTGGAGACACCTGTAGAGCTCCTTTATAATCACCCATTTACGTTGTGACGTTTGGTAGCACACAAAGTGTTCCTCCGGCAAATGGGAGTTGCATAATCTCATAGTCATAGGAACATGTATAAGTCATGAAGAAAGCAATAGCAACATACTAAACGATCGGGTGCTAAGCTAATGGAATGTGTCATGTCAATCAGATCATTCAACTAATGATGTGATCCTGTTAATCAAATGACAACTCTTTGTCCATGGTTAGGAAACATAACCATCTCTGATTAACGAGCTAGTCAAGTAGAGGCATACTAGTGACACTCTGTTTGTCTATGTATTCACACATGTATTATGTTTTTGGTTAATAAAATTCTAGCATGAATAATAAACTTTTATCATGATATAAGGAAATAAATAATAACTTTATTATTGCCTCTAGGGCATATTTCCTTCAGTCTCCCACTTGCACTAGAGTCAATAATCTAGATCACATCACCATGTGATTAACATCGATAGTTCACATCATCATGTGATTAACACCCATAGTTCACATCGCCATGTGACCAACACCCAAAGGGTTTACTAGATTCAGTAATCTAGTTCACATTGCTATGTGATTAACACCCAAAGAGTACTAAGGTGTGATCATGTTTTGCTTGTGAGAGAATTTTAGTCAACGGGTCTGCCATATTCAGATCCGTATGTATTTTGCAAATATCTATGTCAACAATGCTCTGCACGGAGCTACTCTAGCTAATTGCTCCCACTTTCAATATGTATCCAGATTGAGACTTAAAGTTATCTAGATTAGTGTCAAAACTTGCATCGATGTAACTCTTTACGACGAACCTTTTGTCACCTCCGTAATCGAGAAACATATCCTTATTCCAGTAAGGATAATTTTGACCGCTGTCCATTGATCTACTCCTAGATCACCACTGTACTCCCTTGCCAAAATCAATGTAGGGTATACAATAGATCTGGTACACAGCATGGCATACTTTATAGAACCTATGGCTGAGGCATAGGGAATGACTTTCATTCTCTTTCTATCTTCTGTCGTGGTCGGGCTTTGAGTCTTACTCAATTTCATACCTTGTAACATAGGTAAGAACCCTTTCTATGACTGTTCCATTTTGAACTACTTCAAAATCTTGTCAAGGTATGTACTCATTGAAAAAAACTTATCAAGCGTCTTGATCTATCTCTATAGATCTTGATGCTCAATATGTAAGCAGCTTCACCGAGGTCTTTCTTTGAAAAACTCCTTTCAAACACTCCTTTATGCTTTGCAGAATAATTCTACATTATTTCCGATCAACAATATGTCATTCACATATACTTATCAGAAATGTTGTAGTGCTCCCACTCACTTTCTTGTAAATACAGGCTTCACCGCAAGTCTGTATAAATCTATATGCTTTGATCATACTATCAAAGCGTTTATTCCAACTCCGAGATGCTTGCACCAGTCCATAGATGGATCGCTGGAGCTTGCTTATTTTGTTAGCACCTTTAGGATTGACAAAACCTTCTGGTTGCATCATATACAGCTCTTTCTTTAAGAAATCCATTAAGGATTGCAGTTTTGTTATCCATTTGCCAGATTTCATAAAATGCGGCAATTGCTAACATGATTTGGACAGACTTTTAAGCATCGATACGAGTGAGAAAATCTCATCGTAGTCAACACCTTGAACTTTGTCGAAAACCTTTTGCGATAATTCTAGCTTTGTAGATAGTAACACTACTATCAGCGTTCGTCTTCCTCTTGAAGATCCATTTATTTTCTATGGCTTGCCGATCATCGGGCAAGTCAACCAAAGTCCATACTTTGTGCTCATACATGGATCCCATCTCAGATTTCATGGCCTCAAGCCATTTTGCGGAATCTGGGCTCACCATTGCTTCTTCATAGTTCGCAAGTTCGTCATGGTCTAGTAACATGACTTCCAGAACAGGATTACCGTACCACTCTGGTGCGGATCTCACTCTAGTTTACCTACGAGATTCGGTAGTAACTTGATCTGAAGTTACATGATCATCATCATTAGCTTCCTCACTAATTGGTGTAGTAGTCACAAGAACAGATTTCTGTGATGAACTACTTTCCAATAAGGGAGATGGTACAATTACCTTATCAAGTTTTCTACTTTCCTCCCACTCACTTCTTTCGAGAGAAACTCCTTCTCTGGAAAGGATCCATTCTTAGCAACGAATGTCTTGCCTTCGGATCTGTGATAGAAGGTGTACCCAATAGCCTCCTTTGGGTATCCTATGAAGACATATTTCTCCGATTTGGGTTTGAGCTTATCAGGATGAAACTTTTTCATATAAGCATCACAATCCCAAACTTCAAGAAACGACAACTTTGGTTTCTTGCCAAACCACAGTTCAGATTGTGTCGTCTCAATGGACTTAGATGGTGCCCTTTTAAATGTGAATGCAGCTGTATTTAATGCATAACCCCAAAACGATAGTGGTAGATCGGTAAGAGACATCATAGGTCGCACCATATCTAATAAAGTACGGTTCTGACGTTTGGACACACCATTATGCTATGGTGTTCCAGGTGGCATGAGTAGTGAAACTATTTCACATTGTTTTAACTGAAGATCAAACTCATAACTCAAATACTCTTCTCCACGATCAGATCGTAGAAACTTTATTTTCTTGTTACGACGATTTTCCACTTCACTCTGAAATTCTTTGAACTTTTCAAATGTTTCAGACTTATGTTTCATCAAGTAGATATACTCATATCTGCTCAAATCATCTGTGAAGATCAGAAAATAATGATACATGTCGTGAGTCTCAATATTCATCAGACCACATACATCAGTATGTATGATTTCCAACAAATTTGTTGCTCGCTCCATTGTTCCGAAGAACGGAGTCTTAGTCATCTTGCCCATGAGGCATGGTTCGCAAGCATCAACTGATTCATAATCAAGTGATTCCAAAAGCCCATCAGCATGGAGTTTCTTCATGCGCTTTACACCAATATGACCTAAACAGCAGTGCCACAAATAAGTTGCACTATCATTATTAACTTTGCATCTTTTGGTTTCAATATTATGATTATGTGTATTACTACGATCGAGATCCAACGAACTATTTTCATTGGGTGTGTAACCATATAAGGTTTTATTCATGTAAACAGAACAACAATTTATTCTCTTACTTAAATGAATAACCGTATTACAATAAACATGATCAAATCATATTCATGCTCAACGCAAACACCAAATAACACTTATTTAGGTTCAACACTAATCCCAAAAGTATTGGGAGTGTGCGATAATGATCATATCAATCTTGGAACCACTTCCAACACACATCGTCACTTCACCCTTAACTAGTCTCTGTTTATTCTGCAACTCCCGTTTTGAGTTACTAATCTTAGCAACTGAACTAGTATATATTACTGAGGGGTTGCTATAAACACTAGTAAAGTACACATCAATAACATGTATATCAAATATACTTATGTTCACTTCGCCATCCTTCTTATCCGCCAATCACTTGGGGTAGTTCTGCTTCCAGTGACCAGTCCCTTTGCAGTAGAAGCACTTAGTCTCAGGCTTAGGATCAGACTTGGGCTTCTTCACTTGAGCAGCAACTTGCTTGCCGTTCTTCTTGAAGTTCCCTTTCTTCCCTTTGCCCTTTTCTTGAAACTAGTGGTCTTGTCAACCATCAACACTTGATGTTTTTCTTGATTTCTACCTTCGTTGATTTCAGCATAACGAAGAGCTTGGGAGTTGTTTCTGTTATCCCTTGCATATTATAGTTCATCACGAAGTTCTACTAACTTGGTGATGGTGACTAGAGAATTCTGTCAATCACTATCTTATCTGGAAGATTAACTCCCACTTGATTCAAGCGATTGTATTACCCAGACAGTCTGAGCACATGCTCACTAGTTGAGCGATTCTCCTCCATCTTTTAGCTATAGAACTTGTTGGAGACTTCATATCTCTCAACTCGGGTATTTGCTTGAAATATTAGCTTCAACTCCTGGAACATCTCATATGGTCCATGATGTTCCAAACGTCCTTGAAGTCCCGATTCTAAGCCATTTAAGTATGGTGCACTAAACTATCAAGTAGTCATCATATTGAGCTAGCCAAACGTTCATAACGTCTGCATCTGCTCCTGCAATAGGTCTGTCACCTAGCGGTGCATCAAGGACATAATTATTCTGTGCAGCAATGAGGATAAACCTCAAATCACGGATCCAATCCGCATCATTGCTACTAACATCTTTCAACACAATTTTCTCTAGGAACATATCAAAATAAACACAGGGAAGCAACAACGCGAGCTATTGATCTATAACATAATTTGCAAAATACTACCAGGACTAAGTTCATGATAAATTTAAGTTCAATTTAATCATATTACTTAAGAACTCCCACTTAGATAGACATCCCTCTAATCCTCTAAGTGATTACGTGATCCAAATCAACTAAACCATGTCCGATCATCATGTGAGATGGAGTAGTTTCATTGGTGAACATCGCTATGTTGATCATATCTACTATATGATTCACGCTCGACCTTTCGGTCTCCGTGTTCCGACGCCATATCTGTATATGCTTGGCTCGTCAAGTATAACCTGAGTATTCCGCGTGTGCAACTGTTTTGCACCCGTTGTATTTAAACATAGAGCCTATCACACCCGATCATCACGTGGAGTCTCAGCACGAAGAACTTTCGCAACAGTGCATACTCAGGGAGAACACGTCTTGATAATTAGTGAGAGATCATCTTATAATGCTACCGTCAATCAAAGCAAGATAAGATGCATAAAAGATAAACATCACATGCAATCAATATAAGTGATATGATATAGCCATCATCATCTTGTGCTTGTGATCTCCATCTTCGAAGCACCGTCATGATCACCATCGTCACCGGCACGACACCTTGATCTCCATCGTAGCATCATTGTCGTCTCGCCAATCTTATGCTTCCATGACTATCGCTACCGCTTAGTGATAAAGTAAAGCATTACAGCGCGATTGCATTGCATACAATAAAGTGACAACCATATGGCTCCTGCCAGTTGCCGATAACTCGGTTACAAAACATGATCATCTCATACAATAAAATTTAGCATCATGTCTTGACCATATCACATCACAACATGCCCTGCAAAAACAAGTTAGACGTCCTCTACTTTGTTGTTGCAAGTTTTACGTGGCTGCTACGGGCTTAAGCAAGAACCAATCTTACCTACGCATCAAAACCACAACGATAGTTTGTCAAGTTGGTGCTGTTTTAACCTTTGCAAGGACCGGGCGTAGCCACACTCGGTTCAACTAAAGTTGGAGAAACTGTCACCCGCAAGCCACCTATGTGCAAAGCACGTCGGGAGAACCAGTCTCGCGTAAGCGTACGCGTAATGTCGGTCCGGGCCGCTTCATCCAACAATACCGCCGAACCAAAGTATGACATGCTGGTAAGCAGTAAGACTTATATCGCCCACAACTCACTTGTGTTCTACTCGTGCATATAACATCAATACATAAAACCTAGGCTCGGATGCCACTGTAGGGTTTCGTAGTAATTTCAAAATTTTCCTACGCACATGCAAGATCATGGTGATGCATAGCAACGAGAGGGGGAGAGTGTGATCTACGTACCCTTGTAGATCAATAACGGAAGCGTTAACTTGGTTGATGTAGTCGTACGTCTTCACGGCCCGACCGATCAAGCACTGAAACTACGGCACCTCCGAGTTCTAGCACACGTTCAGCTCGATGACGATCCCCTGACTCCGATCCAGCAAAGTGTCGGGGAAGAGTTCCGTCAGCACGACGGCGTGGTGACGATCTTGATGTACTACTATCGCAGGGCTTCGCCTAAGCACCGCAACAATATTATCGAGGACTATGGTGGAAGGGGGCACCGCACACGGCTAAGAATATGATCACGTGGATCAACTTGTGTCTCTAGGGGGTGCCCCTGCCTCCGTATATAAAGGCTCAAGGGGGGAGTGCGGCCGGCCAGGAGAGGCGCGCCAGGAGGAGTCCTACTCCCTCCGGGAGTAGGACTCCCCCCCTTTCCTAGTTGGAATAGGATTCGCGGAGGGGGGGGGAAGAGGAGAGAGAGGAGGAAGGGGGGCCGGCCCCCTCTCCTTGTCCTATTCGGACCAAGCGGGGAGGGGCGCGCGGCCCATCTCTGGCCACCTCTCCTCTCTTCCACTAAGGCCCACTAAGGCCCATATACCTCCTGGGGGGGTTCCGGTAACCTCCCGGTAATCCGGTAAAATCCCGATTTCACCTGGAACACTTCCGATATCCAAACATAGGCTTCCAATATATCAATCTTTATGTCTCGACCATTTCGAGAATCCTCATCCTGTCCATGATCACATCCGGGACTCCGAACAACCTTCGGTACATCAAAACGCATAAACTCATAATATAACTGTCATCGAAACCTTAAGCGTGCGGACCCTACGGGTTCGAGAACAATGTAGACATGACCGAGACACGTCTCCGGTCAATAACCAATAGCGAAACCTGGATGCTCATATTGGCTCCTACATATTCTACGAAGATCTTTTATCGGTCAGACCGCATAACAACGTACGTTGTTCCCTTTGTCATCGGTATGTTACTTGCCTGAGATTCGATTGTCGGTATCCCATACCTAGTTCAATCTCGTTACCGGCAAGTCTCTTTACTCGTTCCGTAATACATCATCTCGCAACTAACTCATTAGTTGCAATGCTTGCAAGGCTTAAGTGATGTGCATTACCGAGAGGGCCCAGAGATACCTCTCCGACAATCGGAGTGACAAATCCTAATCTCGAAATATGCCAACCCAACATGTACCTTTGGAGACACCTGTAGAGCTCCTTTATAGTCACCCATTTACGTTGTGACGTTTGGTAGCACACAAAGTGTTCCTCCGGCAAACGGGAGTTGCATAATCTCATAGTCATAGGAACATGTATAAGTCATGAAGAAAGCAATAGCAACATACTAAACGATCGGGTGCTAAGCTAATGGAATGGGTCATGTCAATCAGATCATTCAACTAATGATGTGATCCTGCTAATCAAATGACAACTCTTTGTCCATGGTTCGGAAACATAACCATCTTTGATTAACGAGCTAGTCAAGTAGAGGCATACTAGTGACACTCTGTTTGTCTATGTATTCACACATGTATTATGTTTCTGGTTAATACAATTCTAGCATGAATAATAAACTTTTATCATGATATAAGGAAATAAATAATAACTTTATTATTGCCTCTAGGGCATATTTCCTTCATTTCTTTCGAGAGTAACTCTTTCTCTAGAAAGGACCCATTCTTGGCAACAAAGATCTTGCCTTCGGATCTGAGGTAGAAGGTATACCCAACAGTTTCTTTAGGGTATCCTATGAAGACGCATTTTTCCAACTTGGGTTCAAGCTTTTCAGGTTGAAGTTTCTTGACATAAGCATCGCATCCCCAAACTTTTAGAAACGACAGCTTAGGTTTCTTCCCAAACCATAATTCATACGATGTCGTCTCAACGGATTTCGACGGAGCCCTATTTAAAGTGAATGCGGCAGTCTCTAAAGCATAGCCCCAAAATGATAGCGGTAAATTGGTAAGAGACATCATAGATCGCACCATAGCTAATAGAGTGCGATTACGACATTCGGACACACCATTACGCTGAGGTGTTCCAGGCGGCGTGAGTTGTGAAACAATTCCACATTTTCTTAAGTGTGTGCCAAATTCGTGACTCAAGTATTCTCCCCCACGACCTGATCGCAAGAACTTGATTTTCCTGTCACGTTGATTCTCAACCTCACTCTGAAATTCCTTGAACTTTTCAAAGGTCTCAGACTTGTGTTTCATTAAGTATACATACCCATATCTACTCAAGTCATCAGTGAGGGTGAGAACATAATGATAGCCACCGCGAGCCTCAACACTCATTGGACCGCACACATCAGTATGTATGATTTCCAATAAGTTGGTTGCTCGCTCCATTGTTCCTAAGAACAGAGTCTTGGTCATTTTACCCATGAGGCATGGTTCGCACGTGTCAAATGATTCGTAATCAAGAGACTCTAAAAGTCCATCTGCATGGAGCTTCTTCATGCGTTTGACACCTATGTGACCAAGGCGGCAGTGCCACAAGTATGTGGGACTATCATTATCAACCTTACATCTTTTGGTATTCACACTATGAATATGTGTAGCATTACGCTCGAGATTCATTAAGAATAAACCATTCACCATCGGAGCATGACCATAAAACATATCTCTCATATAAATAGAACAACCATTATTCTCGGATTTAAATGAGTAGCCATCTCGAATTAAACGAGATCCTGATACAATGTTCATGCTCAAAGCTAGCACTAAATAACAATTATTGAGGTTTAAAACTAATCCCATAGGTAAATGTAGAGGTAGCATGCCGACGGCGATCACATCGACGAACCATTCCCGACGTGCATCATCACCTCATCCTTCGCCAGTCTCCGCTTATTCCGCAGCTCCTGCTTTGAGTTACAAATGTGAGCAACCGCACAGGTATCAAATGCCCAGGAGCTACTACGAGTACTGGTAAGGTACACATCAATTACATGTATATCACATATACCTTTCGTGATGTCGGCCTTCTTGTCCGCTAAGTATTTGGGGCAGTTCCGCTTCCAGTGACCACTTCCCTTGCAATAAAAACACTCAGTCTCGGGCTTGGGTCCATTCTTTGGCTTCTTCCCGGCAGCTTTCTTACCGGGCGCGGCAACTCCCTTGCCGTCCTTCTTGAAGTTCTTCTTACCCTTACCTTTCTTGAACTTAGTGGTTTTATTCACCATCAACACTTGATGTTCCTTTTTGACTTCTACCTCTGCTGATTTCAGCATTGCAAATACTTCAGGAATGGTCTTTTCCATCCCCTACATATTGAAGTTCATCACAAAGCTCTTGTAGCTCGGTGGAAGCGACTGAAGGATTCTGTCAATGACCGCGTCATCTGGGAGATTAACTCCCAGCTGAGTCAAGCGGTTATGCAACCCAGACATTTTGAGTATGTGCTCGCTGACAGAACTATTTTCCTCCATCTTACAGTTGAAGAACTTGTCGGAGACTTCATATCTCTCGACCCGGGCATGAGCTTGAAAAACCATTTTCAGCTCTTCGAACATCTCATATGCTCTGTGTCTCTCAAAACGCTTTTGGAGCCCCGGTTCTAAGCTGTAAAGCATGCCGCACTGAACAAGGGAGTAATCATCAGCACGTGTCTGCCAAGCGTTCATAACGTCTTGGTTCTATGGGACGGGTGCGTCACCTAGCGGTGCTTCTAGGACATCATCTTTCTTGGCAGCTATGAGGATGATCCTCAGGTTCCGGACCCAGTTCGTATAGTTGCTGCCATCGTCTTTCAGCTTGGTTTTCTCTAGGAACGCGTTGAAGTTGAGGACAACGTGGGCCATTTGATCTACAAGACATATTGTAAAGATTTTAGACTAAGTTCATGATAATTAAGTTCATCTAATCAAATTATTCAATGAACTCCCACTTAGATAGACATCCTCCAGTCATCTAAGTATAACATGATCCGAGTTAACTAGGCCGTGTCCGATCATCACGTGAGACGGACTAGTCAACATCGGTGAACATCTTCATGTTGATCGTATCTTCTATACGACTCATGCTCGACCTTTCGGTCTTCTGTGTTCCGAGGCCATGTCTGTACATGCTAGGCTCGTCAAGTCAACCTAAGTGTATTGCATGTGTAAATCTGTCTTACACCCGTTGTATTCGAACGTTAGAATCTATCACACCCGATCATCACGTGGTGCTTCGAAACAACGAACCTTCGCAGCGGTGCACAGTTAGGGGGGACACTTTCTTGAAATTATTACGAGGGATCATCTTATTTAAGCTACCGTCGTTCTAAGCAAATAAGATGTAAAACATGATAAACATCACATGCAATCAAATAGTGACATGATATGGCCAATATCATTTGCTCCTTTGATCTCCATCTTTGGGGCTCCATGATCATCGTTGTCACCGGCATGACACCATGATCTCCATCATCATGTCTTCTTGAAGTTGTCTTGTCATCTATTACTTCTACTACTATGGCTAACGCTTTAGCAATAAAGTAAAGTAATTACATGACGTTTATGTTGACACGCAGGTCATGAATAAATAAAGACAACTCCTATGGCTCCTGTCGGTTGTCATACTCATCGACATGTAAGTCGTGATTCCTATTACAAGAACATGATCAATCTCATACATCACATATATCATTCATTATTCATCACAACCTTTGGCCATATCACGTCACAAAACACTTGCTGCAAAAACAAGTTAGACGTCCTCTAATTGTTGTTGCAAGTTTTTACGTGGCTGTTGTAGGTTTCTAGCAAGAACATTTCTTACCTACGCCAAAACCACAACGTGAATTGCCAATTTCTATTTACCCTTCATAAGGACCCTGTTCATCGAATCCGATCCGACTAAAGTGGGAGAGACAGACACCCGCCAGCCACCTTATGCAACTAGTGCATGTCAGTCGGTGGAACCGGTCTCACGTAAGCGTACGTGTAAGGTTGGTCCGGGCCGCTTCATCCCATGATGCCGCCGAATCAAGATAAGACTAGTAACGGCAAGCAAATTGACAATATCGACGCCCACAACTACTTTGTGTTCTACTCGTGCATAGTAACTACGCATAGACCTAGCTCATGATGCCACTGTTGGGGATCGTAGCAGAAATTAAAAAAAATTCTACGCATCACCAAGATCAATCTATGGAGTATTCTAGCAATGAGGGGAATAGGAGTGCATCTACATACCCTTGTAGATCGCGAGCGGAAGCATTCAAGTGAACGGGGATGATGGAGTCGTACTCGTCGTGATCCAAATCACCGATGACCAAGTGCCGAACGGACAGCACCTCCGTGTTCAACACACGTATGGTTGGGAAGACGTCTCCTCCTTCTTGATCCAGCAAGGGGGAAGGAGAGGTTGATGAAGATCCAGCAGCACGACGGTGTGGTGGTGGATGCAGCAGGATCCCGGCAGGGCTTCGCCAAGCACAAGCGGGGAGGAGAGGTGTTACGGAGGGAGAGGGAGGCGCCAAGAGCAAAGTGCGGCTGCCCTCCCTCCCTTCCACTATATATAGGGGCTAGGGGGCGCATGCCCCCTTGGAGATCCCATCTAACTGGGGGGCACCGGCCCCTGGGGGCAACGGCCCCCTTAGGGTTTCCAACCAGGGGGGCGCATGCCCCCTCGGGGGGCAACGGCCCCCTAGGGTTTCCAACCCTAGGCTCCTTGGGCCCTTGGGTGGGGCGCACCAGCCCATCAGGGGCTGGTTCCCACGCCACCTCAGCCCATGGGGCCCTCCGGGATAGGTGGCCCCATCCGGTGGACCCTCGGGACCCTTCCGGTGGTCCCGGTACAATACCGGTAATCCCCAAAACCTTCCTGTTGGCCGAAACTGGACCTCCTATATATAAATCTTTACCTTCGGACCATTCTGGAAATCCTCGTGTCGTCCGGGATCTCATCCGGGACTCCGAACAACTTTCGGGTTACTGCATACTAATATCTCTACAACCCTAGCGTCACCGAACCTTAAGTGTGTATACCCTACGGGTTCGGGAGACACGCACACATGACCGAGACGCCTCTCCGATCAATAACCAACAGCGGGATCTGGATACCCATGTTGTCTCCCACATGCTCCTCGATGATCTCATCGGATGAACCACGATGTCGAGGACTTAATCAATCCCGTATTCAATTCCCTTTGTCAATCAGTACGTTACTTGCCCGAGACTCGATCATCGGTATCCCAATACCTTGTTCAATCTCGTTACCGGCAAGTCACTTTACTCGTACCGTAATGCATGATCCCGTGACCAACCCCTTGGTCACATTGAGATCATTATGATGATGCATTACCGAGTGGGCCCAGAGATACCTCTCCGTCATACGGAGTGACAAATCCCAGTCTCGATTCGTGCCAACCCAACAGACACTTTCGGAGATACCCGTAGTGCACCTTTATAGCCACCCAGTTACGTTGTGACGTTTGATACACCCAAAGCACTCCTACGGTATCCGGGAGTTGCACAATCTCATGGTCTAAGGAAATGATACTTGACATTAGAAAAGCTCTCACAAAACGAACTTACACGATCTTTGTGCTATGCTTAGGTTTGGGTCTTGTCCATCACATCATTCTCCTAATGATGTGATCCCATTATCAATGACATCCCCATGTCCATAGCCAGGAAACCATAACTATCTGTTGATCAACGAGCTAGTCAACTAGAGGCTCACTAGGGACACATTGTGGTCTATGTATTCACACATGTATTACGATTTCCGGATAATAGAATTATAGCATGAATAATAGACAATTATCATGAACAAGGAAATATAATAATCATTTTATTATTCCCTCTATGGCATATTTCCAACATATCAAGCCCCCCAAGTTGCAAACGGCCACGTAATTGGAATCATCCGCAACTCTTGAGCCAGAACATGCGCACGGCGGGCAAATTTTTGACATCCATCACATCTCTTGACTAAATCCTCTACATCAGCATGCGCCGTCAACCAGTAAAAACCGTGGCGAAAAGCTTTGGCAACCAAAGACTTTGAACCGGCGTGGTGACCTCAATCCCCTTCATGGATTTCTCTCAAAATCTCACAACCTTCTTGAGGAGAAACACAGCACTGAATTGCTCCTAAAACATTGTAACGATGTAACTCCCCATTGAGTATGGTAATGGACTTTGAACGTCGGATTATCTGTCGAGCCAACGCTTCATCGTCTGGTAACTCGCCCCGGTTCATGTAAGCCAGATATGGGATCATCCAATCCGGTATGGCATGCAGAGCTACCACCAACTGAGCCTCCGGATCAGGAATAGTCAAATCTTCTTTGGTTGGCACCTTGACTGACGGATTATGCAACACATCAAGAAAGACATTAGGCGGGACCGGTTTACGCTGGGAACCAAGACGACTTAAAGCGTCCGCCACTTCATTCTTCCGCCGGTCTATATGGTCCACCTGATAACCCTTAAAGTGACCAGCCACTCTGTCCACCTCTCGCCGATATGCAGCCATGAGTGGGTCCTTAGAGTCCCAAGTGCCAGACACCTGCTGAGCCACTAGATCTGAATCGCCGAAGCACTTAACCCGGCTCAAATTCATCTCCTTAGCCATCCGAAGACCGTGGAGCAAAGCCTCATATTCAGCTGCATTGTTAGTATAAGGGAACATTAAAGGGAGGACATAACAAAACTTGTCACCTCGTGGGGAAGTTAGTATGACTCCAGCCCCCGAGCCCTCGAACTGTATGGATCCATCAAAATGAATAGTCCAATATGTATTATCTGGTTTCTCTTTAGGTGCCTGTAACTCTGTCCAATCATTGATGAAGTCCACGTGTGCCTGGGATTTGATCGCTATGCGGGGTATATATTTGAGCCCATGAGGTCCAAGCTCAATAGCCCACTTGGCAATCCGGCTAGTTGCTTCTCTGTTTTGAATGATATCACCCAGAGGAGCTGAGCTGACCATTGTGATGGGATGGCCCTGAAAATAATGTTTAAGCTTCCGGCTTGCCATAAATACTCCATACACCAGCTTTTGCCAATGCGGATACCTCTGCTTTGACTCAATGAGCACCTCGCTGATATAATAAATTGGTCGTTGAATCGGATATTCCTTGCCAAGCTCCTTGCGCTCTACTACAATAGCTACGCTAACAGCTCGTGCATTAGCAGCCACATATAATAGTAACGGCTCTTTATCGATTGGTGCTGCAAGCACGGGCGATTCAGCTAGCTGCCTCTTCAGATCCTCAAACGCTTTATCAGCTGCCTCACTCCAGACAAAGTTATCTATTTTCTTGAGCATCTGATATAAGGGGATGGCCTTCTCTCCAAGGCGACTGATAAATCGGCTCAAGGCTGTAATCCGGCCGGCCAGACGTTGAACATCGTTGATACACGCCGGTTTAGCCAAGGATGTAATTGCTGCAATTTTTTCCGGATTAGCCTCAATGCCTTTGTTTGACACCAGAAAACCTAAGATCTTGCCTGCCGGGACACCAAAGACACACTTCTCCGGATTGAGAATCATCTTATAAATCCGGAGATTGTCAAAGGTTTCTTTTAAATCATCTATCAATGTCTCCTCCTTTCTGGATTTTACCACAATATCATCCACATATGCATGAACATTGCGCCCAATTTATGTATGAAGGCAATTTTGAACACATCGCTGGTAAGTTGCCTGGGCACTCTTGAGTCCAAAAGGCATGGAGACATAGAAGAAGGCTCCAAAGGGAGTTATGAAAGTTGTTTTCTCCTGGTCCTTAACCGCCATTTTGATCTGATGATAACCAGAGAAAGCATCCAGAAAACACAAACGGTCACAACCTGTCGTAGCATCAATTATCTGATCAATGCGAGGGAGAGCAAAGGGGTCTGCAGGGCAAACCTTGTTTAAATCTGTGTAATCCACACACATGCGCCAAGTGCCGTTTTTCTTAAGAACCAGCACCGGATTAGCTAACCACTCTGGATGAAAAACCTCGATAACAAAACCCTGCGGCCAATAGATGGGCTACCTCTTCACCGATAGCCTTCCGTCTCTCTTCATTGAAGCGGCGGAGGAACTGCCGGACCGGTTTAAACATAGGATCAATATTGAGTGTGTGCTCAGCGAGTCCCCTCGGTACACTTGGCATGTCAGAAGGTTTCCATGCAAAGATGTCCCGTTTCTCACGAATGAACTCGATGAGCGCGCTTTCCTATTTGGGATCCAGGTTAGCGCTGATGCTGAACTATTTGGATGAATCGCCAGGAACAAAGTCAACCATCTTAGTATCTGTAGCCGATTTGAACTTCAACGCCGGATCATGTTCTGTAGTTGGCTTTTTCAAAGAGGTCATGTCTGCCGGATCAACTTGCTCCTTATAGAATTTCAACTCTTCCGTGGCACAAACTGACTCAGCATAAGCCGCATCACCTTCCTCACACTCCAAAGCAATCTTTCTACTTCCATGTACTATGATAGTCCCCTTATGACCTGGCATTTTAAGCTGTAGATAAACATAACACGGACTCGCCATGAATTTAGCATAGGCCGGTCGCCCAAACAAGGCGTGGTACGGACTTTTGATCTTTACCACCTCAAATGTCAATGTTTCTGACCTTGAATCATAGTCATCTCCAAAAGCTACCTCCAAAGCTATCTTGCCAACAGGATATGCAGACTTACCAGGCACCACACCATGAAAGACCGTATTCGATGGTTTAAGATTCTTATCTGTCAACCCCATACGGCGGAATGTATCATAATATAAAATGTTGATACTACTTCCCCCATCCATGAGTACTTTGGTAAACTTGTATCCCCCAACTTGAGGGGCTACCACCAGGGCCAAGTGACCTGGATTATCAACCCGGGGTGGGTGATCCTATCTACTCCACAGAATAGGTTGCTCAGACCAGCGTAAATACTAAGGTGCTGCCGGTTCAACAGAGTTTACTGCCCTTTTGTGAAGCTTCTGATCATGTTTACACAAACTAGTAGTGAAGACATGATATTGCCCGCTATTTAGCTATTTGGGATTGCTCTGATAACCCGACTGCTGCTGCTGCTGATTCCCCTGATGGTTGTAACCTCCCTGGTTGCCTTGGTGCCCTTGATTTACGTGTCCGGTTTGGTTGCCTTGAAACCCTAAACCGGAACCACCACCTCCGTAGCCCGGCCCATGGAAACCTCCTCCTGAACCGCCGGGTGGGTTGTTATCATACTGGAACATATAGGAATTCTTGAAATCCCGCATGATATAACAGTCCTTCCAAAGATGTGATGTTGGCTTCTCCTTTGATCCATGCTTTGGACAGGGCTGATTTAACAGGCGCTCCAAATTGGGGCCTGAACCTCCGCCCCTCTGGGGCTGCTTTCCCTTACGGCGCTGGCCATTCTCCTGTGCATTGGTGTTAGCAACAAAGTCCAAGTTGTTGTCGGCCTTGCGCTTACCGCCGTTTCCATGGCCTGCCGGATTATGCTGCTGACCCTTGGCATTGCCGTTCTTCTTACCTTTCCCCGGTTTATCCTCCTCTGAGTCTGGGTCCTTGGTATTATCTGAATCGGTGTATTTAACCAAAGCGGCCATGAGCGTTGACATATCATTGCAGTGACATTTGAGTCTTCCCAACTTCTGTTTGAGTGGTAAGAAACGGTAATTGCCTTCCAATGTTAACAATGCAGTGTCTGCATTGATACGATTTGATGAATGCAAAATCGCTGAGACCCGTTTGACCCAATGGGTCGTGGACTCCCTTTCCTCTTGGACACAAGCGGCCAGATCCACGATTGACATCGGCTGCTTACAAGTATCTTTGAAGTTCTGGATAAACCGGTGCTTTAACTCAGCCCATGATCCGACAGAATTGGTTGGTAAGCTCTTCAACCAAGTGCGAGTTGTTCCTTCCAACATCATGCTGAAATATTTAGCACACACTGCCTCATCCACATCTAATATCTCCATTGCCATCTCATAGCTCTCCACCCACGCCTCTGGTTGCAAATCGGCGGTGTAATTTGGTACCTTACGAGGTCCCTTGAAATCCTTGGGTAGTCTCACATTACGCAAAGCGGGGGTAAGACACGGCACCCCTAAGGAACTGAACACCACACCTGGCTCCACTGAGGCCGTAGGGTGAACCGGAGTATGTTGTCGTGCTCCGTGTCGAGCTGCCAACTCGGCCTCCCGACGTGTGCGGCCATGGTCCACAACATCCTGTGCACTAGCGCCTCCCCCTGATGGGTTGTTTCCTCATGGTGAATTTCGGCGACGTGCACTATTGGACACGGCCGGTTCGTCCTCCACGTGTCTATTATAGCTCCGGCTTGGACGGGGAGTGGAATGAATCCTTTCACGACTGTGTGAATACGCCTGCTGTTGATTTAGTGTTGTTTGAAGGAGATCCCTGGCCCGACGTGCTTCCACTGCAACTGGTGACTCGCCGTCGGTTGGGAGGGCCGCTAGGCGTGAAGCGGCAGCCACAATGCTGTCCAACAGGTTGGAATAATGCCCAGGAGGTGTTGGTACATACTATGGCACAATGTTTTTCTGGAGAGGCGGGTCCATCGTGTGCGGTTGAACCGGCGCCCCTGTTCCTGGCGCCTCCGCCCGGTTTAGTATGGGTTGGTTACCAGCTCCTGATCCCGGTGTGTTGAAGAGATTCTGCGGCTCATAAACCGACAGGAGACGCGATCGATACCTTCTTCTCATGACTTCCTCTGAAGCATTCTGATCCAGCCTAATCTGGTAGGCATGTGCTTCCAATTCAGCCCGCTCTATAGCCATCCTAGCATTCTCTGTCGCCAGGTCCGCTTTAGCCTTGGCTATCTGATCTTTCACTTTTGCAATCTCCACATTGTGCTGATCCCTGGCTGCCGCATCCACCTCTGTGGCCATCAATGTTGCCAAAGCGTCGAACAAATCAGACAGGACTTGGGCTGGAGGCGGCGCTGAGCTTCCTGCCCCTGCTGGTGTGGCCGTTGTTGAACCGGAGAGCATTGTTGCGGCGGTAGATGAATGAGGTGCTGATTGTGTGCCGGCCATCAAGATGGCAGCCCGGTTTGGCAGATTAGGGGAATCCGGAATACTGTTGCCCTCGAATCATCCATCAATCCGACCGTCATGCAACTGGTAAAGTGATTCGGTCTCTCTAGAAGACTCGTCATCAGAACAGACCATGGTCTCTCCATCGGACACCGGCCCATCCTCGTACCTCGATCCATGGATGACACCCACGAAAACATGCCTTGCCTCGGGCTGAACCGGTGAAGAACTTGCACGCCGAGCCGTTTCGATGATGTCGGTGCAGATGTCCGGCTCAGGGGCCGGTTCGCCTATCTTGCCGATGAAGACGTGAATCCCACCAAAGGGGACCCGGTACCCGTATTCAATTGAATCGGCCTCGGGACCCCATCCTGCGTTGTCGATGTAGAGCTTGCCACGACGACTCTTCGTCATCCGGCCCACAGCGTATCCCTTAATTCCATCGAAGCTGCCCTTCAAGAACTCAAAACCATTATGTGATAGCCCCACGGTGGGCGCCAACTGTCGCGGGTTTGTCACGGCAGATGTCCTTGTGAAGGGACTTAGTCGTGGAGCCATCGCTACGGGTTAGCTTAAAGGGGTTAAACCGGACAAGGGGACACGGGGAGTTTTATACTAGTTCGGCCCCTTCGAGGAAGGTAAAAGCCTACGTCTAGTTGTGATTGGTATTGCTAGGGTTTCGAAGGCCAGGGAGCGAATACGCTTTGTCTGGCTCTCGAGTTGTTGTCTGTCCCTAAACCGTGGTCGGGTCGTCCCTTTATATTCATAGGTTGACGCCCGCCGGGCTACAGAGTCCCGAAGCCGGATCATAAACGTGTCTGGTTCGGTCTCTACTCTTCCTATCTTACAATACAAGATACATGACTAGGTCAGTTTACATTTACAGGTTGTAACCCGCCTTTGGGCCTTGGGCCTTCCGTAAAGCGCCATCATCCTTGCATCTTCATGGGCTTCTAATCTTCAAAGAGTCAACCCGGCTACATAAGGCCGGTTTACCTCCAGTAGTAATATGCCCAACAATGACCGAGGGACTAAACTGTAGAGGGGGTGAGGGAGTCCTAGATTAGGGGGTCCTTGGGCGTCCGGGCTATATGACATGGGCCGGACTCATTGGTTGTGGAGATACAAGATGGAAGGCTTTCCCCCGTGTCCGGATGGGATTCTCCTTGGCGTAGAAGGCAAGCTTGGCACTCGGATATGAAGATTCCTTTCTCTGTATACCAACTCTATATAACCCTAGCCCCCTTTGATGTCTATATAAACCAGTGGGTTTAGTTCGTAGGGGTAATCATAATCATACAGGCTAGACATCTAGGGTTTAGCCATTATGATCTCGTGGTAGATCAACTCTTGTAACCCCTATACTCATCAAAGTCAATCAAAGCAGGACGTAGGGTTTTACCTCCATCAAGAGTGCCTGAACCTAGGTAAACACCGTGTCCCCTGTCTCCTGTTACCTTCAATCCTTAGACACACAGTTCGGGACCCCCTACCCGAGATCTGCCGGTTTTGACACCGACATCGGTGCTTTCATTGAGAGTTTCTCCATGTTGTCGATAGAAGGATCGATGGTTCGCCTCATCATCAACGATAAAATCACCTCTGGAAAAGCCCTAGTTCCTGGGCAGATCCTCCAGATCGGCAATTTCACCATAGGCGCCCGCCCGGCCATAAAGCCTGAGGCGGTCCCCTGGATTGCCAAAAATCATCTCCGCATCAACCCCGAAAGCGTCGGTAAGATGGATTTGACAGATGTTTCGTCTTTAAACGAACTACTAGATCGCATCGCCGCCCTAGGGTCTCAACAGATTATGGTCTGATTAGGCTTAAACCCGACTAGAGAGAAATCATATCCCCACTGGTCACCCACCTGGTGACCGTCGTGGAAGAGCAAGGTGAGGATACCGCTCCTCCTATGCTAAAAACAAACTATGTTCAGATCTCCGAGCTCTACGAGCCGGACGCCCATCTTCGAGAAACTATCTGTCCTCTGAACATAGAACCAGGCTTCGAGCCTAAAAACTCTCAGGACACTCTGGAACCTGGGCCATTAACTTCAGAAATTCTTCAAAACCCAGATTCTACAGTGGGCCACGGGTCAGATTTAATCCCACCCGCCCACCACAAGCAATACTCTCCAAGCAATTCCGGTCCCCGGACATATGTGATTTAATGTATATACGACAGCAACCTCAGGAAACAGTCCATCACTTTTGGGCTAGATTCCTACTTGTTAAAAACAAGATTAAAGATTGTTGCGACGATGACACGATCTCAGTATTTCTCAACAACTGTATGGATGAGGGAATCCTTAATGCCCTCAACCGCCGTTGCATAGTGCACTTTGCAGATTTGGCTCACATAGTGCAGAAGTACTGCGCAATGGAAAGCGCTTGGAAAACTCAGACAGCCCGCTGGGAGTCGGAAGCCTTTAAGCCATCTCCCGGACGGGCAAAAAGGATGCACCCTCGTGGGGCACCTGATCATCATCCCGTGGACAAGAAAATTAAGCCCTTTATAGGACATAGAATTGTCTTCGAGGAATGGCTCGATAGGCCCTGTCAAATACACACGACGCTGAATACCGAACCAACGCACAACCTACGGGCATGTTGGATACTCCGGCAGGTGGCCAAGAGCGGCGAGGGTATCCTCACCAATACTACCCCAGAGAAGAACTCGTCGGAGGGTGACGATCTCAAAGTATTCACGGTCTCCGAGACCTTCTCATCAAATGATTGACACAAAAGAGCGCTCCGCGACCTCGTCAAAGTCTACCCAATAGCAGCAATAAACCCTTGGAACGATACGGAGATTACTTTCAATATCGATGATGAACCAAGGTCCCGCTCAGTCCGGGCACCGAACGCTTTGGTCCTAAACCCAATCGTGGATGGCTTATGGCTCACTAAAGTGTTAATGGACGCTGGCAGCAGACTGAACCTCATCTATGAGCACACGCTCAATAAAATGTAAATGGATAGGGGTCGCATTGAGCAGAGTAATACAACCTTTTGAGGAATTATCCACGGTCGGGAAGCAAGATGCTCGGGGAAAATTAAACTCGATGTGGTATTCGGCACACCAGAGAACTATAGGTCCGAAGAGATAATCTTCCAGGTGGCCCCTTTCAACAGCAGATATCTTGCCCTGTTAGGGCGAGACACATTCACACGCTTTCAAGCCATACCTCATTACGGGTACATGAAGCTCAAAATGCCCGGGCCCAATGGTTTTATCACTATCACTAGTGATCCGGACATAGCACTCCATGCCGAAAACAAAACCGAATCCCTGGCCCTCGAGGCACTATCCGAAGCCCTAGCGGCCAAGGAGCTCACCGCTCTGCGTTCCACAGTGGATAGAGACAACATAATTCTTGATAAAAGGCCTAAATCCACTTCTTTTAAGCCAGCAAACGAGATAGTAAAATTTCAAGTTCACTCGACGGACCCCAAGAAGACAGCTTCCATTGGGGCACAACTGGAGCCGACGGTCGACGCCGCATTGCGCGTGTTCTTGCGTGAGAATTGGGACATCTTCGCCTGGCACCCCTCGGATATGCCAGGAATCCCACGTGCGCTGGCCGAACATAGTCTCAATATACTGAAAGGATACAAACCAGTCAAGCAAACGCTGCGGCGATTTTCCGACCCAAATGATAGGCTATGGGTGAGGAGCTAGCCAAGCTACTCGAGGCCGGGTTTATCAGAGAGATCAAACATCCGGACTGGCTAGCAAACCTGATCATGGTGCCAAAGACGGACAAATCCTGGCACTTGTGTTTCGACTTCAAGGACCTTAATAAAGCCTGCCCTAAGGATCCCTTCCCACTACCTCGCATCGACCAGATTATTGATGCAACCGCAGGACACGACTCATTGTGCTTCCTCGACGCATACTCTGGATACCATCAAATCAAAATGAAGGAATCCGACCAAGCCACAACGGCATTCATCACCCCATACGGGCCCTTCTGCTTCAACACCATGCCCTTCGGGCTCAAAAATGCCGGTGCCGCATATCAAAGCATGATCCAAATGTGCCTGGAAAAGCAAATCGGCAAGACAGTTGAGGCATATGTAGATGATGTAGTAATCAAAACTAAGCATGTCGAATCACTGGTTGACGACTTATGCCTTACATTCGACAACCTCCAAAGATATGACATACGGCTTAATCCGGAAAAGTGTGTTTTCGGCGTTCCTGCTGGAAAACTGCTTGGGTTCATTGTTTCCAATAGGGGAATTGAGGCAAACCCAGCCAAAATTCGAGCCCTGTCACAGTTGGCTACACCAACAGACCTCAAGCAAGTCCAAAAACTAGCCGGATGCGTGGCAGCTTTGAGCCGCTTTATCTCTAAATTAGGAGAAAAGGCACTGCCACTATATCGCCTGCTCTGATGCACAAACCACTTTGTGTGGACGGAGGCTGCAACAGCCGGACTGGAAGAAATAAAAGCTTTGTTAGCAAGCAACCCAATCTTGGCTGCACCAAACGTCAGCGAACCCATGTTACTATACATATCCGCAACACACCAGGTGGTGAGTGCGCTGCTCGTCGTCGAGCGAGAAGAAGAGGGACATAAATTCCCACTTCAAAAGCCATCATACTATGTATCGACGGTCCTCACACCATGCAAATCCCGATACCCATATTATCAAAAGATAGCGTATGCGGTCTTCATGGCATCCCGGAAGCTGCGGCACTACTTTCAAGAGTGTTCGATCATGGTGGCTTCCGAAGTACCACTTAATGATATCATAAACAACCGCGACGCCACCAGCCGGATTTCCAAATGGGCCATTGAGCTCTTACCATTTGAAATAACATGTAGGCCACGCCGAGGCATTAAATCTTAGGTGTTGGTTGACTTCGTCGCCGAATGGACAGAGGCTGAACTCCCAAAAGAGTATGGCACATATTCCAACTGGGTGATGCACTTTGATGGCTCTAAAATGCTAGCTGGACTTGGGGCTGGTGTCGTCCTGACATCCCCCATGGGAGACACAGTCCGTTATGTGCTCCAAATACTGTATACAGATTCTAATAATGCAGCCGAATATGAGGCCTTATTGCATGGACTTCGGATGGCCGTCTCTATGGGCATACAACACCTTGAGGTGTGCGGGGATTCAAACCTTGCAATATCCCAAATAAATGGAGAATTTGATGCCAAAGATCCAAAGATGGCGGCTTACCGCAATGTCGTACTTAAAATATCAGCTCGGTTTGAGGGGCTCGAGTTTCATCACGTGGCCCGAGAGAGTAATCAAGCAGTGGACATCCTTGCTCGCATGGGCGCTAAGCGCGACCCCGTCCCACCCAACACCTTTGTGGAGAGGCTCTTCAAGCCATCCGTGGTATGGCAGGACGAGAGCAGCCACACCAGTCCGGAGCTGATCATACCCCCAGATTTCGAACACAATTCCAATATCATCGGGGGCTCGGCCAACGAAATAACACCATCGGCCCATGTAATCATGGCGGTGATTGCCCCATGGACCGAACCCTTCCTGGCCTACCTTAAGAGGCGAGAGCTCCCTGAGGACCAGAATGAGGCTCGATGTATCGTTCGACGCTCAAAAGCCTACAAGGTTCATGAAGGTGAACTCTACAAAAAAGTACTACCAGAGTCCTTCAAAGATGTATCTCCAAAGAAGAGGGGCAGAAACTTTTGGCTGAAATTCATGCTGGTCTTGGCGGTCATCACGCCGCAGCTCGGGCCCTTGTAAGTAAGGCCTTCCGTACCAGTTTTTCTGGCCTATGGCCCGAGCGGATGCACAAGACCTCGTCCAACGTTGTGTAGGATGTCAGCTTTTCGCCAATCAAAGCCATATGCTGCCTACCGCCCTACAAAAAATCCCCATTACTTGGCCTTTTGCGGTCTGGGGGCTTGACATGGTCGGACCCCTTAAAGGGAGAAGCCATAAGAAAAAATACGTGCTGATCATGGTGGATAAATTCACTCAGTGGATAGAGGCCAAACCAGTTAAAACGGCCAAAGCTGGACCAGTGATAGATTTCATATCCGGTGTCGTACACCGTTATGGTGTCCCACATAGCATCATTACAGATAACGGCTCTAACTTCATAGCCGACGAGGTAAAAACTTGGTGTGTTAATCTGGGCATCAAGCTCGATTATGCCTCCATCTATCACCCTCAAACAAGCGGTCAAGTCGAACGGGCTAATGGCTTGATAATGAGTGGCATTAAACCCAGACTAGTGCGATCCTTAAGGGAGTCAGATAAACACTGGGTTGAGGAGCTCGACTCCATACTCTGGGGGATGCGGACCACGCCCAATCGCACGACCAGATATACACCTTTTTTCATGGTGTATGGCGCGGAGGCGGTCTTGCCTTGCGACATTATTCATGACTCACCTCGAGTGCACATGTACGAAGAGAAAGAAGCCGAGCTCGATCGACAGGATGACTTGGACGGCCTGGAGGAGGAGCGCGATGTCGTGAAGGCCCGTTTCGCATTCTACCAACAGCAGGCTCAGCGATATCAAAGCAGAGAAGTACGGGCAAAGACTTACAATGTCGGTGAACTCATTTTATGCCTACTAGAGAAGAAAAAGGACAAGTTCAAGCCCAAATGGGAGGGTCCCTTCATTATAGATGAAGTTCTCACTAGAGGAGCCTATCGCCTTCGCAATGCTTCGGATAATCGCTTGGAGCCAAACCCATGGAACGCGGCAAGGCTCTGAAGATTCTACGCCTAGGTCCGCGCATATACCTTTTTTCCTCGTTCCTTCTTTTCTCCCTTTCACTGTTTTCTTTTTTATCGTTTTTATACGACTCCTAGCTCGTGTTCAGATAAACCGCACACCTGAGGGGTATACATCCTTAATTGTATATACCCCACAATACCTGGGGGCTTCTTTTCACAAGAAGCTTATTATTATTTTTCGAGCATCAAGCTCACCGTATATATGTGTCGCTTACTCATATATGTCTTTTCTTCACCATTATATGCACCTTTATGACTTCAGTTTTTGCCAAGCTGGGTTGCCTGGCTCCTGTGCTTATGCCCTACGTTCTCACTTGTTTGGCTAGGGCATAAAGGGAGCACCTCTGCGATTGTTACAGCCGGGTTATCCGGACATGTACCTCAGACGGGTGAAGCCGAAAGCTAGCATTCTTAAGGGAATAATTGGTCGGCGAGCAAAAGACGAACTACCCTAGTTGCAATACAAAAACCCCAGACTACAAAGTGTACTGTGATTTTTCGCATCACAACTTCGGTATGCAAAGAAAAGAAAAACCGCATGTCGGCCCAGGGAAAGGAACCCTTAACGGAACTATTCACTCTGGAAGATGTTTCTTACAATCAAATGTAATATAACATAACTCCCCGAATACAACTTGTCTGTTCAAGCAACTATGACCAGACTGCCTGGTTTCGAACATACTTTGGTGTTTACCTGCGGTATAGTATTCAGAAAAACTCCAAACACAGAGTTTTCAGAGGTCGAAGCAGAACGTCTGCCATGACAATTGTTTTACAAATTCAGCTGGAGACAAGTTTGTCGATAAAAGTACATTGCTACATGGACTCAAAAACTTATTCTTCCTCTAGACCCTCTAAAAGGTTGTCTAGTTTACAATCATGTTGTGAAAACTTGGCAGCCATCTTCACTTGGTCGCACACTAGGCTGACCGGAATTTCCTGACCATCGGATCCTTGAGGTCCGACCCGTGCCATATGATTTGGATCAAGTACGGTGTACCATGTTTTCACCATGGCCCAGGCTTCCCGAGCACCTTCTCGGCAGGCTGATATCTTCCATAGCCCAAAACGGCGTCGAGCTCCCTTGAATAAATTAACGAGTTCCTCCATACTTCTTGGAGGAGAATCGGCTGGCCATAAAGCCTTTAGTGATGTTTCTCATTGCCTTCCGAGCTCGCGCATGCACCTTAGACAGCTCTTGTAGCAGATCGCCTTGAAATCCGGACACCTCTTCTTCGGGCCGCCCAGTCAGCACACCTACAGAAATAAACTTGTTAAAATTCGCATTGGCGAACTGTACGAAAGTAAGCTAAAAGGCATACTGAATATGCTGCCTCTCAGCTTTTGGTTCTCCTTCAAGGCGTCCACCAGTTGGGCTCGCACCTCTTTCAGCTCTTCGCCTAGCTAGGTTTTGGCATCCTGCAGCTTGTTCTTCTCATCCCTGGTCTGTGTCAGTACACGTTGAACAGCGGCCTCTTGCCTTTTGGCATGTTGTTTATCTGCCTGCGCGGCCTTCAGTTTCTCTTCCAGCTAATCCAACGATCCTACCATCGTAAATACAATAGTGTTTATTTGAATAAACATTACTGGCACATGATTATATTTTCCGAACAGAAGGGGACATTGCCAGTCGGTGCCTCCTTGGACTTCTCCAATTCGGCGGTAACAGTAGTTAGCTGGGTCCGACACTTTTCCAGCTCTGGAGACAGCATGTTGTTCTTCTCCGTGAGTACCTGATTGTACAATGATCCTTAAAATCAGTTGCTTCAACTATTTCAAGTCTTGGGGGCTACTGGTATATGATTATTAAATCTACATAGTACGATCTTACTCGCATATCCTTTGAAAGCTGGTAAGTGGCTCCAGCAAGCCCACCCCGAGCAGCTCGGATGTATGCGTCCGCCGAGATGAAGGCATTGAATGCCTCTTCAGTAAAGTTGGGGTCACGCATAGCAGCCCTCCGGCGCCGATGGTTCATTGCACTCTTCACTTTAGAGTTGCTGACGGATACATTATCCTAATTCTCAAAAATAGGACAATCCGGCATTGCACCCGTATCAACTCTAGCCCTGGAGGCAGGGTCCGGGGTTGGATTCATGGACGCATGTCCGGCGAGGTCTCCGGATACAGTCCAGCGACCGCTCTTCCTGAAATATGGCGTAGTAAGGAATGTTACAATTTGGTATGATTGCCATGGGGCATATTAAAAACCATACCTCTTCGATGAAGGCATGGCCGTGTCGCCATCCACCTTTCTTTTCAAAGACCCGCCCTGTGTAGGCATCGCCTTCTTAAGGAACGATCCTGATGCAGCGTGGCGAGACGAGCGCTGCCCCTTTGAAGCACGAGACAGTGCGGTGGGTGAGGCGTAATGGGAAAACTCTTTTGAAAGAGACGCCCCCTGGGTACTTACGTGGGAAGAAGGGAGAAGGCCGGGGTAATCGGCTACAATGGCCACTTCTGTGCCATCGTAGCTCGCCTGATAGAAGACCCCCTCCTTGAAACTCTTTTGAAAGATACGCCCCCTGGGTACTTACATGGGAAGAAGGGAGAAGGCCGGGGTAATCGGCTACAATGGCCACTTCTGTGCCGTCATAGCTCGCCTGATAGAAGACCCCCTCCTTGAGCTCCACGAATATATCCGCATCCTCTTCAAATCCGGGATCCAGGTCCCGAATGTGGTCCTCCGGCTGCGGAGCGGGGCTATAGATCCCCGTGGCAACCTTTCTCCATTCCTGTTAAAAATGGTCGGGTTAAGTTCAACTAGCGACTCAGGAAGAGGATTGAGTGAGGTTATGGATGGAAAGCTCACCCAAGTAGGAGGGTTGTACATGGAAAAGCCCTCTCGGCACTTAAGGCAAGTGAATTCTTATTTCTCCCCTTTATAAAGATTAGCCAACATGGTGGCCAAGGCGGCAAAGTTGTCCGGACCCTTGCGCCCGCAATGCGATGCATCATCTTCCCCGTTGTAGTGCCACATGGGGAGTCCTCTGGATTGGAGTGGCTGAACGCCTCGCGTTATCGAAATCGCCATTAATTCGATTATCAATAGTCTGGACTAGACGAGTGTTTTATCTTCCCATTAACTTTTTAACCTCCGCACTGTCTTCCTCCTCGAGGCTCCGGGGGCACCAGCTATGGCGCTTCCTTAACGGAGCACTAGAAAATTTGGGAAGGCCTCGTCCAATTGGGTTTGGGAGAACAACATCTTCGATATAAAACCACTCCGAAGGCCACTCTTCGGATGCCTTCTTCGGAGTGTCAGACAGGTATCCTGTCCCGGCTATGCGCCACACTTCAGCGCCCCCACCTCAAATATGGATCCCTTTTGGGAGCAAGGGACGAGGCAGAAAAGTTTCCTCCATAACTCAAAATGGGCCTCGCAGCCTAGGAACAGCTCGCAAAGAGCGACGAAGCCCGTGATGTGTAGAATGGAGCCCGACGTGAGATTGTGCAGTTGGAGGCCATAGTACTCCAGGAGACCTCGGAGGAAAGGGTGTATTGGAAATCCAACGCCTCTTAATAGAAAGGAAACGAAGCACACTCGCTCCCCCTTGGTAGGATTGGGGAAGTTTTCCGCTAGGGCTTCACTGTTGATGGAAGTTAATCCCGCCCGAACGAGGACTAGATCTGCGGAAGGGAGGTATCCCTGCACCTGAAGCTTGATCAGTTGGGCATGGGATACCGAACAGCTCTCCCAATCGCCTTTTTGAGGACCGTGGGGATGGGAGGAGGAACTAGGAGCGCCGGCCATGTTTCTGTGGTTTCTTGTGGCAAGTTCTAAGATTTTCGCCTGGTGTGGAATGGCATATGAGATTCAATCTCCTTAAATACACGCCTTCCCTACATGGACCGGGTGCTATGTGTAAAAATACTTGAACCCTTCGTATTCGTCTGACACGTGGAAGCCGGGGCGACAATGGCACAGAAGCCGAAGGGTATAACATTTAATGTAAAACCGAGCTGTTTGAAGAATTCACCTTACCAAGACCGAAGATGTAAAAGCCGTACACAGTCCTTTGGTTCAGATGCCTTGAAGTATTCGGAGGAGGAACCCACCTTGCAATTCCCGAAGACAATTTGCGCGTCGGACACGTCGTCATTGAACACTGGTTCGGGGGCTGTCGTGGTTCTAAGTCTGACAGTAATGTAGGGGGGTAGGTATGGAGAGGCAAGATCTTAGCTATGGAGTAGTTGTAAGCACACGAGGTTTACGAGTTCAGGCCCTTCTCGGAGGAAGTAATAGCCCTACGTCTCGGAGCCCGGAGGCGGTCGACTGGATTATGTGTGTATGAATTACAGGGGTGCGAACCCTTTACACTGAGGAGGGGGATGGCTTATATAGAGTTCGCCAGACCCCTCCGGCCCTCAGTTATGCAGGGTTTCAAATACATTAAGGTCGGGCGTTACTGGTAACGCCCCTAATAAAGTGCTATGATGACCATAAAAGCTACTTAATGACCGACCGTTAGCGTGTGGAGTGACTTTAGGTCTCCTGGCCGTCGAGTGGTTGGATCTTGGTCGAGTGATTGCTTCTTGGTCGAGTGTCTTCGAGTCTGTCGAGTGGAACACCTCCAAGTCGATTGAAAGGTGATTTCTTCTAGAGATGTCCTTGGGTAGGGCAGTTAGGACAGGTCCATGACCCTACCCTAGGTACATAGCTTCATCATTAGCCCCCAAATGGATCGAGGTTTGAGTGGGGAAGGAGTTGAGAACTTCTCCGACTCATTTTTCATGCCATGAGCATATCTTGTTTTGGATCAATGAACCTGAGTGATGACAGCAACTTCCTTTTCAATCGCCTTGATCCATTCTTAATTTTTTGTCGAGTGAGTTTCTTTACTTGAAAAGCTCCGAGTGACGGTGTGGAGGAGATCTTCCATCTGACAAGTTGTTCTGCTGCCCGCAGATTTCACAGGATTCAAATTTTGGGAAGCGCGCGGGACGGGGGAGGCCCCAGTAATCGGATGGGATAGGGCGGAGCCGCCTCGATCTCCGCGCCACCTTTTTCTCCACGTATTGCGCGCGCGATTGTTACGGGATTTGACAGGATCGTCCGGGCCTACCAGTCAGCCACTCGGAAGCGACCTCATATAAGGCGTCGGACCGGGGTTTCTTGAACAGTGCATTCTCATTTCCTCTTCTCCTCTTTAGGCTTCTTCGTTGCGCTCGCTCTCGCCCCAGCGCTGGCGCTCCGTACGCGTCTCGCCGGTGACGATGGGGAAGGAGAAGATGGCGGCTCTAGAGCGGGTGAAGAAGGCGACGGCAAAGGTGAAGGGGAAGGCGACCAGTCGGGGTGGATCTTCCTCACGAGCCGGCCTGCCGAAGGGCTGGATCCAGGGCGACTGGATCCGCTCGGCGATCCGCCAAGAAGACCTCGACGACCTAGCCGACGGAGGACTGATCCCCCATGGATCGGCGCGGCTTCCGGGGAAAGAATCCGAGCCGCAACCTCGGGAGGGTGAGCGCGTTCTCCTTGCCACCCACGTCGACCGTGGATTTTCCTTGCCTCCTCACCCTTTCTTTCGGGGATTTCTTAATTTCTTTGGGGCACAACTCCACCACTTCACTCCCAACACAATCGTGTATCTCGCTGCTTTCGTGTCTTTGTGCGAGAATTTCTTGGGTTGTCGGCCTCATTGGGGTCTTTTCAAGCACATTTTCACCTGTCGTTCTCAGACGGTGAAAAAGGCCAATCCGAATGACGAGAGAACACAAGTGATTCAGATGTGTGCGGGTCTTGGTGTTCAGATGAGAGGGAAAAGTTCCTTTCCGGCCATGATTCTTCCTGACTCGGCCCGCGGATGGCAGTCGACCCGGTTTTACTGCAAAGACGAGCCGACGCCAGGGCAGTCGACTGGCCTCCTTCCTTTTACCATGGACCGAGTGAGGAAACCCTCCTCTTTGAAGGTGATCCCGGAGGAGAAGGCACAAGTTAGGGTGCTGGTCGAACGAGTGGTCCAGCTTATCCGTGACGGGTTCACTGGTGTGGATCTCTTGGAGGTTTTCCTTCGGCGGCGCATCCAGCCTCTTCAAGCCCGAGACCATCCGATGTGGATGTATTCGGGTCTTGACGACACCACTCAGATTCACCCGGAGGAGGTCGATGACGACACACTAGAGGGGTGGCTGACGGGCATCACCGGAAACAAGGACAACCCCAGGGGAGCCAGGAGAGTTCCTCCATTCGACCAGTCCCACGAACCAGAAAAGGTCCGATTCTGAGCTTTTGATTATAATCTGAATTCACTCGCGCAGCTGTCTATACTGCGTCGACTGACTTTATTCTTCCTGCTTTCTTTTAGGCCCTTATCGAAATGTACTCAGTGCCCAACGGAGAGCAAGAGCAAGATCTAGAAGGGGAGGTGAGCGGCGCGACAGTGGCGAATGGCATTCTGATGGAGAAGAGGACGAAGAAAGCGACGACTCAAGTGACGAAGAAGAAGTCGAGTCGCCTCCTCACAGGGAGAGGTGATCCAAGCTTGACCAAGAACGACCGAGCGCCCGTGAAAAGGCGATTGCTCAGACTGGTCAGTCTTCAAAGCGTCCTCGGAGATCTTCACCAACCCCAACTGAAAAAGTGTCAAAGCATCTCAAAGTTGCAGAGCAGAAGCCTCGGAAGGCGTTGCCGAAGATTAAGATTGACATCCCCGTCGCTTCTGCGTGAGTGTCTCCCTTTGTGTTCACTCGACGCTCCATGCTGTTTATTTTTTCTTGATTTAACCAGACGAACTTTGGAACTGGCAGCGCTGCTACTTCCGGGACCTCAGCTTACAGAGATGAGGATGAGGTAATGGAGGATGCAGTCACTTCCAATCTGGGTATGATTTCTGTCATTCTGTCTTTATTCGGTCGACTCAACTGCAATGTGTACCATTGGGTGATGTGATTTTGGCGATTGATCTTTGAACAGCTCCTAACATTATTGACCTCCCCGATGATGATGATGAAGAGCTTGAGAGGCCTTTGACGAGGAAAAATAGGAAAGCTCCTGCAAGCAAGGTGCCACAGTCGACGCCGATGGCGGAACCAGTCGTTCAGGACGCTGGTGATGCCAATCGGGGTTCTGTTATCTTCGTCGTACCATTGTCGAGTGCCCTGCCTTCTTCGTCGACTGCTCAAGCTCCTGCCGACCCACCTTCAGTTTTTGCGATCCATCATGTCCCAGAGGACGAAGTGAATGCTGCCAAGGAAGCCATACGCCAGGCGGGCATTATGATGGAGAAGGTGAAGATGGTGCGGGACGCCAGTGTAACGCCCCGAGACCGTTGTGCCAGGTGTCTTCCAGTTATTCGCTGACATTGCCACGTCATTCGCTTGCGTGTTGCATCTTGTCATGTCATCATGTGTATTGCATCATCATGTTTTCAAAACTTGCATTTGTCCATGTCTCCCCGTTCTCTCCGTTGTTCGTTCTGAGCCCAACCACACTCGCACGCGCCCGCGGTACCTCCGAAATATTATTTATTAAGTGGCCGGGAAAATGTTCTCGGAATGGGATGAAAGTTGGCGTGCGGTGTTGTTATGTTGTCAGTAGGTCGTCTGCCAAGTTTCATCGCATTCGGAGTCCGTTTGGTGCCCCAACGGATAACTATAGCGGCAGTATAGCCGGTCTAACGTCGGACGTTTTCGGTCTCCGCAAACAGTCGTCGGGTCTCTCTCTTCTCTTCTCTCAGCCCAAAGCTTTCTGCACAGACCGCTATCAACCGCCAGGCCCCGAAACCCCTCCTTGCACGGTGCATCGGCCCTCCTCGCGCGCGCGTCCGAAAGCTGTCCCGGACCTAACCCGGGCAGTCGTCACTGTTGCGTCCGGATCATCCCCAAACATCCCTAAATCATTATCGGTTTCTTGTTTGGACTTCTTAACCTAATTATTTCGGGCCGTCCGATTATAATTGGAGGGACCAATTAGTCCCTAGCTAGATCCACCTGCTATATATATACGGGTCCAAGAATCTAGGAGGTTTGTCCCTCCACCGCCGCCACCGGGTCGCCTCCCACCTCGGGATCCCCTCACCCGATCCTCCTCGATCTCCTCGCCCAGCCAGTGCATCCCCTCCGATCCATCCTTCCCGTGCCCACCTCCTCGTCCCCGTGCAGCAACCAGGAGCATAAGCTCCTCCTTCCACACCCCGCGGCCGAGGACCCCAACCCCGGCGTCCGCGTAGCCAAGTCCCTCGAACAGCTGGAGCTTCCTGCAGCCTCGCGCGCACGAGTCCCTGAGCTCCTCTGCTCACGCACAAGCTCCACAACCCCGAGCCTCCCCACGCCAGCGTGTCTCCTCCTCCCGCTGATCCATGTCTCCCTCCGTGGCGTGCAACTCCCAGGAGAGCCAAGCTCCTCACGATACAGAGCTCCGCCGTCTTCCTCGCGACCCCGCCGCCTCACCTCACCGCCGATGATCACCAGCACCTCCAGGTCACGCCGCCGGGCCTCCCTCGCGCCCTCTCTTCCTTTCCCTCTCTCTGTCTCACCTCTCTCTGTCTCTCTTTGTCAGGGACAGGAACCAACGACCCGAATCCTCCGCCATGGCCTTGCAGCTCCCGCCACCTTCTTCGCCGATCAGCACCGCCTCCGTCGCCCCTCCGTACGATCTGTCGTTAGCAGAACCCCCATGGTGAGCAGCCGCAACTCCTAGCTCCTTCCTGTCATCGATCTCTTCATGCATGAGGCGAGCATGGGCTCATCTTCGAGCTCCCGCACATCTAGCCTTTGCATGCGCCCGCCTTGCTGTGCGTGCACACACACATGTTTTTCCGCAACCCCGCCGTCAGCCTATGTTCGCGACGGTCGCCGTCTTGCTCGCCGGCGCCGTCACCCAGTTCGCCGGTGATTCGCGAAGAAGAAGGCCTGGCCTTTGCTTCGGTTCAACTATGGCAACTCCCTCGTTTAATACAAATAAGCAATAGTAGCGTAGTGGTCAACATGCTGCTCCTCTATCCAGGAGGTCGTCGGATCAATTTCCAACCAGCCCCATTTTTTTCTATGTTTTCCTGTTTATTTTGCACCTCAACCGCCAGGCCAAATCTCCTCGTGGGCCGCTGCACTGTGTTGCAATCCGGCCCACGTATGTTTTTTTTCCTTCTGTGGTTTTAGTATTTTTCCAGTGTATGCATAATTACAGGAATGCCACTCTTTTGTATTGTTAATAACTAAATATGCTTGCACCCAAATTAAACAAAATATATATGTAAAATGCTTAGAATTTAATGTAGTTTAATAATTTTAAACTTTCATCCACGTTTGAAATGTTTAAATAGCTGATTGTTTTAATTTTCTTAAATAACTTGTTAAAATGATTTATTTCATAACCAAATAACCGTAGCTCCAAACTTAACAAACTTTATATGTAAATGGGATGGAAAAATGCCTAGTTTATCATGGCGACTTTACTTTGCATGATTATCAACTCTAAAATTGTGTTTAGGGCAGAACAGTACCAAACCATAAAATCTGCATATGGGGTTTTACCGGAATTGTTGTTCGTTGTTTCCGGCCTCATTTAAACTTGCCTAGATAGGTAGTTTTGTTGTGCTTCACCCCTTGCCATGTTAATCAGCATTTCATATTGTTAGGTACATAAACGAGATCAAACTAAATAACTTGTCGTGGTGTTTCGTCAATATGCACCGTTGCATATTGAGCTCCACTTAATTTATAGGATTGCTTGTGCACTTTGCCATGCCATGCTTCATTAAATCGGACATGCATCATACTTGGTTGTGCATCATGCCATGCTTATGTCGTGGTTGTTTACTATGTTGTTTGCTTCTTTCCGGTGTTGCTTCTTCGGGTTAGTTCCGATAACGTTGCGTTTGTGAGGATTCATTCGACTACGTCCGTTTGTCTTCTTCATGGACTCGTTCTTCTTCCTTGCGGGATCTCAGGCAAGATGATCATACCCTCGAAATCACTTCTATCTTTGCTTGCTAGTTACTCGCTCTTTTGCTATGCCTATGCTGCGATACCTACCACTTGCTTATCATGCCTCCCACATTGTTGAACCAAGCCTCTAACCCACCTTGTCCTAGCAAACCGTTGTTTGGCTATGTTACTGCTTTGCTCAGCCCCTCTTATAGCATTGTTAGTTGCAGGTGAAGATTGAAGTTTGTTCCTTGTTGGAACATGGAGATGTTGTTCCTTGTTGGAACATGTTTACTTGTTGGGATATCGCAATATATCTTATTTAATTAATGCATCTATATATTTGGTAAAGGGTGGAAGGCTCGGCCTTATGCCTAGTGTTTTGTTCCACTCTTGCCGCCCTAGTTTCTGTCATATCGGTGTTATGTTCTGTCACGACCGGGTTTTCCGGGGTAATAAATTTCCAGAAAAGACAGTCGTGCTCATCAGCCCCAGGATTACTGTTAGCTGATGAGGCTCCAACTTGATACAGAAATTCCAAGCAAAATACAAAATATGTAGTACAAGACCATTCTGGCCTGTGAGTACAACAAATGGTTTCTAGTGGTTGATGGCGGAAGCGGGTTGTGAAACATCAGTGTCTATGGGACTCCATTTCCCACGGGAACAGCTGACCAGGTTAATTCCTATCTTCGCGAGCCTGCTATCTCCATAGAGTGGGTTCCGGGGCTGGCATCGCGTCGCTCCTCTCCGTGCAAGAAAAATCTGGCCAAGACAATAGCCAGGGACAAGCCAGTGAGTACTTTGAATGTACTCGCAAACATTATGAACACAGGTATAATATAACAATGATGTGCTAAAAATATTTTATGCTCATGACGTCAGTCACAAAAGATAAATGAAACTCTGATGCGTGCAAGCAAGTTATTTATAAAAATGCAATAATATGGTAGTATAAAAATTTATGAAACAAATAACAAGTAATGCCGCAGTCGGGCGTCTGAGCGACACCACATAAAGGGCTTTAAAAGAAATGCCACAGTCGGGCGTCTGAGCGACGCCACATAAAGGGCTTAAAAAAAGAAATGCCACAGTCGGGCGTCTGTGCGACGCCACATAAAGGGCTTTAAAAGAAATGCCACAGTCGGGCGTCTGAGTGACACCACATAAAGGGCTTAAAAAGAAATGCCACAGTCGGGCGTCTGGGCG
>NC_041390.1:95048695-95050361 GCF_002162155.2 Triticum dicoccoides
AAAGGGCTTTTTAAAAGAAATGCCACAGCCGGGCGTCTGAGCGACACCACATAAAGGGCTTTAAAAGAAATGCCACAGTCGTGCGTCTGAGCGACGCCACATAAAGGGCTTAAAAAAGAAATGCCACAGTCGGGCGTCTGGGCGACACCACATAAAGGGCTTTAAAAGAAATGCCACAGTCGGGCGTCTGAGCGACACCACATAAAGGGCTTTAAAAGAAGCAATCATAGTGAATATCCCGGAGGTAGAACCATCCCAGAGATACTCGATAATAACAATAATATCACGGGTTAGTCAACAATAATAATAATCATAGTTATCACAAGTCAAGAGTAGTAATTCCATTTCTGGTTAACAGTTTCACCTCCGAAGACCGACACTAAGACCGACACCTGACCCATCCCAGACTGTAATCCTTAACCATGGACACGGCTATTCGAATAGGTTTATTCTCTGCAGAGGGTGTACTCTTTACCCACGTGTAACGGGTTTCTTTAGTCCAGCAGGACTAATTCCGTCTACGGTCTTTTTGTTGAAAACACACCTAACTTGCACACACCAGCTTATCTCACACGTGTCTGGAATCACCCACGGCACCTGTTAAGCAAACTCTAAGTGGGGAGGCTACAACCTCGCGTAGCATGGGATCAAATTTATATCGCGCGCTCTAAGGGGTGGCCTCCCCTCTCGGTCCCAACCGGAAACACCCATGCCCCCGGACCAGGTGGCCTGCCTACCAGCTACAACCAGTATCTTCCACCATGGCCTCTCTATACGGTGTGTGCTAGAAAGAGGTTGACAACTTACTGAACCGTACTCTACTTGCTGTAGAGACGAGTGGTAGTACAAAACAAGTATGGGGGTTACTGGCACAAGACTCGATCTACGGTCGACTCAGGAGGTTTAAGTATTCCCTGCATGATTAGCATAACGAATATATTTCATCCAGCAGAGTCACCGCTCATATCACCTTACCATGCCATACCAGACATAACCGTCCCGACGGAGACCGGCGACAAACTCATGCCTACCCAAGGCAGAGGTTTTCCCGGGTTCCTGCCGGTATGCAATGTGGCATATGAGGGTGATTATTATCACAAGTGTGTTCATTTCCAACAGCATGGAAATCACTAATATGCACTCATGCATATGATCATATCACATGAAATAACAAGTTTCTCCAAAGTGAGGTGATGTTATGAACGTGTCATCGAACACACAAAAATATTATGTCGGGGTTCAGAATGCTTGCCTTCAGGTCACGGGAAGGCAGGGTGCATTCCAAACTCTTGAAATATTTCTCCTCTCTTCAAAAATCCTATTTTAGAAATAAATGAATTAACACACAAAATAAAAACAGCGCAAAAAGTTGTTCTGAAATTTTTTCAATTAAATCTTAAAATAAACTAGATCATATTTGGGAAGCAACAGAAAAAGAATCAAGTCATTTGGAGTTATATTTAAAAAAGTTAAGCCCAGTCAAAGTTTAGTCAAAGTTCTGTTTTTAAAAAAAAGTTAGAAAACGGAAAACGGTTCGCCTGGACTACGTCTTCTGCGATTGGTCGCGTACTTACCGGAAATACGCTTCCACCAGAGAAAAACGTATCGGTCGGGTTGCGCCACTGGTGGCTTGGGTTGGCTCACCAACAGGTGGTCCCCACCTGTC
>NC_041390.1:95050614-95055644 GCF_002162155.2 Triticum dicoccoides
GTGCGCGCCTCGACAGAGACACGGGCCGTTTCCAACGGAGATCCCCGGCGACACGAGCCACCATTCGACGCGCTCGCGATATGGGGGTGATCGGGAGGAGGAACCGCATCCATCTGCAGTGGTTGGGGGCGCGGGGGAGCTTAAGGGTGAGAGCACCTTCCTGCATGGCGGAGGGGAAGCTTCGGGAGGGAATGGCGTTCGGCATACCGTGGCTCCCGGGTGAAAATGGAAGTGGGAAAGGGTTCTCGGGGTCGATTTGGAGCTAATGGAGGAGAGTATGGAGGGGAAGCGGCTCTGGTTGCTCGGAATCGACCGGAGGGCGGCGGCGGCCCAAACTGCCAGAGATGGAGGGAACGACGGCCTCTGGAGGAATGGGAGCTAGAGGGGCCTTGCTATGGCATCGAGGAGGGTTCCTGTCCAGCATGAAGAGCTCGGAGTGGGTTTATATAGGCAATCGGGGGCGGTTCCGACGATGGCCGAGGATAAGAACGTCGGCGACCGCCGTACTGTGCTGCAGGGCGACGTGGCGGTGGTTGGTCGGCTCCAGGAGCTACCAACGAAAGCTCCACTGTCCATGGAGGCGAGCTGGCGTGCTGTGGTGGTCGGGGCGGTGCTGCCCATGGCGGTGGTGGATGCGGCCGCGGGCGTGCCGCCAAGAGGGCTCTGGTGGCGGCGATGTGGGGTGCCAGGGGTGGTCGGGGTGGCGTGGCGGTGCAGGATACGTGGCGTGCTAGCAGCTATTGACCAAGGGCCGGAACGAGTCGGAACGGGTGCGGGGCGAGACGCGGCGGCTCGAGCGCACTGGCGTGCCAAACGCACGCTCTGGGCGCGCCCAGAGCACGCCCACCATCTGTTCGGCGAAATGTCGTGGCCTGCTAGATGGCTTGGTTGGAGCTGAGGATTAGCAGTTCTAGTCTAGGGCTAGTTGAGATGCTATTGGACATGCTAGTTTGATCAGAGGTGCAAGGTCACAGTGCAAAACAAAAATCATGTCAAAACTGATCATGCCCCTAAGGTGTTTGACAAAATGCCACAGGCACCTAGGCTTTTCTTGGAGTGGCCAAATCTTCCAGATTGGGGTCTCTTCAGATGTACAAAAGGGTGGTGGGGTTAGTTGGTCAAATGCAGCAACTTGTTAGTGCAAGTTTTACAAAACTTCAATTCTGGACAGGAAATAAATGGCATTATTTCATGAACCAAAAATGAACCAAAAGGTGCATGCTCCTGGACTTAAGGGTTTAACATGGAGGACTACAAGTAGGAGAAATAATCAAGGGTTAAAGAGCAAGCAAAAATATGGTTGTTGTACAAACCATCAAGTTGGTCCAGAATGAAAATGAGGTTGATTCACTCAATATTTTCAAAGAACAGCACTAGGTTTTTGCATAATGTGGAATCTTAGGCCATTACCCTCATCCCATAATTTTGGTGGAGGCCAGGAAGAAATATTTAAAAGGGTTGTAGTGCAAAATGCACTCTGGACCAGAGAAGGAAAAGTTGATGTAGAGCTCAAATTATTACATAAATAAAAGATATTTTTGTACAAAAGTGATTTAAAAACATCACATGACATCTCCAAATTTTGGTTGGAATTTTAAGTGAATTTATCAAATGGTTGTAGTTCAAATAAGGCCATTTAACCTTGAAAAACCATTTTCAAAAAAACAATGATCAAGCAACTAAATTAGTTAATTAGTTATATTGGATAAGGGAAAGTTTTACTTGAGAGTTTAAACAAGTCCAATAACATATTTGAAAAGTTTTCTCTCTGGGAAAAACTCATAATAACAGGGAAGGAAATGATTTAAAAATCAAAATGGAGCTCAAAAATTCAAAGTTTTAAATCCTGGCAAAATTTTATTCCATTAAAACAAGGCCAAATTTTTGGGGTGTCACAATACTAACCCCCTTAAGAAAAAATCTCGTCCTCGAGATTTGTTAAAAGCTGTTGTGAAAAACAAATACTCCATATGTGTATGAGCGGTTGTGAGTCTGCTGCCGGGGTGCTGCGTGAAATTAAATAATCCACGTCGTGAGAAGGGGCAGGTGTAGCAACTCAGGGAAAAAAATCTCACTCTAGGATTTTGCGAGGGAAAAACAGTTAATTTAAAGGAGCATAAACCACAACAAAAACTACACACATTAGTAGAAGCCAAAATAATTGACTCGTCGCACAAATTTGGGTACCATGCATAAGATACACGCAAATATAAATGCTGCAAAAACAAATACATTAGTGACGTCTAAAATGAAAATGGTAACTGGACGGGGTCCTGATAAAATGTCTCTGGTAAAGGAATACACTCCTCTTCTATCGGAGGAAGTGGATTGACCAGTCGATGTATGCGTCTCTCCGGGTCGGGTCTCAGTGGTCTGCCGATGGCAATCTGAGGATTTAAATCTGCGAGGCTCTGGAGATAATCCATCACTCGCTGGTTTAAATGCTCTTGAGCAATGATGTACTGGATAAGGTTGGCCAGAACTGGGTCTCTCTCAATACGTCCACCGGGAAAAGATATTACTTCTCCGGGTGCTGCACGACTCGGAAAGTAATAATATCCTCGTTCGCGGGCATAGGGTACTGCGGATCGGAGACGAGCAATCGCTTCTTTCGCAGCAGCCTCTATGGCCAAGTGTGGGGTTGGCATAGATTTCCCCATGAAGGAAACTTCTGTTGGATCTTGATTGGGGTCTACAGGAGGAATGTGTACTGCTGCCCAATATTCCGAGGTGGATGGGGTGACCCTCGATTTGAATAGCTCATACTGGGGTGGCTGGGTAGAACCCATGGTACTGCGGGTAAAATCCCACAATAATTTGAAAAAGCTACCTGGGGTTGCATCTGGGGTCCTCAGATGAATGCTGGGGTTCGGCATGACAGGAAAAAGCGTGAGTGTTGTGCACAAAGTGAGGGTTGCTGGGTAAGGTCACAAGGTGGCCTTTATATAGCAATGGAGCCGGGTCGTTTTACCGTGGTGAAAGGTAATAAATCTGCCAGCTTAGCTCCAAAGGTCGAGCCAGTGTCAGAGATACACATATCTCATAAAGAGACGCGTTACTGTGGTTGTCGTCGGGTTGGTTTTGGTAGTTGTGCCCGGAAAAATATGCAGCTATGCGCTGACTAAATATGCAAGGCTACTATTAAAACACAGGCACAACGACAGGTTGCGTTAATATACACGGTCGCATGATTACAAAACGAGGATACATTGAAACTTGGTGCTACTCATACGGCTTAGTCTACCTCGTTTATGTCTAAACGGGCGTGCCTGATGGATGTCGAGGCTTCTCCACGTGTCTCTCTGCCGGGATTAGTCGGAGATGGCGGAGGAACTGCAGGGTCGGGGTAGTGATGATGACCATCGTGGGGATTGTTGGCCACAACCCCGTTGGAGTGTGCTCCCAAAATGCGACGAAGCACCTCTGGGGTTATCGCAGCACCTTGGCCGATGGCTGGGGCAGATCTCGGGGTCTCGATAGGTTGTCCAAACAGCACGACTGGGTTGTCGGTGTTGGGCTCGTTTTCTCCTCTCGCCGGGGCTCGACGAACCAGCTCTCCACGAGCTGCAATTAGATCAATAGTGATCTGGTCGAACAGTGCCTCTAGTGCACTTACATAGCGCACTAGGTGCAACAATGCGGGGTCTGTCTCGTGATCTCCGTTGGCAACTTGGGGTGGTCTACCATACCCTTCATGTCTGGGGTAGTAGTGGAACGAGCGACAGTTAACTCTGGGCGACAAGTGCCTGAGATGAACTATAGCCTCTCGAGCGGCTAGCTGGATGGCTTGTGGCTCAAAGGAAGTTGTCCTTCCGGTGAACCTGTAGGGGTGCTCGGGTGCTAGACTCCTACCGTAAATGTGCACGGTGGCCCAGAATTGATGGTCTTCACCGCTCATGGGTCCTTGATACACAACATATTCTGGTGGCTCCTCTAACGCATAGGCACGACGGGTGAGGTTTGCGAGGATGGTCACAAAACCTCCAAGGTTGGTTGCTGTGGTTTCGTTGTGCACTATAGGTCCAGGCATTGTGGCTTGGTTTGGGGTAGAGGCTGTGCGGTGCTGTGTTGGGACTAGCGTGCCCTTTTTATAAGGAAAAGGGGACGGAGTCTTCCTTCGAACGCTTGCGAGAAAGGACTATTTAGGGGCCGGTCTCTGGCGCATGAGTGACAGGTTAGGTTGATAGGTTGGGCCCGACTGCCAAACGGTGTCGGGGTCACTGTGTGGCTATCTTGCACGAGAAGCTTGGCTGGGGTTTGGCTATGGTCTGGTGGGTTGGTTTGCCTAAGTTTATTGACCTGGCTAAGATAGGATTAGCCAATGGTCAGCCTGGCTCTGATACCAAGTCTGTCACGACCGGGTTTTCTGGGGTAATAAATTTCTAGAAAAGACCGTCGTGCTCATCAGCCCCAGGATTACTGTTAGCTGATGAGGCTCCAACTTGATACAGAAATTCCAAGCAAAATACAAAATATGTAGTACAAGATCATTCTGGCCTGTGAGTACAACAAATGGTTTCTAGTGGTTGATGGCGGAAGCGGGCTGTGAAACATCAGTGTCTATGGGACTCCATTTCCCACGGGAACAGCTGACCAGGTTAATTCCTATCTTCGCGAGGCTGCTATCTCCATAGAGTGGGTTCCGGGGCTGGCATCGCGTCGCTCCTCTCCATGCAAGAAAAATCTGGCCAAGACAATAGCCAGGGACAAGCCAGTGAGTACTTTGAATGTACTCGCAAACATTATGAACACAGGTATAATATAACAATGATGTGCTAAAAATATTTTATGCTCATGACGTCAGTCACAAAAGATAAATGAAACTCTGATGCGTGCAAGCAAGTTATTTATAAAAATGCAATAATATGGTAGTATAAAAATTTATGAAACAAATAACAAGTAATGCCGCAGTCGGGCGTCTGAGCGACACCACATAAAGGGCTTTAAAAGAAATGCCACAGTCGGGCGTCTGAGCGACGCCACATAAAGGGCTTAAAAAAAGAAATGCCACAGTCGGGCGTCTGGGCGAC
>NC_041390.1:95056415-95083907 GCF_002162155.2 Triticum dicoccoides
CGACGCCACATAAAGGGCTTAAAAAAGAAATGCCACAGTCGGGCGTCTGGGCGACACCACATAAAGGGCTTTAAAAGAAATGCTACAGTCGGGCGTCTGAGCGACACCACATAAAGGGCTTTAAAAGAAGCAATCATAGTGAATATCCCGGAGGTAGAACCATCCCAGAGATACTCGATAATAACAATAATATCACGGGTTAGTCAACAATAATAATAATCATAGTTATCACAAGTCAAGAGTAGTAATTCCATTTCTGGTTAACAGTTTCACCTCCGAAGACCGACACTAAGACCGACACCTGACCCATCCCAGACTGTAATCCTTAACCATGGACCTGGCTATTCGAATAGGTTTATTCTCTGCAGAGGGTGTACTCTTTACCCACGTGTAACGGGGTTCTTTAGTCCAGCAGGACTAATTCCGTCTATGGTCTTTTTGTTGAAAACACACCTAACTTGCACACACCAGCTTATCTCACACGTGTCTGGAATCACCCACGGCACCTGTTAAGCAAACTCTAAGTGGGGAGGCTACAACCTCGCGTAGCATGTGTTGGGGAACGTAGCAGAAATTCAAAAATTTTCCTACGAATCACCAAGATCTATCTATGGAGAGACCAGCAACGAGTAGAAGGAGAGTGCATCTACATACCCTTGTAGATCGCTAAGCGGAAGCGTTCAAGTGAACGGGGTTGATGGAGTCGTACTCGTCGTGATTCAAATCACCGATGATCAAGTGCCGAACGCACGGCACCTCCGCGTTCAACACACGTACAGCCCGGTGACGTCTCCCACGCCTTGATCCAGCAAGGAGAGAGGGAGAGGTTGAGGAAGACTCCATCCAGCAGCAGCACAACGGCGTGGTGGTGGTGGAGGAGCGTGGCAATCCCGCAGGGCTTCGCCAAGCACCATGGGAGAGGAGGAGTAGGGAGAGAGGTAGGGCTGCACCAAGAGGGAGAGAACTCATGTGTATGGCAGCCCCAAACCTCAACTATATATAGGGGGAAGGGGGGCTGCGCCCCCTTTAGGGTTTCCCACCCCCAAGGGGTGCGGCCAGCCCTAGATGGCAAAGGGGGTGGCGGCCAAGAGGGGAGAGGAGAGGGAGGCGCACCAATATGGGCCTTAAGGCTCATCTGGACTAGGGTTTGCCCCCTCCCACTCTCCCTTGCGCCTTGGCCCCTTGTGGGGGGCGCACCAGCCCTCCTAGGGGCTGGTCCCCTCCCACACTTGGCCCACGCAACCTTCTGGGGCAGGTGGCCCCACTTGGTGGACCCCCGGGACCCTCCCGGTGGTCCCGGTACATTACCGATATCGCCCGAAACTTTTCCGGTGACCAAAACAGGACTTCCCATATATAAATCTTTACCTCCGGACCATTCCGGAACTCCTCGTGATGTCCGGGATCTCATCCGGGACTCCGAACAACATTCGGTAACCACATACAAACTTCCTTTATAACCCTAGCGTCATCGAACCTTAAGTGTGTAGACCCTACGGGTTCGGGAGACATGCAGACATGACCGAGACGTTCTCCAGTCAATAACCAACAGCGGGATCTGGATACCCATGTTGGCTCCCACATGTTCCACGATGATCTCATCGGATGAACCACGATGTCAAGGACTCAATCGATCCCGTATACAATTCCCTTTGTCTAGCGGTATTATACTTGCCCGAGATTCGATCGTCGGTATACCGATACCTTGTTCAATCTCGTTACCGGCAAGTCTCTTTACTCGTTCCGTAACACATCATCATGTGATCAACCCCTTGGTCACATTGTGCACATTCTGATGATGTCCTACCGAGTGGGCCCAGAGATACCTCTCCGTTTACACGAAGTGACAAATCCCAGTCTCGATTCGTGCCAACCCAACAGACACTTTCGGAGATACCTGTAATGCACCTTTATAGCCACCCAGTTACGTTGTGACGTTTGATACACCCAAAGCATTCCTACGGTATCCGGGAGTTGCACAATCTCATGGTCTAAGGAAAAGATACTTGACATTGGCAAAGCTCTAGCAAACGAACTACACGATCTTTGTGCTATGCTTAGGATTGGGTCTTGTCCATCACATCATTCTCCTAATGATGTGATCCCGTTATCAACGACATCCAATGTCCATAGTCAGGAAACCATGACTATCTGTTGATCACAACGAGCTAGTCAACTAGAGGCTCACTAGGGACATATTGTGGTCTATGTATTCACACGTGTATTACGATTTCCGGATAATACAGTTATAGCATGAATAAAAGACAATTATCATGAACAAGGAAATATAATAATACTTTTATTATTGCCTCTAGGGCATATTTCCAACAGTCTCCCACTTGCACTAGAGTCAATAATCTAGTTCACATCACCATGTGATTAACACTGACAGGTCACATCACCATGTGACCAACATCCAAAGAGTTTACTAGTGTCACTAAACTAGTTCACATCATCATGTGATTAAGACTCAATGAGATCTGGGGTTTGGTCATGTTGCTTGTGAGAGAGGTTTTAGTCAACGGGTCTGAACCTTTCAGATCCGTGTGTGCTTTACAAATCTCTATGTCATCTCCTAGATGTAGCTACCACGCTCTATTTGGAGCTATTCCAAATAATTGTTCTACTTGGAGCTATTCTAAATTGTTGCTCCATTATACGTATTCGGTATCTCTACTCAGAGCTATCCGGATAGGTGTTAAGCTTGCATCGACGTAACCCTTTACGACGAACTCTTTTACCACCTCCATAATCGAGAAAATTCCTTAGTCCACTAGTTACTAAGGATAACTTTGACCGCTGTCCTGTGATCCATTCATGGATCACTCTTGTACCCCTTGACTGACTCATGGCAAGGCACACTTCAGGTGCGGTACACAGCATAGCATACTGAAGAGCCTACGTCTTAAGCATAGGGGATGACCTTCGTCCTTTCTCTCTATTCTGCCGTGGTCGAGCTTTAAGTCTTAACTTCGTACCTTACAACTCAGGCAAGAACTCCTTCTTTGGCTGGTCCATCTTGAACACCTTCAAAATCATGTCAAGGTATGTGCTCATTTGAAAGTACCATTAAGCATTTTGATCTATCCTTATAGATCTCGATGCTCAATGCTCAAGTAGCTTAATCCAGGCTTTCCATTGAAAAACAATTTCAAAATAACCCTATATGCTTTCCAGAAATTCTACGTCATTTCTGATCAACAATATGTCAACAACATATACTCATCAGAAATTCTATAGTGCTCCCACTCACTTCTTTGGAAATACAAGTTTCTCATAAACTTTGTACAAACCCAAAATCTTTGATCATCATCAAAGCATACATTCCAACTCCGAGATGCTCACTCCAGTCCTTAGAAGGATTGCTGGAGCTTTGCATACTTATTAGCATCTTTTGGGATTGACAAAACCTTCCGGTTGTATCACATACAACCTTTCCTCAAGTATAACGTCGAGGAAACAATGTTTTGACATCCTATCTGCAAGATTTCATCAATCATGCAGTAACTGCTAATCCAATTCCAACAGACTCTTAGCATCGCTACGAGTGAGAAAACCTCACCGTAATCAACTCCTTGAACTTGTCGGAAAATATCTTAACGACAAGTCGAGCTTTCTTAATGGTAATTCTTACCATCATTGTCTGTCTTCCTTTTATAAATCCATCCGTACCCAATGGCCTTACGACCATCAAGTATTTCTTCCAAAGTCTTCACTTTGTTTTCATACATGGATCCTCTCTCGGATTTTGTGGCCTCAAGCCATTTATCGGAATCCGGGCCCACCATCGCTTCTCCATAGCTCGTAGGTTCATTGTTGTCTAGCAACATGACTTCTAAGACAGGATTACCGTACACTCCGAAGCAGTACGTGTCCTTGTCGTTCTATGAGGTTCGGTAGTGACTTGATCCGAAGCTTCATGATCACTATCATAAGCTTCCACTTCAATTGGTGTAGGTCCCACAGGAACAACTTCCTGTGCCCTGATACACACTGGTTGAAGTGATGGTTCAATAACCTCATCAAGTCTCCACCATCCTCCCACTCAACTTTTCGAGACAAACTTTTCCTCGAGAAAGGACCCGGTACAAGAAACAATCCATATTGCTTTCGGGTCTGAATTAGGAGGTATACCCAACTGTTTTGGGTGTCCTATGAAGATGCATTTTATCCGCTTTGGGTTCGAGCTTATCAATCCTGTAACTTTTTCACATAAGCGTCGCAGCCCCAAACTTTTAAGAAATGACAGCTTAGGTTTCTCTAAACCATAGTTCATACGGTGTCATCTCAACGGAAATACGTGGTGCCCTATTTTAAAGTGAATGTGGTTGTCTCTAATGCCTAACCCATGAACGATAGTGGTAATTCGATAAGAGACATCATGGTACGCACCATATCCAATAGGGTGCAACTATGATGTTCGGACACACCATCACACTGGTGTTCCAGGCGGTATTAATTGCGAAACAATTTCCACAACGTCTTAATTGTGTGCCAAAACTCGTAACTCAGATATTCATCTCTATGATCATATCATAGACATTTTATCCTCTTGTCACAATGATCTTCTACTTCACTCTGAAATTACTTGAACCATTCAATAATTCAAACTTGTGTTTCATCAAGTAAATATTCTCAACATCTACTCGAATCATCTATGAAGTAAGAACATAACGATGTTCACTGCATGCCTCAGCACTCATTGGACTGCACACATCAAAATGTGTTACTTCCAATAAGTTTCTATCTTTTTCCATCTTACTGAAAACGAGGCTTTCAGTCATCTTGCCCATGTGGTATGATTTGCATGTCTCAAGTGATTCAAAATCAAGTGAGTCCAAACGATCCATCTTCATGGAGTTTCTTCATGCGTATACACCAATAGACATGGTTCGCATGTCTCAAACTTTTCAAAACGAGTGAGTCCAAAGATCCATCAATATGGAGCTTCTTCATGCGTTTTATACCAATATGACTTACATGGCAATGCCACAAGCAAGTGGTACTATCATTACTATCTTTTATCTTTTGGCATGAAAATGTGTATCCCTACGATCGAGATTCAATAAACCATTCCTTTAGGTGCAAGAGCACTTATTTAGGTTTAATACTAATCTTGATGGTAGAGGGAGCGTGCGATGTTTGATCACATCAAACTTGGAAACACTTCCAACACATATCGTCAGCTCACCTTTAGCTAGTATTCGTTTATTCCGTAGCTTTTATTTCGAGTTACTAACACTTAGCAACCGAACCGGTATCTTATACCCTGGTGCTACTAGGAGTACTAGTAAAGTACACGTTAACATAATGTATATCCAATATACTTCTATCGACCTTGCCAGCCTTCTCATCTACCAAGTATCTAGGGTAATTCTGCTCCAGTGGTTGTTCCCCTTATTACAGAAGCACTTAGTCTCGGGTTTGGGTTCAACCTTGGGTTTCTTCACTAGAGCAGCAGCTGAATTGCCGTTTCATGAAGTATCCCTTTGTTCCCTTGCCCTTCTTGAAACTAGTGGTTCACCAACCATCAACAATTGATGCTCTGTCACATCCCTAGTCTGGTATGACCTAGACTAGCCAGATAGTTGTGCATCATATTTAAATTTCATTTAAATTTGAAATGAGGATTGGTGGAACCCTCAGAATCATTTTTGAAAATGACCCAAATAAAAATTTCTCCAAAAGGGTCCAAGAAAATGCTCATGTTGCTCTCTGAAAATATTGGACAGAGATAAAAATCAAACCAATATTTTTAGGAGCTCATGGATATTTAATTTTGGCCATTTGGATTAATACAATAATTATTTGCTTGGATATATAAAAGTTATATATATTAATATATCTCCAAAAATTATGCCATTTATAAAGGAGCTCTGGAATAATACCATTAGGCCCTACAAAAATTGGCATAAGCAAATAAAGTGGTTTAGTATTTTTATTAAACCAAACAAATGCCAGAAAAGTAGAAAATTAAAACAAAATTAGAAAAACGCCTACCTATGCTCACCTCAGGCCTGGCACTGTGCGGCCCAGCTGGCCGGCCCAGCCGACTGGCTAGCGCCAGTCGTCCTCCACCTCCCGCCAGGAGGCCAGGGGCGTGTGGCCGGCGCGTGCGCACCGTCGTGCCGCCACGGCACCTGCCTGCCTGTCCTCCCCCTCGACGCCTGGACGTCCGGAACGTCGCCACGCAGCCACCCCGGTCCTTTTCCCCTCCCTCTCGCTCTCCCTCCTCCCTGGTTCTCTCTTCCCCGAGCGCACCCGAGCGCTGCCGCCGCCATCGCTCGCCGTTGCCATGGCCACCGGCCTCCCCTCGCCTCCCCGACACGCTGCCGAGCTCCGCCACAACCCCCTCCACCTCCTCGTCGAGCCACGAACCTCCGGACGCCCTGTGTAGCCGCCATCGCCACCGTCTTCCTCCTCGGGCTCCGCCGTCCGACGACGTCGATTCGCCGTCACCAGGTCTCCCCCGACCCCGCTGTGCTGCTCTGCGTGATCGCGGTGAGCTCCGCCGCCGTTCCCCTTTCTTCTCCCCCTCGTATCCACGCCGTAGCGCCGTTCCCCACCACGGCCGAAGCCTCTCGCCGCCGTCCATGTCGCCGCCGCCGTCTCGGCCCGCCTCCGCCCAAACCAAGCCTCCCTTCGCGCTCCTGGTGCCACGAGGGTGCCGCCGGGCCCCTCAGGTGGCCTCCCCGTGCCCCGCAGCCCGATCCCGCTCGCGCCCGAACTCCGGCCGCCGCCGCGAGCCTTGCTCCGGCGAGCTCCGGCCTTCCCTGCTCCTCCCACCTGTCCCACCAGATGCGCGAGAGCCCGGGCTACGCCCCGGTGCTCTCCAACGCCGTCCCCGTGGCCTGTGGCGCGGACTCCGCCGCGTCCAGAGGTCGCCGGCGGCAAGCCCCGTCGCCTGAGCCCTGCCATGTGGGGCCGGCCCGTCAGGTGATTAGCTTAGTGCTAATCACCGTTAACTAACCCCCCCCCCTGACACTGACAGTGGGCCCCGGTGCCCCTAACCTTTTAATTAAACTAAATTAACCCCTGTTAACCCCCCCTGTCACTGACGTGTGGGTCCCACACGTCAGGTTTGACCCGGACCAGCCCAGTTGACCGCTGACGTCGTGCTGACATCATGCTGACGCAATTATATATTTTCTGGAATTAAAATAATTCAGAAAATCCAGAAAATGATTTAAACTTCAAAAATTCATAGAAATTCAACCGTAGCTCAGATTGAAATAATTTATATATGAAAAATTATCAGAAAAATGCAATCTTTCCATCTGTACTAGTTTCATGCATGAAAAACCAACTTATACATGCTGAATATGGGAAAACACATTATGGCATATATAAGAGACTTAATTTAGAAATGCATTTGAACCTTTGGTTCAAATGGACTTCAAACCAATTGAACACTAGTTGCATTAGCTCAACAGCATCACATCTACATGCCATGTTCATGCATCATATTGTTGCATATGATTGTGTATTGATTGCCGGCACCGTTCCTTCTCGATAGGTCCTACTCCGGAGACGTTCCAGAGTACCTGTCTGTGAAGCAGTGCCTCCCTTGTTGATTTACCAGGCAAGCAAACCCTCTTGTTCATTTCGATAAAACCCTACTCTCTCGCTCCTGCTCTCAGTTATTGCATTAGGACAACAACGGTTCATCTGCTACTTTGTGCTGCGGTAGTTGAACCCATTCCTCTGCATGACCTGTCATTGCCACAGTAAATAGTTGAAACCCACTAGCATGTGTAGGAGTTGATTGAAGCCACTGATGTGTTCCTACCATGCTATGCCTGCTATTGCTTAGAGTTGTGTCAGGTCTGGTTCATTGGGAATGAATTGGAGTGTCACGATATGTTCTGATACTGAGAGTGAAGTGTGTGAACACGATTTGGTAAAGGTAGCGGTGAGAGGCCATGTAGGAGTACATGGTGGGTTGTCTCATTAGAACCGTCCTTAAGCACTGAGTTCTATGTATGTTGTCCAATGACTCGATACTACCACACATTGGAATGCTTAAGTGCCCCTCTCGACTTATTAACCAACTTGGTCTCTGTCCAGGAGTCGCAACTAGTTTCTGGTGTTTGTAGGTAGTGCTATTTTTCTACCAAGTGGCACCCGGCAGGGTGGGCTTGGGACAGACTAGGCACACGTGGCACGGTGTACCGAGTGGCACCCGGTTGGTGGGCTCGGGAACCCTGCTCACATCGTTTGGGGCCGTGAGCGACACCCCGGCCGGATCTCCTTGCGGATGGAACCCGAATAGGCGATAAACCTGGACTAGAGTCTTGTGTGGTTAGTCAGGTCGTGGCCGACACCCTCGCCAGGCTTCCGCTTGAAGGTTGCCGAGATACATGACGTGTACATGGCGGTAAGTGGCGAGAGCGTGTGTGAAGAAGTACACCCCTGCAGGGTTAACATGATCTATTCGAATAGCCGGGTCCGCGGATATGGACTTCTTGGATGCTTACATGGTACATAGACAACTTGAAGTGGATACTATAAAATGCTCAAGACATGTGTGAGTGCTATGGATGGCCTTCTCGTAGGGAGACGGGGATGAATCCATAGTAGTGTATTGTGTGGTGATTAGTGGACTCGTGTACGTTGTTTCACCTCAAGAGTTTCTGATAGTCGTAGAATAGGATAGCCACAGAGTCAAAGCTGGCTTGCTGCAACTAAACCCCACATTACCCTCTTGATACAAATGCATGTACGATAGGATCTGATGTAAGTCTTGCTGAGTACCTTTGTACTCATGTTGCTTTATTTATGTTTTTGCAGCGGAGACTTCGGTCTTACTAGGGTTCTCTTGGACTTCGACTAGTAGCTAGTACCTCAGCTACGATCTTGATCGGATGGTGTAGATAGTCAGGCTCTTCAGCCTTTTTCATTTGTAGATGTCTGTACTCAGACATGTAATGCTTCCGCTTGTTGCTTGATTGCTCTGACTGTTGGGTCATGTGACCCCTGTTTGTAATAAAGCTGTGATGGCTCTTCTGAGCCTTATTCTATATGATTGTTGAGTTATGCTGTGATGCCATGTTGTACAGCACATACTTGCATGTTATGCGTACGTGTAATGTGTATTGCTATGTGTGGGATCTGACTATCTAGTTGTTTATTCTTAGTAGCCTCTCTTACCGGGAAATGTCTCCTAGTGCTTCCACTGAGCCCTGGTAGCTTGCTACTGCTCCGGAACACTTAGTCAGGCCGGCATGTGTCCTTCTTCGATCCTGTGTTTGTCCCTTCGGGGAAATGTCACGCGATGAATACCGGAGTCCTGCTAGCCCGCTACAGCCCGGTTCACCGGAGTCCTGTTAGCCCAGTGCTACAGCCTGGATTCACTCGCTGATGACCGACACGTTCGATGCTGGGTCATGAATGCCTGTCCCTGTAAGTTAGTGCCACTTTGGGTTTACGACTAGCCATGTCAGCCCGGGCTCTTTATCATATGGATGCTAGCGACACCATCATATACGTGTGCCAAAATGCGCAAACGGTCCCGGGCAAAGGTAAGGCGACACCCGTGGGGATACCGTGCGTGAGGCCGCAAAGTGATATGAGGTGTTACATGCTAGATCGATGTGGCATAGAGTCGGGGTCCTGACATGCTCCTTCTTGATTTCTACTTTCGCGGTGTCAAACATCGCGAATACCTCAAGGATCATCATATCTATCCTTGATATGTTATAGTTCATCACGAAGCTCTAGCAGCTTGGTGGCAATGACTTTGGGGAAACATCACTATCTCATCTGGAAGATCAACTCCCACTTGATTCAAGTGATTGTTGCACTCAGACAATCTGAGCACAAGCTCAACAATTGAGCTTTTCTCCCTTAGTTTGCAGGCTAAGAAAATAGTCGGAGGTCTTATACCTCTTGACGTGGGCACGAGCCTGAAATCCCAATTTTAGCCCTCGAAACATCTCATATGTTCCGCGATGTTTCGAAAAACATCTTTGGTGCCTTTACTTAAGCCATTTAACTGAACTATCATATAGTTATCAAAACGTGTATGTTCGATGTTCGAAACATCCACAAACGACGTTTGGGGTTCAGCACACTGAGTAGTGCATTAAGGACATAAGCTTTCTACTGTCCGCATAATCGCTACTGTCAACTTTCAACTATATTTTCTCTAGGAATATGTCTAAACAGTAGAACTAAAGCGCGAGCTACGACATAATTTGCAAATATCTTTTGACTATGTTCAGGATAATTAAGTTCATCTTATGAACTCCCACTTAGATAGACATCCCTCTGGTCATCTAAGTGATTACATGATCCGAGTCAACTAGCCCGTGTCCGATCATCACGTGAGACGGACTAATTAACGTCGGTGAACATCTTCATGTTGATCGTATCTACTATACGACTCATGCTCGACCTTTCGGTCTCCGTGTTCCGAGGCCATGTCTGCACATGCTAGGCTCGTCAAGTTAACCCTAAGTGTTTTCGCTGTGTAAAACTGTCTTACACCCGTTGTATGTGAACGTAAGAATCCATCACACCCGATCATCACGTGGTGCTTAGAAGCGACGAACTGTAGCAACGGTGCACAGTTAGGGGAGAACACTTCTTGAAATTTTGTAAGGGATCATCTTATTTACTACCGTCGTCCTAAGTAAACAAGATGCATAAACATGATAAACATCACATGCAATCAAATAGAGTAGTGACATGATATGGCCAATATCATATAGCTCCTTTGATCTTCATCTTCGGAGCTCCATGATCATCTTGTCACCGGCATGACACCATGATCTCCATCATCATGATCTCCATCATCGTGTCTTCATGAAGTTGTCACGCCAACGACTACTTCTACTTCTATGGCTAACGCGTTTAGCAATAAAGTAAAGTAGTTTACATGGCGTTCTTCAATGACACGCAGGTCATACAATAAATAAAGACAACTCCTATGGCTCCTGCCGGTTGTCATACTCATCGACATGCAAGTCGTGAATCCTATTACAAGAACATGATCAATCTCATACATCACATATATTATCACATTCTTGTTGGCCATATCACATCACAAAGCATACCCTGCAAAAACAAGTTAGACGTCCTCTAATTGTTGTTTGCATGTTTTACGTGGCTGCTATGGGTTTCTAGCAAGAACGTTTCTTACCTACGCAAAACCACAACGTGATATGCCAATTGCTATTTACCCTTCATAAGGACCCTTTTCATCGAATCTGTTCCGACTAAAGTGGGAGAGACTGGCACCCGCTAGCCACCTTATGCACCAAGTGCATGTCAATCGGTGGAACCTGTCTCACGTAAGAGTACGTGTAAGGTCGGTCCGGGCCGCTTCATCCCACAATACCGTCGAAACAAGATTGGACTAGTAACGGTAAGCATATTGAACAACATCAACGCCCACAACTACTTTGTGTTCTACTCGTGCAAAGAATCTACGCAATAGACCTAGCTCATGATGCCACTGTTGGGGAACGTAGCAGAAATTCAAAAATTTTCCTATGAATCACCAAGATCTATCTATGGAGAGACCAGCAACGAGTAGAAGGAGAGTGCATCTACATACCCTTGTAGATCGCTAAGCGGAAGCGTTCAAGTGAACGGGGTTGATGGAGTCGTACTCGTCGTGATTCAAATCACCGATGATCAAGTGCCGAACGCACGGCACCTCCGCGTTCAACACACGTACAGCCCGGTGACGTCTCCCATGCCTTGATCCAGCAAGGAGAGAGGGAGAGGTTGAGGAAGACTCCATCCAGCAGCAGCACAACGGCGTGGTGGTGGTAGAGGAGCGTGGCAATCCCGCAGGGCTTCGCCAAGCACCATGGGAGAGGAGGAGTAGGGAGAGAGGTAGGGCTGCACCAAGAGGGAGAGAACTCATGTGTATGGCAGCCCCAAACCTCAACTATATATAGGGGGAAGGGGGGGCTGCGCCCCCTTTAGGGTTTCCCACCCCCAAGGGGTGCGGCCAGCCCTAGATGGCAAAGGGGGTGGCGGCCAAGAGGGGAGAGGAGAGGGAGGCGCACCAATATGGGCCTTAAGGCCCATCTGGACTAGGGTTTGCCCCCTCCCACTCTCCCTTGCACCTTGGCCCCTTGTGGGGGGCGCACCAGCCCTCCTAGGGGCTGGTCCCCTCCCACACTTGGCCCACGCAACCTTCTGGGGCAGGTGGCCCCACTTGGTGGACCCCCGGGACCCTCCCGGTGGTCCCGGTACATTACCGATATCGCCCGAAACTTTTCCGGTGACCAAAACAGGACTTCCCATATATAAATCTTTACCTCTGGACCATTCCGGAACTCCTCGTGATGTCCGGGATCTCATCCGGGACTCCGAACAACATTCGGTAACCACATACAAACTTCCTTTATAACCCTAGCGTCATCGAACCTTAAGTGTGTAGACCCTACGGGTTCGGGAGACATGCAGACATGACCGAGACGTTCTCCAGTCAATAACCAACAGCGGGATCTGGATACCCATGTTGGCTCCCACATGTTCCACGATGATCTCATCGGATGAACCACGATGTCAAGGACTCAATCGATCCCGTATACAATTCCCTTTGTCTAGCGGTATTATACTTGCCCGAGATTCGATCGTCGGTATACTGATACCTTGTTCAATCTCGTTACCGGCAAGTCTCTTTACTCGTTCCGTAACACATCATCCCGTGATCAACCCCTTGGTCACATTGTGCACATTCTGATGATGTCCTACCGAGTGGGCCCAGAGATACCTCTCCGTTTACACGGAGTGACAAATCCCAGTCTCGATTCGTGCCAACCCAACAGACACTTTCGGAGATACCTGTAATGCACCTTTATAGCCACCCAGTTACGTTGTGACGTTTGATACACCCAAAGCATTCCTACGGTATCCGGGAGTTGCACAATCTCATGGTCTAAGGAAAATATACTTGACATTGGCAAAGCTCTAGCAAACGAACTACACGATCTTTGTGCTATGCTTAGGATTGGGTCTTGTCCATCACATCATTCTCCTAATGATGTGATCCCGTTATCAACGACATCCAATGTCCATAGTCAGGAAACCATGACTATCTGTTGATCACAACGAGCTAGTCAACTAGAGGCTCACTAGGGACATATTGTGGTCTATGTATTCACACGTGTATTACGATTTCCGGATAATACAGTTATAGCATGAATAAAAGACAATTATCATGAATAAGGAAATATAATAATACTTTTATTATTGCCTCTAGGGCATATTTCCAACAGCATGGGATCAAATTTATATCGCGCGCTCTAAGGGGTGGCCTCCCCTCTTGGTCCCAACCGAAAACACCCATGCCCCCGGACCAGGTGGCCTGCCTACCAGTTACAACCGGTATCTTCCACCATGGCCTCTCTATACGGTGTGTGCTAGAAAGAGGTTGACAACTTACTGAACCGTACTCTACTTGCTGTAGAGATGAGTGGTAGTACAAAACAAGTATGGGGGTTACTGGCACAAGACTCGATCTATGGTCGACTCTGGAGGTTTAAGTATTCCCTGCATGATTAGCATAACGAATATATTTCATCCAGCAGAGTCACCGCTCATATCACCTTACCATGCCATACCAGACATAACCGTCCCGACGGAGACCGGCGACAAACTCATGCCTACCCAAGGCAGAGGTTTTCTCGGGTTCCTGCCGGTATGCATGCATGGCATATGAGGGTGATTATTATCACAAGTGTGTTCATTTCCAACAGCATGGAAATCACTAATATGCACTCATGCATATGATCATATCACATGAAATAACAAGTTTCTCCAAAGTGAGGTGATGTTATGAACGTGTCATCGAACACACAAAAATATTATGTCGGGGTTCAGAATGCTTGCCTTCAGGTCACGGGAAGGCAGGGTGCATTCCAAACTCTTGAAATATTTCTCCTCTCTTCTAAAATCCTATTTTAGAAATAAATGAATTAACACACAAAATAAAAACAGCGCAAAAAGTTGTTCTGAAATTTTTTCAATTAAATCTTAAAATAAACTAGATCATATTTGGGAAGCAACAGAAAAAGAATCAAGTCATTTGGAGTTATATTTAAAAAGTTAAGCCCAGTCAAAGTTTAGTCAAAGTTCTGTTTTTAAAAAAAAGATAGAAAACGGAAAACGGTTCGCCTGGACTACGTCTTCTGAGATTGGTCGCGTACTTACCGGAAATACGCTTCCACCAGAGAAAAACGTATCGGTCGGGTTGCGCCACTAGTGGCTTGGGTTGGCTCACCGACAGGTGGTCCCCACCTGTCGGGTTCATCTTCTTCCCCCCCGTGCGCGCCTCGACAGAGACACGGGCCGTTTCCAACGGCAATCCCCGGCGACACGAGCCACCATTCGACGCGCTCGCGATATGGGGGTGATCGGGAGGAGGAACCGCATCCATCTGCAGTGGTTGGGGGCGCGGGGGAGCTTGAGGGTGAGAGCACCTTCCTCCATGGCGGAGGGGAAGCTTCGGGAGGGAATGGCGTTCGGCATACCGTGGCTCCCGGGTGAAAATGGAAGTGGGAAAGGGTTCTTGGGGTCGATTTGGAGCTAATGGAGGAGAGTATGGAGGGGAAGCAGCTCTGGATGCTCGGAATCGACCGGAGGGCGGCGGCGGCCCAAACTGCCAGAGATGGAGGGAACGACGGCCTCTGGAGGAATGGGAGCTAGAGGGGCCTTGCTATGGCATCGAGGAGGGTTCCTGTCTAGCATGAAGAGCTCGGAGTGGGTTTATATAGGCAATCGGGGGCGGTTCCGATGATGGCCGAGGATAAGAACGTCGGCGACCGCCGTACTGTGCTGCATGGCGACGTGGCGGTGGTTGGTCGGCTCCAGGAGCTACCGACGAAAGCTCCACTGTCCATGGAGGCGAGCTGGCGCGCTGTGGTGGTCGGGGCGGTGCTGCCCATGGCGGTGGTGGATGCGGCCGCAGGCGTGCCGCCAAGAGGGCTCTGGTGGCGGCGCTGTGGGGTGCCAGGGGTGGTCGGGGTGGCGTGGCGGTGCGGGGATACGTGGCGTGCTAGCAGCTATTGGCCAAGGGCCGGAACGAGTCGAAACGGGTGCGGGGCGAGACGCGGCGGCTCGAGCGCACTGGCGTGCCAAACGCACGCTCTGGGCGCGCCCAGAGCACGCCCACCATCTGTTCGGCGAAATGCCGTGGCCTGCTAGATGGCTTGGTTGGAGCTGAGGATTAGCAGTTCTAGTCTAGGGCTAGTTGAGATGCTAGTGGACATGCTAGTTTGATCAGAGGTGCAAGGTCACAGTGCAAAACAAAAATCATGTCAAAACTGATCATGCCCCTAAGGTGTTTGACAAAATGCCACAGGCACCTAGGCTTTTCTTGGAGTGGCCAAATCTTCCAGATTGGGGTCTCTTCAGATGTACAAAAGGGTGGTGGGGTTAGTTGGTCAAATGCAAGTTTTACAAAACTTCAATTCTGGACAGGAAATAAATGGCATTATTTCATGAACCAAAAATGATCCAAAAGGTGCATGCTCCTGGACTTAAGGGTTTAACATGGAGGACTACAAGTAGGAGAAATAATCAAGGGTTAAAGAGCAAGCAAAAATATGGTTGCTGTACAAAACATCAAGTTGGTCCAGAATGAAAATGAGGTTGATTCACTCAATATTTTCAAAGAACAGCACTAGGTTTTTGCATAATGTGGAATCTTAGGCCATTAACCTCATCCCATAATTTTGGTGGAGGCCAGGAAGAAATATTTAAAAGGGTTGTAGTGCAAAATGCACTCTGGACCAGAGAAGGAAAAGTTGATGCAGAGCTCAAATTATTACATAAATAAAAGATATTTTTGTACAAAAGTGATTTAAAAACATCACATGACATCTCCAAATTTTGGTTGGAATTTTAAGTGAATTTATCAAATGGTTGTAGTTCAAATAAGGCCATTTAACCTTGAAAAACCATTTTCAAAAAAACAATGATCAAGCAACTAAATTAGTTAATTAGTTATATTGGATAAGGGAAAGTTTTACTTGAGAGTTTAAACAAGTCCAATAACATATTTGAAAAGTTTTCTCTCTGGGAAAAACTCATAATAACAGGGAAGGAAATGATTTAAAAATCAAAATGGAGCTCAAAAATTCAAAGTTTTAAATCCTGGCAAAATTTTATTCCATTAAAACAAGGCCAAATTTTTGGGGTGTCACATGTTCCCGGATTTTACGTTCCTTACGCGGTTGGGTAATAATGGGAACCCCTTGACAGTTCGCCTTGAATAAAACTCCTCCAGCAATGCCCAACCTTGGTTTTACCATTTGCCACCTAGCCTTTTCTTTCCCTTGGGTTCTGCAGACTCAAGGGTCATCATTATTTTAACCCCCCCGGGCCAGTGCTCCTCTGAGTGTTGGTCCAAACTGTCAGCCGCCGGTGGCCACCAGGGGCAACTCTGGGCTGGCCTACCGGAAGTTTAGACAATCTGAGTGTGCCCTGAGAACGAGATATGTGCAGCTCCTATCGGGATTTGTCGGCACATTCGGGTGGTGTTGCTGGACTTGTTTTACCATTGTCAAAATGTCTTGTAACCGGGATTCCGAGTCTGATCGGGTCTTCCCGCTAGAAGGAATATCTTTCGTTGACCGTGAGAGCTTGTGATGGGCTAAGTTGGGACACCCCTGCAGGGTTTTGAACTTTTGAAAGCCGTGCCCGCGGTTATGGGCAGATGGGAATTTGTTAATGTCCGATTGTAGAAAACCTGAAGTTGACCTTAATTAAAATACATCAACCGCGTGCATAACCGTGATGGTCTCTTTCCGGCGGAGTCCCGGAAGTGAACACGGTGTCGGAGTTATGCTTGACGTAGGTTGTTCTAGGATCACTTCTTGATCATACTTTTATCGACTGTGCTTTGCCTTCTCTTCTCGCTCTCATTTGCGTATGTTAGCCACCATATATGCTAGTCGCTTGCTGCAGCTCCACCTCTTACCTTTACCTTACCCATAAGCTTAAATAGTCTTGATCGCGAGGGTGCGAGATTGCTGAGTCCCCATGGCTCATAGATACTTCCAAACCAGCTTGCAGGTGCCGATGAGTCCGTGTAGATGACGCAACCAAGCTCAGGAGGAACTCGATGAAGATCTTGTCCTTTGCGTTGTTTCGTTCTAGTTGATCAATAGTGGAGCCCTGTTGGGGTCGATCTGGGACCTTTGTCGCATTTGGGGTTCTTCTTTTATTTTGGTTCCATAGTCGGACCTTGATTGTATTTGGATGTTGTAATGCTTTATTCATGTATTGTGTGAAGTGGCGATTGTAAGCCAACTATGTATCTTTTCCCTCATTGTATTACATGGGTTGTTTGCGAAGGTTACCTCACTTGCGACATTGCTTTCAATGCGGTTATGCCTCTGAGTCGTGCTTCGACACGTGGGAGATATAGCCGCATCGAGGGCGTTACAAGTTGGTAATCAAAGCCATCCCCGACCTTAGGAGCCCCCACTGCTTGATCGAATTAGCGGACGAGTTGAGTCTAGAAAATGTTTTGAGTCATTTAGGAATTATATAAGAGTTTAGGAATTCTTTTTACTCCCCAGTCCCCTCATCGCTCTGGTAAGGCATCCTGACGTAGAGTTTTGACTCTTCTCTTCTCAAATTTCACTAAAAAAAATTTAGGATCACGCGGGTATCTTGGAATCGTTTCGATGGTTTTGTGATGAGAACATTGTTCTTGGTGCCTCCTGTCATTTAGGGGTTGTGGCAGTGTCCCGGGGAGTTGAGCTCCGAGGTGTTGTCGTCACAATTTTATCGTTGCAGTTCTGGAATACCTGAGTTTAGTACGCCGACATCGAAAATCTCTTTTATGCAGTTCATTGGTGAGATAACCTCGACGCCACCCAGTACTGGGGCGGGAGTTCGGGAGTATTGCCATAACTCGTATAACGGATGCTTTTCGAAGGTTGAGGTAGATGATTTCCGAAGGTTTCTTGGTTATGTGTTGAAGGATGGATACAGCTGGATGTAGGATTTGCTAGTTTTGGGTGAGATATTATGCTTCCCCTGTATCCCCAACACCTGATTGCATAACCGGAAAGGTTCGGGAGTTTCATAAGTGGGAATTCAAGTAGCTCTTAGGATATCTTTCCGACAGGTGTATGATATGAAATTGGGGTTTGACGTCTAGTGGTCTGCCTATTCACGATCGGTTTTATAGTGGTCTCGTTGTGTCTTAAAGAGTCCTTGGCTATGCCGACTCGGGGACGCTTCATATGTCATGTGCACTGCCTTGTACATGATGGTGATGTACGATCGAGCCCGTGTAGGCCCCACCACGAAAACTACGGATGAAATCTCTATCATATGTTTGTTCTGGCTTATTCTGCAAGTCAATCCTTTGTTTTGTTTTGAGTTGTGGTATTCGAGTTGCTTCAATGTCAAGTGTTGATTCCATACCTTCCCCAAATGGTGTTCTCATACTCCGATGTGGATACCAATCCTTCTTGATCATCAAGATTGTCTTGTCAATCCTTTTCACCGGCGTGTTTTCTCTTCAAGTGGATCCGATTATTTCAACATCAGCAAGATCAATTATCATTTCTTCTCAACGGTGTTTGTTTCATCCATACCAAGTTGTCTTTGTTTTCCCACCCTCCCACCCTTTTCTGCAAGGAATCCGATGTAGTAATCAAGTATCCTTTTATTCATGTGAAGTCTCGCCATTCTTTTCCTTCATGTTCTTACCCGGTGGTTCTCATGAAGATGCTCTACTAGTTCATCATTATTTGCTCTTTTTCTTCTCCGGTGGAACCAATTCAAGTTTTTGGTGTTGATCATATCCCTTTTCCCTCGTTTCTAATGATTTCTCATGCCGGTGCACCTCACAATCTTTCACCGCTCGCTATTCTATTGTTCCGGAGTGCTCAAGATATCTCGAAGATTCGTGCTTACACTCTATTTTCGTTCAAGCTCTTTCGAGGATGTTATCTCATTCTAGTCATTTAATTAACCGGTGCATTATCTCTTCCTAAGTAATCATTCAATGGTGTTTCTTTTGAGTAGGCCCTAACCCACAGGTCTTTTCCCAGGATCTTACCTGACTCTTCTTATTTTCCCGGAGCTATCCTCAAATTTCTTTTCGAAGTTTGACGTAAGAATGAATTGGCATCAGTCAAATGTCTTTCTCCAAGATCGGTTAAATTCTTTTCATCGTTGGCTCAACCTTTCCATTCTTCATTCCGAAGTGTCTAAATAATTCATGATGGTGTTTCTCGTCGTCATTCTCGGATTTTGAAGACCGAAGAAGAGTTTCTTTTAAATCTTGCCCCATTCTCTGTCATCCTCTCATAATTGTTTTGATTGTGAGAATTCTTTTCACCTATCCGGAGCAATTCAAGAGTCTTCTCAGTGTGTTATCCGGAGTCCACCAATTCAGATTTATTCATTCTCAGTTGTCAGTTATCATCCTCCTAATTTTACCGGCGCATCGTTCGAATATCCTCTAATCCGTTCATGATCTCTTTGTTCCCATGGATCTAAACCCTCTCATGTATCTTCGTTCATTTGCTAATTTTTCCCGGTGTTTCTTTATCTTTACTTCGTTCATTTTCAATCCTACCGGTGTTTCATTGAAGACCTTATCAAGTTATCGATATCTCTCCTAATCCTTTCAACGAGAATAAGTGGTATGCCAAATCCGTTGCTTGTCATCAATTTAAATTGGTGAAGGATATGCATAACGTAATTCTTATTTTTGTTTCAACGAGTGAACTCAATTCCCTGTTCCGGAGGCTCATCAAATTCTCGTTTTCCTTTGTTCATTTTTCTTTTCCCGGAGTTCCAAGTTCTCTCAATTACCTCGTCACGGAGATCCATCTAAATCATTACAAATTTTCACCTTGTGTTTTCAACTCCTTTTTTCTTCCGTTTGATCATTCTTTTGTTTAACGGAGTTCCTCATCAAGGCTCTACATGATGGTTCTTCAAGGATGTAATTTCCTTCTCAAAGTTTTTCATCGAGATTCTTTCCTAAGAAGCTCAAGCTTTCTTCATATTGTAATCCGGAGTGCAATTCTTTCTTCCGTATCATTGGAGGTGGTATTATGTCATTCTTGATAATTTGAATTCATGTTTCATGATTCACATGTTTTCATGAACAAGATATTTTAAATCCATCAATCTCGTCATTGGAGTTATCTTGGGTTATATTTCACCTAAAGCCTTCTCTAAGGTTTGTTGCTATTATGGTGCTTATAAATGACCCAAGTTATTCTTTTATCCTCCCGGTGATATAGCTTTCTCGTCTCCTTGTTCATATCAATCCAATTCTTTTCCCGTGAGCGGCAGGTTGTCACCTCATATATTTGAGATATATTCCATAAGACCATATCAAGTTTATTCTTTTTGTTGTTGGTTTTCCTACAACTCCGTTCTAGCATTTGTTGTAAGCGTGCTCCCTCAAGATCTTGTTTCCCTTCGTTCATTCCATTCCATTCTTTCTTTTTTTTTGGAGGCATTGTGATGTTGCTCTCTTCAACCCATCTTCTTGTTTTGTCAGGATCATGTTCTTTTCTTGGGTTATCCATTTAACCGGAGTGTCATGCCCTCTTTTCAAGTTCTTCCCATTCTGTCAAGTTTGGCTCCCTTCTCAAGCGGAGTGCCGTCTGAAATCGTTCTTACCCCTTGTTACATTCATTCAATAGTTTCGGAGGCAGTGTGTTGTGATTTCATCAAGTATGTTCTCATCTGGCCAAGTTCTTATTCAATTCCATTTCTTTTCAATCGGAGTGCTTCCCGAAGTTGTTCTCCCTTGTTCCTCTTTTTCTAATGGAGTGTTTTCAACTTCGTTCATCTCCGTTGTATTCTTTTCTCGAAATGGATTAACCTTTTCAAGGTTCTTTGGTCTCACTCGTTTGTCAAAGAAGCAACTTAATTTTACCTCTTCTCTTTCCCTTCTGTTTTCCCTCCAGTGCCATTCTAGATCTCGGGACGAGATCCTCTCGTAGTGGTGGAGTGTTGTAACGCCCCGAGACCGTTGTGCCAGGTGTCTTCCAGTTATTCGCTGGCATTGCCACGTCATTCTCTTGCGTGTTGCATCTTGTCCTGTCATCATGTGTATTGCATCATCATGTTTTCAAAACTTGCATTTGTCCATATCTCCCCGTTCTCTCCGTTGTTCGTTCTGAGCCCAACCACACTCACACGCGCCCGCGGTACCTCCAAAATATTATTTTATAAGTGGCCGGGAAAATGTTCTCGGAATGGGATGAAACTTGGCGTGCGGTGTCGTTATGTTGTCAGTAGGTCATCTGCCAAGTTTCATCGCATTCGGAGTCCGTTTGATGCCCCAACGGATAACTATAGCGGCAGTATAGCCGGTCTAACGTCGGACATTTTCGGTCTCCGGAAACAGTCGTCGGGTCTCTCTCTCTTCTCTTCTCTCAGCCCAAAGCTTTCTGCACAGACCGCTATCAACCGCCAGGCCCCGAAACCCCTCCTTGCCTGGTGCATCGGCCCTCCTCGCGCGCGTGTCCGAAAGCTGTCCCGGACCTGACCCGGGCAGTCGTCACTGTTGCATCCGGATCATCCCCAAACATCCCTAAATCATCATCGGATTCTTGTTTGGACTTCTTAACCTAATTATTTCGGGCTATCCGATTATAGTCGAGGGACCAATTAGTCCCTAGCTAGATCCACCTGCTATATATATACGGGTCCAACCCTAGAATCTAGGAGGTTTGTCCCTCCACCGCCGCCACCGGGTCGCCTCCCACCTCGGGATCCCCTCGCCCGATCCTCCTCGATCTCCTCGCCCAGCCAGTGCATCCCCTCCGATCCATCCTTCCCGTGCCCACCTCCTCGTCCCCGTGCAGCAACCAGGAGCATAAGCTCCTCCTTCCACACCCCGCGGCCGAGGACCCCAACCCCGGCGTCCGCGTAGCCAAGTCCATCAAACAGCTGGAGCTTCCTGCAGCCTCGCGCGCATGAGTCCCCGCCGCCTCACCTCACCGCCGATGATCACCAGCACCTCCAGGTCACGCCGCCGGGCCTCCCTCGCGCCCTCTCTCCCTTTCCCTCTCTCTGTCTCACCTCTCTCTGTCTCTCTTCGTCAGGGACAGGAACCAACGACCCGAATCCTCCGCCATGGCCTTGCAGCTCCCGCCGCCTTCTTCGCCGATCAGCACCGCCTCCGTCGCCCCTCCGTACGATCTGTCGTTAGCAGAACCCCCATGGTGAGCAGCCGCAACTCCCAGCTCTTTCCTGTCATTGATCTCTTCATGCATGAGGCGAGCACGGGCTCGTCTTCGAGCTCCCGCACATCTAGCCTTTGCACGCGCCCGCCTTGCTGTGCGTGCACAAACACATGTTTTTCCGCAGCCCCGCCGTCAGCCTATGTTCGCGACGGTCGCCGTCTTGCTCGCCGGTGCCGTCACCCAGTTCGCCGGTGATTCGCGAAGAAGAAGGCCTGGCCTTTGCTTCGGTTCAACTTTTGCAACGCCCTCATTTAACACAAATAAGCAGTAGTAGCGTAGCGGTCAACATGCTGCTCCTCTATTTAGGAGGTCGCGGGATCAATTCCCAGTCGGCCCCATTTTTTGCTATGTTTTCCTGTTTAGTTTGCACCTCAACCGCCAGGCCAAATCTCCTCGTGGGCCGCTGCACTGTGTTGCAATCCGGCCCACGTATGTTTTTTTCCCTTCTGTGGTTTTAGTATTTTTCCAGTGTATGCATAATTACAGGAATGCCACTCTTTTGTATTGTTAATAACTAAATATGCTTGCACCCAAATTAAACAAAATATATATGTAAAATGCTTAGAATTTAATGTAGTTTAAAAAATTTCAACTTTCATCCACGTTTGAAATGTTTAAATAGCTGATTGTTTTAATTTGCTTAAATAACTTGTTAAAATGATTTATTTCATAACCAAATAACCGTAGCTCCAAACTTAACAAACTTTATATGTAAATGGGGTGGAAAAATGCCTAGTTTATCATGGCGACTTTACTTTGCATGATTATCAACTCTAAAATTGTGTTTAGGGTAGAACAGTACCAAACCTTAAAATATGCATATGGGGTTTTACCGGAATTGTTGTTCGTTGTTTCCGGCCTCATTTAAACTTGCCTAGATATGTAGTTTTGTTGTGCTTCACCCCTTGCCATGTTAATCAACATTTAATATTGTTAGGTACATAAATGAGATCGAACCAAATAACTTGTCGTGGTGTTTCGTCAATATGCACCGTTGCATATTGAGCTCCACTTAATTTATAGGATTGCTTGTGCACTTTGCCATGCCATGCTTCATTAAACCGGACATGCATCATACTTGGTTGTGCATCATGCCATGCTTATGTCGTGGTTGTTTACTATGTTGTTTGCTTCTTTCCGGTGTTGCTTCTTCGGGTTAGTTCCGATAACGTTGCGTTTGTGAGGATTCGTCCGACTACGTCCGTTTGTCTTCTTCATGGACTCGTTCTTCTTCCTTGTAGGATCTCAGGCAAGATGATCATACCCTCGAAATCACTTCTATCTTTGCTTGCTAGTTGCTAGCTCTTTTGCTATGCCTATGCTGCGATACCTACCACTTGCTTATCATGCCTCCCACATTGTTGAACCAAGCCTCTAACCCACCTTGTCCTAGCAAACCGTTGTTTGGCTATGTTACCGCTTTGCTCAGCCCCTCTTATAGCATTGTTAGTTGCAGGTGAAGATTGAAGTTTGTTCCTTGTTGGAACATGGAGATGTTGTTCCTTGTTGGAACATGTTTACTTGTTGGGATATCGCAATATATCTTATTTAATTAATGCATCTATATATTTGGTAAAGGGTGGAAGGCTCGGCCTTATGCCTGGTGTTTTGTTCCACTCTTGCCGCCCTAGTTTCCGTCATATCGGTGTTATGTTCCCGGATTTTACGTTCCTTACGCGGTTAGGTAATAATGGGAACCCCTTGACAGTTCGCCTTGAATAAAACTCCTCCAGCAATGCCCAACCTTGGTTTTACCATTTGCCACCTAGCCTTTTCTTTCCCTTGGGTTCTGCAGACTCAAGGGTCATCATTATTTTAACCCCCCCGGGCCAGTGCTCCTCTGAGTGTTGGTCCAAACTGTCAGCCACCGGTGGCCACCAGGGGCAACTCTGGGCTGGCCTACCGGAAGTTTAGACAATCTGAGTGTGCCCTGAGAACGAGATATGTGCAGCTCCTATCGGGATTTGTCGGCACATTCGGGCGGTGTTGCTGGACTTGTTTTACCATTGTCGAAATGTCTTGTAACAGGGATTCCGAGTCTGACCGGGTCTTCCCGCTAGAAGGAATATCCTTCGTTGACCGTGAGAGCTTGTGATGGGCTAAGTTGGGACACCCCTGCAGTGTTTTGAACTTTTGAAGGCCGTGCCCGCGGTTATGGGCAGATGGGAATTTGTTAATGTCCGATTGTAGAAAACCTGAAGTTGACCTTAATTAAAATACATCAACCGCGTGCGTAACCGTGATGGTCTCTTTCCGGCGGAGTCCGGGAAGTGAACACGGTGTTGGAGTTATGCTTGACGTAGGTTGTTCTAGGATCACTTCTTGATCATACTTTTATCGACCGTGCTTTGCCTTCTCTTCTCGCTCTCATTTGCGTATGTTAGCCACCATATATGCTAGTTGCTTGCTGCAGCTCCACCTCTTACCTTTACCTTACCCATAAGCTTAAATAGTCTTGATCGCGAGGGTGCGAGATTGCTGAGTCCCCGTGGCTCACAGATACTTCCAAACCAGCTTGCAGGTGCCGATGAGTCAGTGCAGATGATGCAACCAAGCTCAGGAGGAACTCGATGAAGATCTTGTCCTTTGTGTTGTTTCGTTCTAGTTGATCAGTAGTGGAGCCCTGTTGGGGTCAATCTAGGACCTTTGTCGCATTTGGGGTTCTTCTTTTATTTTGGTTCCATAGTCGGACCTTGATTGTATTTGGATGTTGTAATGCTTTATTCATGTATTGTGTGAAGTGGCGATTGTAAGCCAACTATGTATCTTTTCCCTTATTGTATTACATGGGTTGTTTGCGAAGGTTACCTCACTTGCGACATTGCTTTCAATGCGGTTATGCCTCTGAGTCGTGCTCCGACACGTGGGAGATATAGCCGCATCGAGGGCGTTACAGCCAGTCAGGCCGCCTATGACGCCAGCTCGGCTTTCCAAAGCAATGTTCAGGTTAGTTGGTCACCGCTTGTTCTGTTAGGATATGCTATCTGAAGACTCTCTTTCCGAAAATCTTTGCATCTATAAACCCACTGGGTGCGTCGATTGAATTTTCGGACTAGTGAGGGCACGCTGAGTGCACCCACTGGGTGTAGTCCCCGAGACTATGGTGGACTACTGGCAGTCGACTGTAGTCTTTGTATTTTGATTCTTTTGCTCGATCTAGTCTGGCCGTGTCGAGTTGCTGTCGTTTTTGGTAGTTTTGCTCTTCCACTCGGTCTGGGCGAGTGGGATCAGAACCGGTGGGGGCATGCCAAGTGCACCCACTGGGTGTAGTCCCCGAGACCGCGGTCGACTGCTGGCAGTCGACTGTGGTCTGAGTTCTGTGGTCTGAATTCTTCTTTCTTGATGGCGCAGCTGTTCTTTCTCTCTCTTTTTTTTACTCCCTGCACTCGACTCCGGCGGGCCGGTCGAGTGGGATCAGAACTGGTAGGGGCACGCAAAGTGCACCCACTAGGTGTAGTCCCCGAGACTATGATGGGCTGCGGGCAGTCGACCATAGTCTTAGTATTTATTGTCTTTGTCGTTTTTCGCTGTAAAATAACTTCCCCTCCCTGATTGCAGAAATCTTGTGATCTTGGAGCTCGCTTTGCTGACTTGGAGAAACAGCAGATCCAGCTAAACCTTGACTTGGAATTGGCTCAGCAAAATCTGAAAAAAGCTCAAGACGAGGCCACTGGTATGGAAGGTAACTGATTGCCGACTGAACTTCAATATATCTCTTTGGTCTCTTCTTTGATTCGATTATTTCTTTTGCAGAGAAAAAGAAGTTGGCTCTGGACAAGAAGGACTCGGACCTCGCCGCTGCGCAAAAAGCAGCCCAAGACAAAACCGTTCTCGCAGACGAGAAGCTTGCTTCAGTCAGAACGCTTGAAGAAGAGGTGACTAGGCTGACATCTTGTCTTAATGAAGCTAACCGCGAAGTGACCAGCCTGAAGAAGGATAAGGTCGCCCTGAACGAAAAGTTGGAGTCTGCGATCCGCAAGAGGAACGACATAGAAGCTTATCTGAGGACCCTTGCCAAGAAGCTTTATCTCGTGCTGGGAGGTATTTCTTTTAATCCGACTGTGTTGATGCTTGCCATCGGATTTTGCTCGGTTGATTGAACTGACTTTTGGCTGCAGAACTTTGTCAAGACTTTGATAAAGAAACTGGAAGGGTCGAGACGGGTCTGGACCCTATCTCTTCCCCGGTCTGCGACGAAACTGCGATGAACGTGCTCCGATTGGAGTCCCGTATCGCCAGCGCCACAAGATACCTCGCACGCCTGAAGGAGGTTGTCTCTCGAATCGACTCGATGCTTTGGCCGGGGGCGACGCTTCAGAATGATCTGGAATCTCTGATGACTCGACTGAACGAGATCCCTGACCGAGTGCAAGAATGGAAGAAATCCTCCGCCCGGTGTGGAGCTGATGTGGCTCTGTCTTTGGTTCGTGTCCACTGCAAGGAGGCGCAAGAAGATAAGCTGGCAGCGATCAAGGTCGCCAACACCTAGAGGCATGACTTCCAATCTTTCATGGAGACTTTTATTGCTGCAGCCACTCAGATCGCCGACGGCGTCGACCTGGACGAGTTCGTCGAGCCTGCCAGTCCTCCTCCTGCGGAGTGAACAAACTTTTACGCCCCACCTTAAATTTGCCTCAGAATGCCGAGTGATTTTTGTAACCGTTAAACTCTTTCGGGCTGAATGCCCGAGCACTTCGATCTGCGGTCTGGAACCTTTAGGATTTATTTGAACTTGGTTTATCATTGAATATCTTCATGAATTCTCCGTCGAGTGGAACTCGTTCTTCACTCGAGACAACTTTTGTATTTGTGGCGCAGCTCCGAAGGAGAAGGTAGTAGTCGACCTGCACCTCGTCGTCCTTGCGGGTCGGGATGGAGCGCACGTTGTATTTGTGGCGAAGCTCCGAAGGAGAAGGTGGCAGTCGACCTGCACCTCGTCGTCCTTGCGGATTGGGATGGAGCGCACATTGTATTTGTGGCGAAGCTCCCAAGGAGAAGGTGGCAGTCAACCTGCACCTCGTCGTCCTTGCGGATTGGGATGGAGCGCATGTTGTATTTGTGGCGAAGCTCCAAAGGAGAAGGTGGCAGTCGACCTGCACCTCGTCGTCCTTGTGGATTGGGATGTGTTTCGTACTTAGGCAAGTACTGGACTGCAGCTAAGCCTCCGAGTGGGAGGGTCGCTCTCCACTCGGTAGGATTTTTCAAACTTAGGCGAGTACTGGACTGCAGCTAAGCCCCCGAGTGGGAGGGACGCTCTCCACTCGGTAGGATTTTTCAAACTTAGGCGAGTACT
>NC_041390.1:95084540-95103365 GCF_002162155.2 Triticum dicoccoides
TGGACTGCAGCTAAGCCCCCGAGTGGGAGGGCCGCTCTCCACTCGATAGGATTTTTCAAACTTAGGCGAGTACTGGACTGCAGCTAAGCCCCCGAGTGGGAGGGTCGCTCTCCACTCAGTAGGATTTTTCAAACTTAGGCGAGTACTGGACTGCAGCTAAGCCCCCGAGTGGGAGGGTCGCTCTCCACTCGGTAGGATTTTTCAAACTTAGGCGAGTACTGGACTGCAGCTAAACCCCCGAGTGGGAGGGTCGCTCTCCACTCGGTAGGATTTTTCAAACTTAGGCGGGTACTGGACTGCAGCTAAGCCCCCGAGTGGGAGGCTGGCTCACCACTCGGTAGGATTTTCAAACACTTAGGCAAAACGGGTTCGTAGCTAAGCCTCCGAGTGGGAGGCTGGCTCACCACTCGGTAGGAAATTATTTTTACAAACTTAGGCGAAACAGATTCGTAGCTAAGCCACCCACTGGGGGATTTCTCACGCAAACAAAAACAATAACAATCACTGGGAAAATTATAACGTTCTTGTCTTTGATAGATAAACTACAGAAGTTTTTCTTATTACATCTCATCCGAGTGAGAATTCAAGTATAAAAGGGGCGGAGCAGCTCTGCATTCCAGGCTCGTGGCTCATCAATCTGGCGATCGACATTATAAAGGTGGTACGCTCCATTGTGGAGGACTCTGGTGACTATGAAGGGACCTTCCCAAGTAGGAGCGAGTTTGTGTGGTTTCTGTTGATCCACTCGGAGGACCAAGTCTCCTTCTTGGAAGGCTCGACTCTTCACATTTCTGGCATGGAATCGACGCAAGTCCTGCTGATAGATGGTCGATCGGATCATGGCCATTTCTCTTTCTTCTTCCAGGAGGTCGACTGCGTCCTGCCGGGCTTGTTCTGCTTCATCTTCAGAGTAGAGCTCGACTCGGGGTGCGTTGTGAAGCAGGTCACTCGGCAAAACTGCTTCGGCTCCGTAGACCAGAAAGAATGGGGTTCTTCCAGTCAATCAGTTCGGGGTTATCCTCAATCCCCAAAGAACTGATGCAAGCTCGTCGACCCATGCACCTGCGGTGTGCTTGAGATCGCGCATCAGTCGGGGTTTCAGTCCTTTGAGAATTAAACCGTTTGCTCTTTCCGCTTGTCCATTCGACTGGGGGTGAGCGACTAAAGTGTAGTCGACTCGTGTGCCTTGAGAGGCGCAAAAGGCTCTGAAATTGTCAGAATCGGAGTTTGACCCATTGTCAGTGATGATGTTGTGCGGAACTCCATATCTGAATATCAACTCTCTGATGAAACTGATAGCAGTGCAAGCATCAAGATTCTTGATAGGCTTAGCTTCAATCCATTTGGTGAACTTGTCGACTGCTACTAGCACATGAGTGAAGCCGCTCCTGCCCGTTCTCAGTGGTCCAACTATGTCTAGTCCCCAAACAACGAAGGGCCAGACGAGTGGAATGGTTTTCAGGGCTGACGCAGGTTTTTGCGACATATTGGAGTAAAACTGACATCCTTCACATTTGTCGACTATCTCTTTCGCCATTTCATTCGCCCTTGGCCAGTAGAATCTCGCTCGGTAAGCTTTAGCCACAATGGTCCGAGAGGATGCATGATGACCACAGGTCCCCGAGTGGATATCATCAAGGATTATCTGACCTTCTTCTGGTGTTATACACTTCTGACTGACTCCAGTCGCGCTTTCTCTATACAACTGTCCCTTTATGACTGTAAAGGCCTTGGATCGATGGACGATCTGTCGAGCCTCTTCTTCGTCCTCTGGGAGTTCTTTCCTTAGGATGTACGCGATGTACGGTACCGTCCAGTCGGGAGTGATGACCAAAACTTCCATGATCAGGTCGACCACAGCTGGAACTTCAACTTCAATCGGATCCGTGGCACTTTTTGGCTGCAGGGCTTCTTCAGTGAAGGGATCTTCCTGAACTGATGGTGTGTGGATGTGTTCCAAAAACACATTGCTGGGAATGGCTTCTCTTTTGGAACCTATTTTCGCCAAATCATCAGTTGCTTGATTTTTTAGTCGGGGTATGTGATGAAGTTCTAACCCCTCGAATTTCTTCTCCGGCTTTCTCACTGCATTGCAATAACCAGTCATGGCTGGACTTCTGACGTCCCACTCCTTCATCACTTGATTAACCACCAAACCTGAGTCGCCATAGACCATGAGGCAACAGACGCCGAGTGAAATGGCCATGCGCAACCCATATAAAAGTGCTTCATATTCTGCCTCGTTATTGGAGGAATCAAAGTGGATCTGAAGAACATATCTGAGCTTATCTCCTCGGGGGGAGACCAATAATACCCCGGCACCGGAACCATTAAGCATTTTGGAGCCGTCGAAGAACATGGTACAATGCTCCGAGTGAACCTGAGTCGGCAGTTGCTGTTCAATCCACTCGGCGAGGAAATCTGCTATTGCTTGGGACTTGATAGCTTTCTTTGCCTCAAATCTGATATCTAGAGGAAGGAGTTCAATCGCCCATTTTGCCACTCGACCAGTTGCATCTCTGTTGTGCAGGATCTCTGACAATGGAGCGTCGCTGGCGACTGTAATGGAATGATCAGAGAAGTAGTGAGCAACCTTCTTTGTGGTCATATAAATCCCATATACAAGCTTCTGACAATGAGGATATCTTTGCTTCGATGGGGTCAAAACTTCAGAAACATAATATACTGGGCGCTGAACTTTGAAGGCTTTTCCTTCTTATTCCCGCTCGACCGTAAGTACCGTACTGACGACTTGTCCTGTGGCTGCGATGTAAAGCAGCAAAGGCTCTTTGCTGATTGGGGTAGCAAGCACCGGCTGGGTGGAGAGCAGAGCTTTGAGCTCTGCAAATGCTGCATCAGCTTCAGGAGTCCACTCGAACTTGTCTGACTTCTTCATCAATCGGTAAAGAGGCAATGCCTTTTCACCGAGACGAGAGATGAATCGACTTAAAGCGGCCAAGCAACCAGTAAGCTTCTGGACATTGTGCACGCGCACATGACATTTCATCCGGAGTATAGTACCGACTTTTTCTGGATTGGTGTCGATTCCCGTTCAGAAACGAGAAAACCGAGTAACATTCCGCCAGGAACTCTGAATGTGCACTTTGATGGATTAAGCTTGATATCATACCTCCTGAGGTTGGCAAAGGTTTCAGCAAGGTCAGTCAGCAGGTCGAAACCCTTCCGTGACTTGACCACGGTATCATCCATGTATGCTTCCACATTCCGACTGATTTGAGTGAGCAAACACTTCTGAATCATCCTCATGAATGTGGCTCCGGCATTCTTGAGGCCGAATGGCATGGTAACATAACAGAAGTACCTGAATGGGGTGATGAAAGCTGTTTTGATCTCGTCAGGTCCATACAGACAGATCTGATGGTACCCGGAATAGGCGTCTAAAAAAGACAGTCGCTCACATCCCGCAGTCGAGTCGACTATCTGGTCGATGCGGGGGAGAGGAAAATGATCTTTCGGGCAGGCCCGATTGATGTGTTTAAAGTTAATGCACATGCGAAGTGACTTGTCCTTCTTGGGGACCATGACAACGTTGGCGAGCCACTCAGAGTGGTAAATCTCTCGGATGAACTCCGCTGCTAAGAGCCGAGCCACCTCCTCACCAATAGCCTTTCTCTTCTGGACGGCGGACCGTCGGAGATGTTCTTTGACAGGTTTCGCCTTTGAGTCGACTCGTAGGCGGTGCTCAGCCAGCCCCCTGGGAACACCCGGCATGTCAGAAGGCTTCCATGCGAAGATGTCCCAGTTCTCACGGAGGAACTAGATGAGCGCTTCTTCCTATTTGGAGTCGAGTGTTGTTGAGATATGAGTCGGAGCAGCACTCGGATCGGTCGGGTGAATGTGAACCAGATTCGTTTCACCAGACGACTGAAAAGCTGATTCTGTAGCAGGCTTCTTGGCTCGCAACAAATCACTCGGGTCTACAGTCTTCTGGTACTCCTGCAGCTCCACCACTGCCATCTGAGCATCAGTGATCTTTGAGCCTTTCTGAAAACACTCCTCTGCTTTCTTCTGATTGCCCGTAATAGTGATCACACCTTTGGGGCCAGGCATCTTCAATTTGAGATACACATAACATGGTCGAGCCATGAAGCGTGCATAAGCTGGCCTGCCCAAAATAGCGTGATAAGCACTCTGGAAATCCACAACTTCGAATGTCAACTTTTCTTTGCGGTAATTCCTGGAATCACCGAAAACCACATCAAGAGCAATTTGGCCGAGTGACTCAGCCTTCTTCCCAGGAATGACTCCATGGAAACTCATGTTGCTGGTACTGAGTCTGGACATCGGAATGCCCATCCCTTTCAATGTCTCAGCATACAGTATGTTCAAACCACTGCCACCATCCATCAAGACTTTGGTCGGTCGAGTGCCTTCAACAGCTGGGTCGACCACCAAAGCTTGCCTCCCAGGGGTGGCAATGTGCGTTGGGTGATCGGACTGGTCGAATGTGATGGCAGTCTAAGACCACTTCAGATAACTGGGTGTCGCCGGAGCAACCATATTCACCTCATGGTTGATAACTTTCAGTCAACTTTTGCTTTCAACATCAGCAAAAATCATCAACGTGGAATTGACCTGGGGGTATCTGTCGGCATTCTGGGAACGGGGGTCCCCAGACTTGCCAGCCTACGGCCTGCGGCGTGGCTCAAAGGGAGGCCCAGTGCGGCCCATCTTCACCAACACAAACCCAAGACCCTCGCGAGGGGCCAAGCCTCGCGGGCGGACGACACGGAGCTTCCTCAGGCACGGCCTCATCAGGCTGGCTCGCGAGGAGGCGGAGAGATCAAGGCGGGGTACCTCATGAGGTGCCCGTGACGCAAGCCATGACGACCAAGGGCGCCAGGCGGGTGCGAGCCCACGCAGTGTCCTCCTTTCCTCTTTGGTGCAAAGGAGGCAAGTGCAGCCGCGGAGTACCGAGGCATCAGGAAAAGGTTGCCGTTTCGGTGCAACAAGACCAAGACCGGGAGGACTGCAAGACGGAGGTCATCGTGGAGCCCAAGACAGCGTCACCACCAGAGCTTTGTGCAGGCGAAGACTACTTTTGTCAGGATAGCCGGTACTAGCTGTCCCCTTTCAAATTAGCCCGCCATTGTTGGCTCCCTTCCCGCTCGATATTTAGGAAGAGGACCAGGGCCTCTATAAATAGGACCAGCCACCCGCAGGGTGAAGGGTGAAGGGTTAAGAGGAGAGAGGCATCATTAGTTGTAGAGAGAGAGAAGGGCGACTGAACTCCTCCCAGCGGTTCATCCCCCCAGCCAAGAACAGACCCTCGCGAGGCTGTTCTTCCTTGTATTGTTCATCATCATCAGCCCAAGAGGCAATCCACCACACCACACACTGAGTAGGGTATTACACCACGACGGTGGCCCGAACCAGTATAAACCCTGTGTCTCTTGTGTTGTTCTTTCCATAGTTTAGATCTTTGCGTGGCGGAGGGGTGCAAGTAGGTAGGAGGCGAAATCGCCGCGCGCACCCCAGTGTTCGAACCTCAAGGGTCTGCCGGAACCCGAAATCCGACATTTGGCGCACCAGGTAGGGGTGCGCCGGGATTCGTCTTCCACCACCCCGTTCTCCTCCGACCATCACGCCCATGTCTGACGCTCGTCGGGCCCGCACCGAGCGTCGGGCCGCTCTCGCTTCCCGCGTCGCCCAGATGGCCCCTGGCAGCGGGCGTCCTCGCCGTTCCCCGTCAACGCCGCCACCGGCCCGGCGGGGCACGAGCAGAAAGCATCGTCTCAGCATCCGTCAGTGCGGCAAGACGGCCGCACCGCAACTCCCTCGCTCACCCCAGCTGTTTCTTCGTCCCGCACGCTCTGCGCGCCCATGGAGGCTCGAGCTGCGCTCATCGCGGCAAACGAGCTCCTGCGCTAATGACCCGTCGACGACATCTATGAAGAATGGCTCGACCGCGTCGCCAAGCTCGTCCGCGTCGCAGGGGGCTCTCCTGCGCCGTCCGTTCCGCTGCACCGCACCCCGCCCCGCGCGGGCGACGAAGCTCCGGCGGCGCCCCGGCCGCCTCCTCCTCAGGAAGGCACCATGGCTCCAAGGCGCGTGGCCCCTGGGCGGAACCCGCTCCGTCAGGTGCCAGCGCGGCAAGAGCAGAGCTGCCAAGAAGTCCCTCACCCGCAAGAAGCTGCCCGGGCGCTCCTCGCTCCAGCACGTCGCGACCATGCTCCTGCTCCCGCACGTCAAGACCCCGCGCTGCTCCCAGCTGCAGCGCGTGGGGACATGCAAGACCAAGCACTCCATCACCCAAGGCCTCCCGTGGCCACAGCAGGATGCTGCGCCTTCACCGCCGAGCTACGCAGCGTCGCGTGGCCCGGCAAGTTCAAGCCAGACCTGCCTCCTCGTTACGACAGCACGACTGACCCTGCAGAGTTCCTCCAGCTCTACGAGCTGGGCATCGAAGCTGCTAATGGAGACGAGAAGGTCATGGCAAACTGGTTCCCCATGGCGCTCAAGGACAGGGCCCAAACCTGGCTCCTGAACCTGGCTCCAGGCACGATCTCCTCCTGGGACGAGATGCGCACCCGCTTCATCGCCAACTTCCAAGGTACTCACGACCGGCCACCCGCCGTGAGCGACATGCGCCGCATCAAGCAACAGCCTGGGGAGACCCCGCAGAAGTACATCCAGCGCTTCAACAACGAATGCCTCAAGATTCCCAAGGTGACTGAGGAGGCCATCATCTCAGCCTTCTCCGACAGCGTGCGCGATGTCAAGATGAAGGAGGAGCTGGCGATGCATGAAGACCTATGCACTTCCTTGGAGCTGTTCAACCTGGCAACCAAGTGTGCCAGGGCCAAGGAAGGGCGTCTCTCCCTCCTCGAGCTACCTGCCGCAGACCCAGAAGAGAAGAAGCCCAAGGCCAAGGATGTGAAGCGCAAGGGGGCTGCCGTGCTTGCGGCAGAACCAGACACCAAGCGGGGCAGAGATCAGCCTGAACCTTCCAAGGGCAGCCGGTACTGTGTGTACCACGACCTCCACACCCACAACACCAACGAATGTCAAGAGCTCCGAGCCGTGCGAGAAAAAGGATCGGCCGTCGCCCTGACCGCAGTGACCGGGGCTACGGTCGAGGAGGAGGAAGGAACACAGGACGCTGGGAAGACCGTGGCCCGCGCCAAGGGTGGCGCGATCAACCTCGTGAGGATCGCTGGCAAGACCCGCCTCGTGAGGGAGACTGGAGGGATCAGCCTCGCGAGGATCGCCCGCAAGGCAACGCAGGCCTCCCTCCGCTGCCGCCGCAGCCAAGGAGAAACGAGGACCGTCACCAGGACGAGGGGGCCGGGGGCTTCCAGGAGCCGCGCGCGATCGCCTGCATCCTGGGCGGGGCTCAAGCCCCAGCCTCTCAACACATCTTCAAGCAGTTCGCCCGCGAAGTGAATGCAGTCCTCCCCAGGCTCGAAGCCACGCGCCCTCTCAGGTGGTCGGCGTGCGCCATCATGTTCAGCTCAGCAGATCAGCTCAAGTGTGCGGCTACAGCCGGAGTCCTCCCGATGCTTTGTTCCCCAATCATCAGCAACGTGGTGGTCACTAGGACCCTCATCGATGGCGGGGCGGGGCTCAATGTCCTGTCCGTGGAAACATTCAACAATCTCCAAGTGCCCTACATCCAGCTTCAGCCAACCAAGCATTTCTCCGGAGTCACCGACGGCTCCACCATCCCGATTGGGCAGGTCCGCCTTCCTGTCACCTTCGGGGCACGCGACAACTACCGCACCAAGCTCATCGACTTCGACGTCGCTCACATTCGCCTGCCGTACAACGCCATCCTTGGGTACCTAGCACTGGCCAAGTTCATGGTCGTTACTCACCACGGCTACAACGTCCTCAAGATGCCAGGAAGTGGCAGAGTCATCACCGTGCCCTGTGAAGAGAAGGATGCGGTGTGTTCCCTGGAACGAGCCTTTCAGGCCGCGTCACTGGAAGACCCGGATCGCGGAAGCAGGAGGCTTCCCGAGACCGCCCCCAAGAAGAAGAAGACATCGTCCGGCCCGGCTCCTCAGGAGGAAGGCCCCTCTGGGCCCGCGCCTTCCTAGGGGGAACCTCCTTCCGTCACATAGGAAAGCGCGCCCGGCGCCCTCCTCAGGCAGGGCTCGGGGGCTCTCCCCTGGAGGGCCACCGACCTAGCTAGGGTCACGAGGGAGGCGCTTGGGCACCACATGGAGGCATGTTCGAAGCACGTTTCCCTCAAGAAGGAGCAAGGCAAGGAGAGCAAGACCCTCAGGAGTTCGTCAGCAAGGCCATTCAGGAGCTACAGGAGTCAAGAGTCATGAAAGGCGGCCGCCGCCTACCAGCAGCGGCTCCCCATCCAGGCGAGGATGGTGGGCTGCGCTTCTGCATCGACATACCAGGGCTCAACCGAGTCGCCTCTCTGGAGCGCCTCTGGCCCTCGCGAGTGGGGCGCTGCGGAGGTCCACCTCACAGCTACGTTCGCATGCCTTACGGCTTGCCGAACGCGGCTGCCACGTACCAGCGCCTCATGAGGGGCATCACGGAGGCACAAGAAGCCAGGCGTTCCGCAGCCCTGGCGGAGATGGAGATGGTCTGCGAGGAGCCACTAGCGCCTCCGGAGCCTCTCGAGGCCCCTGGGCCTGGGGGCTCGTGAGGATCGGCTTCCGCAGCCCATCAAGTCTGCTACACCAACACCCCTTCGTCCTCAACGTCAGCAGCTGACATCTTTCAAGTTTCACTTCCAGCTGGGAGCGCCCCCCCAGGGCTGCATTATTCCCAGGCCGCATGGGTCCGCCCCTGCGGCATGTATCCCTTTTATTTCATGTTGTTAGCTTACCTTATTGGGGGCGCCCCTCGGACTGCATGATCCCCAAGTCGCTCGGGCCAGGCCCAGCGGCATGTATCCCATTTGCGTTTATTTCCGGTTATGCGTTGGACCCACCATGCTTGATTATTTAATGCCAGTCCGCGGCACCTCTTCTTCTCTATGCCGACCACTTGCACGTTAAAGGGGGGGTACCTGAGCATCGTGACTCAGGGCTCTTACTGGCTCTCCAGCCCTCACCCTCTGGCCTTGTCCACGGCATTGCGACCTGGCATACCAGCGACGGCTGAGACCAGCTCGAGGGCCGGGACCCGAGGACGTAGAGTGCCGACATCTAACCAAATTTGCAGAGACACATCACAAGATAAGGCCCAGTGCCAGGCGCAATCCGCCTAGAGGTAGGGCCCCGTGAGTCCCGCGCTGGCTCACGGGTGCCCAGATACACCTCGCCAGGCCCTACCGTGCCAGCCACGTGTCAGGGCGGGGCTGTACACGCCCCGGGGGCTCCTCCCGGAGGGGGCCCCCTCCCACGTACCAGTGGAAGCACCATGCTCCGTGTTGGCTGACGACACTGCCGAGGAGCGGCTATGCCCGTACACATACGGAAGCGCTATGCTCCGCGCTAGTGATAAACAACTGAGGGTGGCCCCCGGGCCGCATCAACCTCAGGGAGCCCAGTGCTCGGTGTCTAGCCTCATCGTAACGCCTCCCCTCGGGAGTGCCGCGCGAGGGGGCTGCGCCTGGGTCACACCCAGACGCATGCTGCCCAGCCAGGTCCCCCCGGGCCTGGTTCGTCGCGCGTCTCTCCCCGAGTGGAGCCAAGGTACAAAGGACGTTTGAGCATCAAGGGGGATTCCTGAGCATCGCGACTCAGGAGCCTAACTGGTCGCGTAGCCCCTCACTCCTTGGCCCCGTCCTGGTTTCCGGTCGGGACTAATGCTGGGTGAGGTATGCGCGCGGCCGGGCTCTGTAGACGTAGAACGGGAGATCCACCCACATCACACCTCCCTACTTGTTGTTCGTGCGCCAAGGGGGACTCCTGAGCATCACGACTCAGGAGCCTAACTTGTCACGTAGCCCCTCACTCCTTGGCCCCGTCCTGGTTTCCGGTCGGGACCAACGCTGGGTGAGGCATGCGCGGGGCCGGGCTCTACCGACGTAGAACATAAGCAAGTAGGAAGGAAAAGCGCCAATTTCAAGGAATTCAAAAGCAAATATTACAGTCCACACTGTTATCTCAATGCCAAATGCAAGTTTAAAGGCCTCCCCGAGGCATGATACATGTGCAGGAATTAAAGGCAGGACAGGAACCACAACCGAGTCGCTTGTCGGCGGTGGAGCAGCGCGGAGTGGGTTCGCCTCATGGAGCAGTGGGGTCGGCAGCGCCTTGCTTCGGCTTGGTGCTGAAGGCCCGTAACTTCCCCAGCAGAGCCTCTACGCGACCCTTCACGGCCTCGGCAGCGGCAGCGGCACGCTCGCCGCTTACTGGCTCCAGCAGGTTGTCGAGGTCGACGCTGGGATCGCGAAGGTAGATGTGGGTGAGGACCCGTGTCAGTGCTGCAGAAGACAGGACATGTGCCTCGGCCTCGCCCGTGGGGCCAAGGCCAAGGGCGGCATCTTCAAGAGCGCGAACCAGGAAGGGAAGCAGCTTGGCAGGGCCGTCCTCGGCGCCAGCCAGCGGGCTCTCCAGGCCGCTGTCGTAAAGCGTCCTCAGCGAGGAGCGAGCCTTCGCCTCCATCTCTGTGAAGGCCACGCGGTCCTCGGCAAGAACCAGGGCCTTGTCGTCCAGCTTGGCCTTCCTCGCTCCCAACTCCTGCTCTAGCGCGCCTAGGCGGTCGCGACATTTCCTGAGCTTGACCTCCCTCTCCTTGACGGCCGCCTCGCGAGCCTTCACGCCTTCTTCCTGCTCTTGGTGAAGGCGGACCTCGTTCGCGAGCTGGTCCCGCAAGTCTTGCAGTTCGTCCTCCAGCGCCTTGCAACGTCCACGGACGTCGACCACCTCCCCCAGGGCTGCGTCATGAGCAGACTTCGCCTCAAGGACGGCCTGCTTCTCCTCGTCGCAAGCCGTCGAGGCCTGGACCAGCGCCGCCCGAATCGAAGCGTTGGAGCAAACCCATCCTGAAGCCAGCTTCAAGCGCCCGGCCACCAAGCGGGGGTCGGCGCCAAGAAGATCCTGCCGAAGCGAAGCCAGCTGGTGCTCCAGGAATTCCCTCAGCAGCGACGCGCCGGTCAGCTTCGCTGCCGCCATGTTGGCCGGCCTCAGATCCGCGTCCATCTTCTCCAACACCAGCTTCGCGTGGGGGTCCGCGAGCTCCGCCCGACCCCAATCGCTGGAGCTCGTAGGCTGCTCCGTGGGCAAGATCAGCCGAGGGTGGATGCGCTCAGCATCCACCAAGACCCACTTGCTCCTGAAGCCCTCAATCCTTTTCCTGGGGTTCGAAATGGCAATGGCGCCACCGTACGCGATGAAGCTCGCGCACGCGGAAGCAGGACCGCGAGAGGTCCGGAGGTAGAAGTAGTGGTGCAGCAAGGCCACTGAGGGCTACACCCCTACGTGAGCCTCGCAATAATAGGCGAAGATTGCCAGGAGAAGGACGGAGTTGGGGTGGAGATGTAGAGCCTGTAGCTTATAATGGCGGAGGACGGAGAAGAAGAAATCGGAGAAGGGAGGCACCAGGCCAGCAACAATGGCACTTACGAAGAACGAATAGAAGGTGCTCCCTTGACCCTCAGGGGTGGCGGAGCAGGCCTTGAACACCTTCGCCCCGTTGATGCCCCGCGCCGTCGCCATCCGGCACAACCGGGCAAGGCTCGCCTCCGACACGTTCGGCGAGTCCAGGGCAGACGAGTACCAAGCTACGGCCGAGGGCTGACGAGGCGCCATGGCTTCCTAGGTCATACGGTCGGAGTAGATCTGGAAATTTTGGAGGAAGGAAGGAGAGGCGCAAGAAAGGGGATCTGAGCAGCAACCGGGGAAGGCAAGAAGCAAAGCCTAGGTGGATGCCGCTCCTTTATCAACTCGCGCGGTTGCTAAGGCGCCCACGTCCAATCAACCGCCACGCGGCGCTTCGCTCTTGCCCTTCCGCCTCCCTGCACGGCCAAGTCCGGGCGCGCCTTGGGCCCGGGGGCTACTGTCGGCGTTCTGGGAACGGGGGTCCCTAGACTTGCCTGCCTACGGCATGCGGCGTGGCTCAAAGGGGGGCCCAGCGCGGCCCATCTTCACCAACACAATCCCAAGACCCTCGCGAGGGGCCAAGCCTCGTGGGGCGGACGACACGGAGCTTCCTCAGGCACGGCCTCATCAGGCTGGCTTGCGAGGAGGCGGAGAGATCAAGGCAGTATACCTCATGAGGTGCCCGTGATGCAAGCCATGACGACCAAGGGCGCCAGGCGGGTGCCAGCCCGTGCAGTGTCCTCCTTTCCTCTTTGGTGCAAAGTGGGCAAGCGCAGCCGCGGAGTACCGAGGCATCAGGCAAAGGTTGCCGTTTCGGTGCAACAAGACCAAGACCGGGAGGACTGCAAGACGGAGGTCATCGTGGAGCCCAAGACGGCGTCACCACCAGAGCTTTATGCAGGCGAAGACTACTTTTGTCAGGATAGCCGGTACTAGCTGTCCCCTTTCAAATTAGCCCGCCATTGTTGGCTTCCTTCCCGCTCGATATTTGGGAAGAGGACTAGGGCCTCTATAAATAGGACCAGCCACCCGCAGGGTGAAGGGTGAAGGGTTAAGAGGAGAAAGGCGTCATCAGTTGTAGAGAGAGAGAGAAGGGCGACTGAACTCCTCCCAGCGGTTCATCCCCCCAGCCAAGAACAGACCCTCGCGAGGTTGTTCTTCCTTGTATTGTTCATCATCATCAGCCCAAGAGGCAATCCACCACACCACACACTGGAGTAGGGTATTACACCACGACGGTGGCCCGAACCAGTATAAACCCTATGTCTCTTGTGTTGTTCTTTCCATAGTTTAGATCTTTGCGTGGCGGAGGGGTGTAAGTAGGTACGAGGCGAAATCTGCGTGCGCACCCCAGTGTTCGAACCTCAAGGGTCTGCCGGAACCCGAAATCCGACAGTATCCATCATCACTGTCTTCTTTGTCCTCAACTTTGTCCGACTCCTTTTCCTTATCTTTGGGTTGTTTGCCCTGGAACTGCTGGATCAAGAGCCGACACTATCGAGTGGTATGTTTCGGGTAAATGAGATTACCCTCTTCATCTTTCTTGGTGTGGATGTGACATGGCAAATCCAACACATCATTTCTATCTTGATCTTTAACTTTCTTGGGGTTCCAAGGCCCTTTGGGTTTCCCCTTAAACTTTCCTTGAGTTACAGCCAAGGCTTCCCCAGGAGCAGCTGGCTCGGCTTTCCGCTTCTGTTTCCGATTGGAATTTCCTCCTCTGGTTTCTTGGGCGACTGACTTGTGCTTGCCACTCCGGAGACGATCCTCATCTTCACCATTAGCATACTTGGTGGCAATCTCCGTCATCCGATTCAGAGACATGTCTCCGGTTCGACCGAATTTCAGATTCAGTTCTCTGTACTTGACGCCTTCTTTGAAGGCACAGACTGCTTGGTGATCAGGCACATTCTCTACCATGTGATGTAACGTGATCCATCTCTGGATGTAATCCCTCAAAGTTTCATTCGGCTTCTGCACGCAAGACCGCAGTTCCGTCAGCCCTGCCGGTCGCTTGCATGTTCCTTCAAATGTGGTGACAAACACTCGGGCGAGATCTTCCCAAGTGTAAATGCTACTGGGTGCTAACTGATTCAGCCACGCTCTGGCCGAGCCCTCCAACATGAGAGGCAGGTGCTTCATGGCCACTTCATCATTGCCACCACCAATCTGGACAGCCACTCGGTAGTCTTCAAGCCAAGTATCGGGCTTGGGCTCACCAGTGAACTTACTAACTCCAGTCACCAACCTGAAGTTGGGAGGAATCACAACGGCCCTGATGGCTCTACTAAAGCACTCTGGCCCCGAAACATGTACTCTGCTGCTGGTAGGTGCATCTCTGTCGTGGCCTTCTCGGTGAGCTCTGTTCCTGTTGACCAAACCTTGAACGAGAATGGATCTCGCATCAAAGCCTGGTTCCCTGGGGTCGACTGGAGTCCTTCATCCAACACTATGAGGGCGCCTGTCATCCTACTGTCGAGGCACATATCGTCCACTCCTCGGGGGAGGGGTGGGCACTCGACGTCGATCATCATGATCGAATCGGTGATCATACTGCTCACGGTTTCCGTACTGATCACGCCGGTCCCCACGTCCCTCACGCCTCGGGGGCGATCTTGGGCTATGAGCCGACTGGACTGTGTCTGCAGCAATGGATCTGCTATGAATCCTGTTCCGCGACTGAGAAACAGCGGAATTTTGGTCTCCTGCTGCCCGGAGTAACGCTTTGATCTGCAGCAAGCCTCTGCCAGCCTCTGACTAGGAAGGCTGAATCGACTCTGCTATACGGGCTGCAGCTGCTAAATTCTGAATCAGAGTTCGATATACCTGCGGGGGCGGAAAGAGCTGACGTCGACTGGATTCCGGAACCCGTTGTCGCGCACGCTCGTCGAGTGCTCGCTGGAGGTTCTCCAGTCGAGTGTGCTCAGCCAAGTTTGCCAGGCGCGCGTCCTCCAAGGCACGAGCCTCGGGGGTTTCTCCAACGATAGGAGTGTGCAGTGCATCCATGTTCCGGTGACGAAGTTCTTCTCTCTGCAGCGACGTGAGAGGCTCGGGGAGATATTCCTCATGGGGATGCAACGGGGCGCCTCCACCTGCGCCTCTGTCGGTGCGGGGAAAACCGGGAGGACTGCGCGGTCCATCGACCATCAAAACCTCTGCCGCCGGATCACTGCTGTCGCACTCGGATGCGGTCTCTGCGGAGCCAGTCGAACAGGCCGTAGAGGGATTCGTCGGGCTCGATCTCCGCGACATGAGGGGTGGCCGACTGGCGTGCCACCGCATGTCTCACCCACCGCTGAAGTCTCGACTGACCGGAGCACTTGCGCCGGCGGGAAACAGGGAGGGAGGACAACACAGGGGCTGACCGATAATGGGTCGACGGTTGCCGCAAGAGGACGCCGTGGACACACGCGTGAAAGTGCGTTGCCCCGCGGACAGGGAGTGCGTCCACGTCGAGCGGAGCCTCCTGAAGCCAAGCGGAGTCGTCAGCGATGAACGTGAGCGCACCGAGACGGATATCGCGGCCCTCCACTAAAACTCCGCCAGAAACCATGATGATTTGGATCGGAAAAAATCGCAACTCCTCCAACAAATCGCTAAGACACCGGCCCCAAGGTGGGCGCCAACTGTCGTGGTTCTAAGTCTGGCAGTAATGTAGGGGGGTAGGTATGAAGAGGCAAGATCTTAGCTAGGGAGTAGTTGTAAGCACACGAGGTTTACGAGTTCAGGCCCTTCTCAGAGGAAGTAATAGCCCTACGTCTCGGAGCCCAGAGGCGGTCGACTGGATTATGTGTGTATGAATTATAGGGGTGCGAACCCTTTACACTGAGGAGGGGGTGGCTTATATAGAGTTCGCCAGACCCCTCCGGCCCTCATTATGCAGGGTTTCAAATACATTAAGGTCGGGCGTTACTAGTAATGCCCCTAATAAAGTGCTATGATGACCATAAAAGCTACTTAATGACCGACCGTTAGCGTGCGGAGTGACTTTAGGTCTCCTGGCCGTCGAGTGGTTGGATCTTGGTCGAGTGATTGCTTCTTGGTCGAGTGTCTTCGAGTCTGTCGAGTGGAACACCTCCAAGTCGATTGAAAGGTGATTTCTTCTAGAGATGTCCTTGGGTAGGGAAGTTAGGACAGGTCCATGACCCTACCCTAGGTACATAGCTTCATCAGGGGCTACTAAGGGAGTCCTGGATTAGTGGGTCCTCGGGCGTCCGGGCTATATGACATGGGACGGACTCATGGGTCATGGAGATACAAGATGGAAGGCTTTCCCCCATGTCCGGATGGGACTCTCCTTGGCGTAGAAGGCAAGCTTGGCACTCAGATATGAAGATTCCTTTCTCTGTATAACCCTAGCCCCCTTCGGGGTCTATATAAACCAGGGGGTTTAGTTCGTGGGGGTAATCATAATCATACAGGCTAGACATCTAGGGTTTAGCCATGACGATCTCGTGGTAGATCAACTCTTGTAACCCCTATACTCATCAAAGTCAATCAAGCAGGACGTAGGGTTTTACCTCCATCAAGAGGGCCTGAACCTGGGTAAACACCATGTCCCCTGCCTCCTGTTACCTTCGATCCTTAGACACACAGTTCAGGACCCCTACCCGAGATATGCCGGTTTTGACACCGACAGGGGGCACCACACACGGCTAAACAATTGTCTTGGTTCTGTGTGGCGCCCCCCTACCACATATATATAGGTGGGGGAGGAAGGAGCAGCCAAGGAGGCGCCCAAGTAGGCCGAATCCTACTTGGGGTCTGTGACGCCCGGATAATTAGGCTACAGTAACCCTCTACTAATGATGCCACGTCAACGCGATGACTGTTATCAATCTCGCGATGATTTAAATCCCGATCGAATTCAAATTTAAAATAAAGTTAGACGATAAAAGTTTTCAAACCATAAATCTAAAATGTTCACAATACACTACAGATTGCCCTGATCATTGCCATGTTGAAACCAACTTCACTTGACTCACAAGTAAATTCCTAGCAATTAATAAGTGGTCCAACAATGAATAAAATGGCCTTTTCAAAATTAACGATTATTTATTTAACTCCAATTGCCCCCAAACTTTTTCTGCTAGCTCAAAATAATCCCTATTATTTATGTGCCAAATTTCATATTCACCAAAAATCGTTTGGTACAAAAGGAAAATAGAAAACGGTGTCAAAAATATAAAACAGAAAAGGATAAAAAGAATATGGGCCTAGAGATCTACTGTGCACATGGGCCCTAGTGGCCTCGGTGCACACACGGCCCAGCCCACCTCGCTCCATCCCCTCCTCTCGCTACAGAGGACGGGCAGGGCATGGCGGCCATCCGCCGGCCATGGCTGCGCCAGGCCGTGTGTGGCGCCATCCCCGACCTCCCCGACGCCTTCAAGGCATCCCCACCCCACCCCCACCCCCAATCCTAGCAAACCCTAGCCCTCTCCCTTCTCCTCCCTCGCGCTGTTATCTCCTCCGCAACATACAACCGAACGACGCCCTCCATGGCCGCCGTCGTCGTCATGGCCACCGGCCTTCATGTCATCTGAGAAGATGTCCGGGAGGACCACCACCCTCGACTCTGTCTATCCTGAGCATCGAATCGAGCCGGGACGTCTCATACGCTCGCCATCAACTTGGTCATCTCCGCGTACATCATCTCCATCCGCCGTCGTTTGCCGCTACTCCAGTCCATCCCCGACGCATCCCCGAGCACACTGACTTGCCCTACAGCCCCGTTGTGAGCTCCCTTCGATTTCCCCTTTGTTTTCTCGTTGATTTCGTGTTGTACCACCGAAGCCTACAAGCACCAAGCTCCCTCGTCCGCCATGGCCGGACCTCGCCGTGGCCGCACCCGCGCTCTTGCGTGCACCTACTTGAACCCATCCCGTGCACCCAAGCCACACCTTGGCCGCGTCCCCGACTGTGCCGGCCGTGCACGCCTACTGCCGCACCCCATCTCGCCTCCTTCTACCGCGGTGCCGCCCCGCTGCTGTTGTCTGCTACTGCCACCGTTGCCCCCACCGTGCCTCGCCGCTTCCCGCCGCGAGCGCGCGCCTCCCCTGGCTGCAGGCGACCCGCCGTGCCGGCCGCATTCGCCACTACCTCCGGTGAGCCCTGCCCGCGCCCGTGTACCATTGGCCTCGCCGTTGCCGCCGCGTTGCTCTGTCGGCTCCTCCTCCTGTGCTGTTGCTGTCGTTGCCATGTCCGCCGGCGCTTGACCACGTCTGCGTCGCTCCGTCCCTCTGCGTCGCACCATACAGCCGCGACCGCAGTCGCCTAGACCTACCTACGCCCCCCCACCCCCCGTGTCGTGTTTCCCCGGCCAGCGCCGTGCCCGCCCGAGAGCTGCGTCTGCCTCCACCACCGCCTTCACCCTCGCCGACGCTTCCCGCGTTTGTCGCCCACCTCTAGCCCCATCTCCCCGTGCCGCCTCCGGTCACCGTTCCCGGCACCTGCCCCCGGCCGTGCCTCGTTGCTCGCTGTAGGTCGCCGGCCCACACACACGCGGATCCCTATCGCCCAACACGCCCCCATGACCGCCCCCGCACCCGCCTACCCACGCGCGGCCTCGCTGCTGCCGACCTCGCCCGCCGCACCACCATTGTACCTCGCGTGTCGCCGTGCCTTGCCTCAGGCCTCGCCGCTACCGCTTCGCGGCTTCCTAGCCGTGGCCATGGCCGGTCGGTGGCTGCGCACGGCTATGCGTGTGGCCAAAAGACCACTATCACCTACAGGTGGGGCCATCCCCTTTTAATCAAAAAAGAAGGAAAATTTAATAAAAAATAAAAGTAAGTTATTAGGTCAATGACGGGTGGGCCCAGGCACCCTCTTTGACTGGCCCCACCAGTCAGCCACACTGGTGCACTCTGGGTGCAGTGCACTGGGTGCACATAACAATTTCCCTTTGTTTTGAGTTAAAATAAAATTCAGAAAAACAATAAAACTTTGTAAAATCATATAAATTAAACCGTAACTCGGATGAAAAAGTGTTATACATGAAAGTTGCTCAAAACAACGAGACGAATCCGAATACACAGCCCGTTCGTCCACCACACATCCCTAGCATAGCGAACACACAACTTTCTCCCTCTGGTTCATCTGTCCGAAAACGCAAAACACCTGGGATACTATCTCGGATGTTTCCCCCCTTCACCGCTATCACCTGTCCTTATGTTAAGTCACCCCTAGCACAACGTATTGCCGCATCTTGCTTTGTGTTACATTTGATTGCTCTGTTATTTATTGTGTTCCCCCTCCGTTACTTATTTCCGGTAGACTCCGAGACCGCTGTCGATGTCCGTGTGTTCAACTACATCGAAGATGACCCCTCCTTCTTGCCAGAGCAACC
>NC_041390.1:95103548-95110983 GCF_002162155.2 Triticum dicoccoides
GCCTACTCTTCTCTCTACTGCTTGCATTAGAGTAGCGTAGCATGTTACTGCTTTCCGTTAATCCTATCCTGATGCATAGCCTGTCATTGTTGCTATAGTTATTGATACCTTACCTGCAATCCTAATTGCTTAGTATAGGATGCTAGTTTATCATCAATGGCCCTACATTCTTGTCTTTCTGCCATGCTATACAATCGGGCCATGATCACTTGGGAGGTGATCACGGATATATACTTATATACATATTATATGATACTTGTGGTGATGAAAGTCGGGTCGGCTTGTAGAGTACCCGCGAGTGATTCACGGATTGGGTCCGAAAGGACGTTTGTCCCGATGGCCCTCTGAGTGAATCTTTATGGCGGAGCGACAGGGTAGGTTGAGACCACCTAGGAAAGAGGTGGGTCTGGCCCTGGTCGGCGTCCGCGGTTATTTCAAAATAACACGCTTAACAAGATCTAGGTATTTGATCCGAGTCTAGCCACTGACCTATACGCACTAACCAACTACACGGGAACAGTTATGGGCACTCGACGTTGTGGTATCAGCCGTAGCCTTCTTGACGTCAGCGACTGAGCGGCGCGCGCCGGGTTGGACTGGAACGCCTGCTCTTGTATAAGTGAGGCTAGGTCTACTCGTCGGCCGCATACGCAACATGCAGGTGTGCAATGGGCGATGGGCCCAGACCCCTGCGCCATAGGATTTAGACCGGTGTGCTGACCTCTCTGTTGTGCCTAGGTAGGGCTGCGACGTGTTGACCTTTCGAGGTCGGGCATGGCCCAGGAAAGTGTGTCTGGACAAAGGGGATCGAGTGTGTTGGGAAATGTGGTGCACCCCTGCAGGGAAGTTGATCTATTTGAATAGTCGTGTCCCTCTGTAAAAGGACGACCCGGAGTTGTACCTTGACCTTATGACAACTAGAACCGGATGCTTAATAAAACACACCCTTCCAAGTGCCAGATACAACCGGGGATCGCTCTCTCACGGGCGACGAGGGGAGGATCACCAGTTAGGATTATGCTATGCGATGTTACTTGGTGAACTTGCCATCTACTCCCTTCTTCTGCTGCAAGATGGAGGTTACCAGAAGCGTAGTCTTCGGTAGGACTAGCTATCCGCCTCTTATTCCGGCATTCTGCAGTTCAGTCCACATATGCTAACCCTTTTCCATTTGATACCAATGCATGCATATGTAGTGTAGCTCCTTGCTTGCGAGTACTTTGGATGAGTACTCACGGTTGCTTTGCTCCCCCTTTTCCCCCTTCCTATATCTAATTGTTACGGCCAGACGTTGGAGTCCAGGAGCCAGACGCCACTGTCGATGACGACTGCTACTACTCGGGAGGTGCCTACTACTACGTGCAGGCCGCTGACGACGACCAGGAGTAGTTTAGGAGGATCCCAGGCAGGAGGCGTGCGCCTCTTTCGATATGTATCCCAGTTTGTGCTAGCCTTCTTAAGGCAAACTTGTTTAACTTATGTCTGTACTCAGATATTGTTGCTTCCGTTGACTCGTCGATGATCGAGCTCTTGTATTCGAACCCTCGAGGCCCCTGGCTTGTAATATGGTGCTTGTATGACTTATTTTATTTGTAGAGTTGTGTTGTGATATCTTCCCGTGAGTCCCTAATCTTGATCGTACATGTTTGCGTGTATGATTAGTGTACGGTCAAATTGGGGGCGTCAGAAGTTGGTATCAGAGCCGACTGCCTGTAGGAATCCCCCTTCCACACTCCTTGGCCGAAGTCAAGTCTAGTCACTAAAAGACTTTTACTAACATGGATGTGTGTCCTACGGGCCCACGTCGCCATTTGGGTGGTATTAGGATCTTTTACTCCTCGATCTATACTCTAGGACTCTGATCTCTCTTCTATTCGGGTTAAATGATTTTACTAAATCTGACTCTAGGTTCTCGTAACTACTTCTCCCGGAGAGCCCCTTATCACAGATGATCGTCTACTGCACCAGAATATTCTGAAGATACTCTTTGATGTTCTCTCGAGACCTTGTGCCCACCGCTTTTGCTATTCCCAACCACCGATAAATCCTTATGGATAACTAATTACGCTTGTCGTTCATACCTTCGTTCCCAGTTGCCCTTGTTATTACTTGATACCCTGAAAGATTCTCCGATATTGCGAGAATCCTTTGAGCCTACTGCTTTGCAGCTCTTTTCCGTGTTAATACCCCAACGAACAATTCCCCGCACTTACTGGGGACCCATCCATCCCCAGTTGTTTAGTTGTCTCACAAAAGTCTTCAAAATACTATTCAATCTCCCAAAAATCCTCAGCAACCTATTGCTCTTGAAATTCTTGCTTGCCTGCATTATGATTAATCCCATAAGTCTGGTAATCTTATTGGCATTCATTGTCATTATCATTTTGAGTCTGTTGATTCAATATGTTGTGAATGCTCGCAATCCTCAACCAGATCCTAGAATTCATCCTTCCGGCCCAGGCATCATTTTGAACATGAGCTGGTCCTCAACCAATCAAGTTGTCGTCGAATGCACTCCTAAGTCTATTCAACTTATCCATTCTTAATCAGAGTGCTTGCTTCTGATCCCTTGATTTGGAAATCATAACTCCTTTACATTTGAGCTCTGTGTTAGTTAGTTGTTCCTATAATCCAATGTCTTTGCATTGATTCTTCCTCTGGTTGTGTGCCGATACTCACATCAGATCCTTTGTGTACCACCAGATCCTTTATTGGATTTTATCTGACAACATCCTTCATATTCAATAACCTTGTGAGCCTTTCCTAGGATACATAATGCCCTTGCAAAATTGTATCCTCTACTTTCTCAACCATTGCTCTGCTTTCAAGCTAGTGATAATTACTCTCAAAGCTTGTGGTATATGTTTCTAAGACGCCCCGATGGGTTGAACCTATGCCTTCCTTCATCCATGTGAACCCGAAAGTTTTTCACAAGTCATACACTTCTGGTATTTTGCTAGATAAAATTTCAACACTACAACTTCTTCGAAAGTGAGAGGTGAATGGAAGGTTATACATTGAAGAAGTGGGAGTCGACCTTGAACTTTGTGTTCATGCCCATGGACCCGATGTGGAACTTATCTTGGAAGCTTCTCATAACAATAAATCCCCTTGATATAATTTCATCTTATATCTGGGATTTGGTCTTTTGTAATCGTGGTTTCCGACCATATTGTTCTTCTTTGATCCAATTTCTCGGACAAGTTCAAGCACTTGTCTTCTGGAGAGCAATAACCTAGTCCAACCTCTACTTTGATCTGTCATCGAGTATTACCCCCCTGGTATCTCGAAATTATCATGGAACTGCATAACTTCTTACGAGTTCTTCATCAAGTACTACATTCTCACTTATTCTAATTTTTCATGGGCTCTGAGTTATTAAACACTCAAAGACACCAATAACTGAATCGAGTATGCACTATGGTTCAACAACTTTTAGTAATCTTATTTACTTACGAGTCTGTACCCGATCACGTCATTCCTAGCCTGTTTGGCTACATCATTACCGTGCTAATTTTAATTGTGCTACTTGGTCCTACCCGGGGCACAAATTTTGACGGTGAGCTAATCTTACGTCAATCTCCCTCGTCATACCATTTCTCCTTGAATAGCAAATGTGCTTTAGAGTTTGTGTCGTACCCATGGTTCCAATAACCTTTCGCTTCATCATTCCTTTGACTTGATGTCGTCGCTAGTTGATTACATCTTCATGAAATCTCTAGACAAATGTGTCGTGATCATCATCAACCTTATGAGCTCTTCCAGGATATCAATCGAATTCATGATGAGAAATACCATCCTTGCCCTCGATGATTTGTGTTATCATCGGCCACTTTATTGCCTTCCTTCCAACACAAACTTGATTGTGTTTTGTGTTATACCTTGAGTTCCTTGCTATCCAGCATTTGTTCTTCTTTACCTTCGAATATTACCACCTTTTATGACAAGGTGTCGTGGGAAATTTCACCACCTCTTGAGGACTCTTAATACAAGTAATACTTCTCACCATAACCTTTCCTTCTTGGTCCCCGTGTTGATTCTAACTGGGATACCAACAAGTGAATGGTGCTACTGGGATTCTGTACTTCTAGCAACCCTATTGCTTTGGAGTTGATGGTCGATAGTTCGTTCCTAAACTATTGGTTGTTGAACTACCATTCTAATGCTGATCATGTTACCTAAGCCCATATTTCGGGCACACCTTTCAACCAATGTTTAAATTGTGTATGTTTTCCTTGAGCATACATCATTATATCATTTGATCCGACAAGTGTTATCCCCTTGTTCACATAATTGTGGAAATCCATCCTTTGGAGATCTCGATGATTTGTCGCTGAGTCCATCAGCCACCTCCTCATCCTCTCCTTGGTTTACTGATGAACTCTTGTTTCAGAACTCACTTCCATAGTTCATTTCCCGAGAATCTTATGATGACTTCTCGTCAATTCGTGTCGCACCTTTTTATCTCAGGATCCTGAGTTTGAGGTATCCTAACACCAATCATATCTGAATCTCGGTCAGATATGATGGTTGGAACATATTTCCAAGAGTTATAACATTGGTCTTTATATGACCCGGTAAGGTGATGTCATGCCTAGCACACTTGGCCAGAGGACCTATTGTTATAGTTTCTTTTTTGGCAAGGTTAGTCATTCTTCCATGAGGAAATTGTAAGACTTATTCTATAAGTTGTTCCTGATGGATCCTTTTTGTTTCCAAAGTCTGATCTTCACCTGTTGACCATGTCAATGCTATCTCGAAGCATGTCTATGGTACTCCGATTTTCAACAGGAACATTTGAAGCCCAATGTTAAATGTTTCCTGCTCAATTATCCAAACACCGTTGTATGGGTAAATTTCTCTCCCCTACCTAAAGACTTTTCTGCATTATATCCTGTCATGGATATCATGCTCTGCTTTTCCTTAGGAAGGATATACCCCTGAATTATGTGTTTAAACACATTTTCCTTTCCTTTGTTCTGTTTAAATCTGATAATCGTATTTTCCTTCCCATTGATTGGTTTAACCTTTCTTGTGATCTATATGATCTAAGCAGTAATATTCTCCTACTTATGTAAACACCTCAGTGTTCAATTCTGTCAGCAAGACCCTGTTACTATTCTTGATGACATTCCGGTAGCCACCGATGGATGAGAACTTTGCCTATTGGTCCGCCTCGTTTAACGAGCAGGAAAATGGTTCTCTTCGTCCCTCGCCCTTGGTACCGACGTTGTTGTCGACATAACTGACATGCTACCCTCTGACATGCCTTGCTATCATGATCATGCAAGATGTCACCGCTCCCCCTTCTTTTAAACCACATGGTGGGCCCATAACCCACAGGTCCCAGGATCGAAACCTGACTCTCCTGTACACCCTCTGTTTCCAAAGTTATTCCTCACGCTTGGCTTCGTAAGTAATTCAGGAGCCACCTTCCGAGAGATCATTAATTCTGGTATCAGACACCATACTTATTCCCACTGCTCTGAACCGCTTTCACATTCCGTTTCAGGCAACAAACGGTTGCCTATCCCCTTGAAACTCCTTTTTTCACCTTCTTAATTTACTCTCGATGACTTTCTTGAATTTCTACTCGAGAGGTGACTCTACACCTCGTTCACTGAGATAGCCCCTAGGTACCTAACATGTATTGAGCTTCGTACTTCACGAGTTTTCCCCCTTACCTTTTTCATAAGTACGATGGAGACCCCGAAGGAAGAATGACAACTTCATCATGATGCCCGTATGCATTGAATTGAAGACATCAACGCTATGGATCAACCTCTTCGAGAAGAGCAACCAAGGCCGAGAAGATCCGTTAGAATTTTGTAACCAGAACTTCCCCCATACTCCATCTCTTAAATCTCAGGACGAGATTTCTTGTAGTGGAGTAGAATTGTGACGCCCGGATAATTAGGCTACAGTAACCCTCTACTAATGATGCCACGTCAACGCGATGACTACTATCAATCTCGTGATGATTTAAATCCCGTTCGAATTCAAATTTAAAATGAAGTTAAACGATAAAAGTTTTCAAACCGTAAATCTAAAATGTTGACAATACGCTACAGATTGCCCTGATCATTGCCATGTTGAAACCAACTTCACTTGACTCACAAGTAAATTCCTAGCAATTAATAAGTGGTCCAACAATGAATAAAATGGCCTTTCCAAAATTAACGATTATTTATTTAACTCCAATTGCCCCCAACCTTTTTCTGCTAGCTCAAAATAATCCCTATTATTTATGTGCCAAATTTCATGTTCACCAAAAATCGTTTGGTACAAAAGGGAAATAGAAAACGGTGTCAAAAATATAAAACAGAAAAGGATAAAAAGAATATGGGCCTAGAGATCTACTGTGCACATGGGCCCTAGTGGCCTCGGTGCACACACGGCCCAGCCCACCTCGCTCCATCCCCTCCTCTCGCTACAGAGGACGGGGGAGGGCGTGGCGGCCATCCGCCGGCCATGGTTGCGCCAGGCCGTGTGTGGCGCCATCCCCGACCTCCCCGATGCCTTCAAGGCATCCCCGCGGCCCCCCAAACCCTAGCAAACCCTATCCCTCTCCCTTCTCCTCACTCGCGTCGTTCTCTCCTCCGCAACATACAACCGAACGACGCCCTCCATAGCCGCCATCGTCGTCATGGCCACCGGCCTCCCTGTCGCCTGAGAAGATGTCCATGAGGACCACCACCCTTGACTCCGTCTATCCCGAGCATGGAATCGAGCCGGGACGTCTCATACGCTTGCCATCAACTTGGTCATCTCCGCGTACATCGTCTCCGTCCACCGCCGTTTGCCGCTACTCCAGTCCATCCCCGATGCATCCCCAAGCACACTGACTTGCCCTACAGCCCCCTTGTGAGCTCCCTTCGATTTACCCTTTGTTTTCCCGTCGATTTCGTGTCGTACCACCGAAGCCTACAAGCACCGAGCTCCGTCGTCCGCCATGGCCGGACCTCGCCGTGGCCGCACCCGCGCTCTTGCGTGCACCTACTCGAACCCATCCCGTGCACCTGAGCCACACCCTGGCCGCGTCCCCGACTGTGCCGGCCGTGCACGCCTACTGCCGCACCTCATATCGCCTCCTTCTGCCGCGGTGCCGCCCCGCTGCTGTTGTCTGCTACTGCCGCCGCTGCCCCACCGTGCCTCGCCGCTTCCCACCGCAAGCGCGCGCCTCCCCTGGCTGCCGGCGACCCGCCGTGACGGCCGCATCCACCGCTACCTCCGGCGAGCCCTGCCCGCGCCCGCGTACCATTGGCCTCGCCGTTGCCGCCGCGTTGCTCTGCCGGCTCCTTCTCTCGTGTTGTCGCCATCGCTGCCGCGTCCGCGCCGCTCCGCCCCTCTATGTCGCACCATACAGCCGCGACCACAGTCGCCTGGACCTGCCGGCGCCTCCCCCCCCCCCGCGCCGTGTTTCCCGGCCCGCGTC
>NC_041390.1:95111341-95206691 GCF_002162155.2 Triticum dicoccoides
TTGTCGCCCACCTCTGGCCCCCTCTCCTCGCGCCGCCTCCAGTCACCGTTCCCGGCGCCCGCCCCCGGCCGCGCCTCGCTGCTCGCTGTAGGTCGCCGGCCGGCGCACACGCGGATCACTGTCGCCCAACACGCCCCCCATGACCGCCCCGCGCCCGCCTACCCACGCGCGGCCTCTCCGCTGCCGACCTCGCTTGCCGCACCCCCCTGTACCTCGCGTGTCACCGTGCCTTGCCTCAGGCCTCGCCGCTGCCGCTTCGCGGCTTCCTGGCCGTGGCCATGGCCGGTCGGTGCTTGCGCACGGCTGTGCGTGTGGCCAAAAGGCCACTATCACTTACAGGTGGGGCTATCCCTTTTTAATCAACAAAAGAAGGAAAAGTTAATAAAAAATAAAATTAAGTTATTAGGTCAATGACGGGTGTGCACTCTGGGTGCAGTGCACCGGGTGCACATAACAATTTCCCTTTGTTTTGAGTTAAAATAAAATTCAGAAAAACAATAAAACTTTGTAAAATCATATAAATTAAACCGTAACTCAGATGAAAAAGTGTTATACATGAAAGTTGCTCAGAACGACGAGACGAATCCGAATACGCAACACATTCGTCCACCATACATCCCTAGCATAGCGAACACACAACTTTCTCCCTTCGGTTCATTTGTCTGAAAATGCAAAACACCTGGGATACTATCCCGGATGTTTCCCCCCTTCACCGGTATCACCTTTCCCTATGTTAGGTCACCCCTAGCACAACATATTGCCGCATCTTGCTTTGTGTTACATTTGATTACTCTGTTATTTATTGTGTTCCCCCTCTGTTACTTATTTCCGGTAGACTCCGAGAGCGCTGCCGATGTTCGTGTGTTCGACTACATCGAAGATGACCCCTCCTTCTTGCCAGAGCAACCAGGCAAGCTCCCCCCTTGATCACTAGATATTGCCTACTCTTCTCTCTACTGCTTGCATTAGAGTAGTGTAGCATGTTACTGCTTTCCGTTAATCCTATCCTGATGCATAGCCTGTCATTGTTGCTATAGTTATTGATACCTTACCTGCAATCCTAATTGCTTAGTATAGGATGCTAGTTTATCATCAGTGTCCCTACATTCTTGTCTGTCTGCCATGCTATACTATCGGGCCGTGATCACTTGGGAGGTGATCACAGGTATATACTTATATACATATTATATGATACTTGTGGTGACTAAAGTCGGGTCGGCTCGTAGAGTACCCGCGAGTGATTCATGGATTGGGTCTGAAAGGACGTTTGTCCCGAAGGCCCTCTGAGTGAATCTTTGTGGCGGAGCGACAGGGTAGGTTGAGACCACCTAGGAGAGAGGTGGGCCTGGCCCTAGTCGGCGTCCGCGGTTATTTCAAAATAACATGCTTAACGAGATCTGGGTATTTGATCTAAGTCTGGCCACTGGCCTATATGCACTAACCAACTACGCGGGAACAGTTATGGGCACTCGACGTCGTGGTATCAGCTGAAGCCTTCTTGACGTCAGCGACTGAGCGGCGTGCGCCGGGTTGGACTGGAACGCCTGCTCTTGTATAAGGGAGGCTAGGTCTGCTCGTCGGCCGCGTACGCAACGTGCAGGTGTGCAATGGGTGATGGGCCCAGACCCCTGCGCCATAGGATTTAGACCGGCGTGCTGGCCTCTCTGTTGTGCCTAGGTAGGGCTGCGACGTGTTGATCTTTCGAGGCCGGGCATGGCCCATGAAAGTGTGTCCGAACAAAGGGGATCGAGCGTGTTGGGAAATGTGGTGCACCCCTGCAGGGAAGTTGATCTATTCGAATAGCCGTGTCCCTCGGTAAAAGGACGACCCAGAGTTGTACCTTGACCTTATGACAACTAGAACCGGATACTTAATAAAACACACCCTTCCAAGTGCCAGATACAACCAGGGATCGCTCTCTCACAGGGCGACGAGGGGAGGATCATCGGTTAGGATTATGCTATGCGATCTTACTTGGTGAACTTACCATCTACTCCCTTCTTCTGCTGCAAGATGGAGGTTACCAGAAGCGTAGTCTTCGGTAGGACTAGATATCCCCCTCTTATTCCGGCATTCTGCAGTTCAGTCCACATATGCTAACCCTTTTCCATTTGATACCAATGTATGCATATGTAGTGTAGCTCCTTGCTTGCGAGTACTTTGGATGAGTACTCACGGTTGCTTTGCTCCCCCTTTCCCCCTTTCTACATCCGATTGTTGCGACCAGACGTTGGAGTCCAGGAGCCAGACGCCACTGTCGATGATGACTGCTACTACTCGGGAGGTGCCTACCACTACGTGCAGGCCGCTGACGACGACCAGGAGTAGTTTAGGAGGATCCCAGGCAGGAGGCATGCGCCTCTTCCGATCTGTATCCCAGTTTGTGCTAGCCTTCTTAAGGCAAACTTGTTTAACTTATGTCTGCACTCAGATATTGTTGCTTCTGCTGACTCATCTATGATCGAGCTCTTGTATTCGAGCCCTCGAGGCCCCTAGCTTGTAATATGATGCTTGTATGACTTATTTTATTTGTAGAGTTGTGTTGTGATATCTTCCCATGAGTCCCTGATCTTGATCGTACACGTTTGCGTGTATGATTAGTGTACGGTCAAATTGGGGGCGTCACAGGGTCCTTCCCTCGTGGCGCCCCTCCTTTCCATATTTGCCAGAGAGGAGAAGGAAAGGGGGGAGAAGAAAGGAAGGGGGAGGCCGACTCCCCCCTTTCCTTCTCTCCCCAAGGGATGCGGCCTAGGAGGGGCGCGTGAGCCCCTTGTGGGCTGGTGTGTCCCCCCCCTTTGGCCCATATGGCCCATTAACCTCCCGGGGTGTCCGGAACCCCTTCCGGTGACCCGATTTCTACCCGGTACATCCCAAAACTCTTTTGGTGTCCAAATGCCATCGTCCTATATATCAATCTTTACCTCCGAACCATTCCAGAGCTCCTTGTCATGTTCGTGATCTCATCCGAGACTCCGAACAACATTCAGTCACCAAATCATATAACTCATATAACATTATATCGTCAATGAATGTTAATCGTGCGGACCCTACAGGTTTGAGAACTATGTAGACATGTCCGAGACACCTCTTCGGTCAATAACCAATAGCGGAATCTGGATGCCCATATTGGCTCCTACATATTCTACAAAGATCTTTATCGCTCGAACCTTGTGACAACATACGTAATTCCCTTTGTCCATCGGTATGTTACTTGCCCAAGATTCGATCGTCGGTATCTTCATACCTAGTTCAATCTCGTTATCGGCAAGTCTCTTTACTCATTCCGTAATACATCATCTTGCAACTAACTCATTAGTCACTTTGCTTGCAAGGCTTCTTATGATGTGTATTACCGAGAGGGCCCAGAGATACCTCTCTGATACTCGGAGTGATAAATCCTAATATCGATCTATGCCAACTCAACAAACACCTTTGGAGATACCTGTAGAGCATCTTTATGATCACCCAGTTATTTGTGACGTTTGATAGCACACAAGGTATTCCTCCGGTATCTAGGAGTTGCATAATCTCATAGTCAAAGGAATTTGACATTAAGAAAGCAATAGCAATAAACTGAATGATCAATATGCTAAGCTAACGGATGGGTCTTGTCCATCACATCATTCTCCTAATGATCTGACCCCGTTATCAAATGACAACACATGTCTATGGTTAGGAAACGTTAACCATCTTTGATCAACGAGCTAGTCTAGTAGAGGCTTACTAGGGACACGGTATTGTTTATGTATTCACACATGTATTTAAGTTTCCGATTAATACAATTATAGCATGAATAATAAACATTTATCATGAAAGAAGAAATATAAAATAACAACTTTATTACTTCCTATAGGGCATATTTCCTTTAGTAACTCATGACAATTTAAAAAAAGATGTGCAAAAGTTACCACTTCGTGAGAAAGCCACGGGCGGGCGAACCAACCCTAGTCACCATAGCTTGATCTGACTCCTCTCGCCGCTGCCAGGGTGCCCAGCATGGCGTCGATAGCCGCGGGGAGGCTGCTGCTCATCGGGATCCGGTATGGAGGAGCTGGTTGGCTATTGAAGGACAACGCCAGTGCTGTCAGGATGTGGTTGTCGACAGGCGATGTTTGGCGATGATGTTAGTGATCCGGCGCGGTGCGACTTGGCTAGGTCAGCGTAGAAGAGGGATTTGATGCATGGTCCTAGATGACGACAAGCTCGACATCAGATGTGGACCTGTCGTGCAACGACATGGATGTTTTTCTTCAAGTTCTCTTTAGGGACTCTTCAAGTTTGGTTTGGGGTAGCAACGCAACGACACTATCCGCGTATAAAACTAATATTCTCCCGGTTTCGTTGGTGTGTTCGTCATCGATGGAGGGTGTGTGGAGCCGTGTCTCCGGCTGATCTTCCGGGACCCGATTGGTTTAGGTTTCTAGTGGATCCGTATGGATTCGACATACATTCATGATCTTCGAAGTTTCTACATGACCTTATCAGCCTTTTCGTCTCCAAGGCGTCGGTTAGCTCTGTAGATTGCGGCCGCCGACTTCTCCTAGTGTGCATCGATGACTTTTCAGCCGTTACTTCTACGAGTCCTTGGGGTTTAAAATGTTTGCTCCTCTAAGGCGGAAGCTCAGTGGTGGAATCGAGTTTTGCTATGCAGGAGGAAGAAAATTTCGGCACCCTCATGAATTTAAATGTATTTTATCTCCCTTTATTTATGGGTGTGTTTGTAAGGACCCGTGATACTTGATACATATATGACCTTGCCTTTCGAAAAAAGATGTGCAGAACTTGGCCACCAGTAAATCATTGTATATATTTTTTAGAGACCAATAAATAATACTATTTGGCAGATTAAACTATTCCAAAAGCATCGGCAGAAAAGGAGCAGCCAAAAACGGTGCGGATCGAACGGCCACGATCCCACCTCAAAAGCCCACACGCCACGCGCTCCATCGCAAGTTCGCAACCCATCTTGCGGCTACTACACCCGAACGAGGCCCTGCCTAGGGTTCCACCCCCGTCGTCCGATCCGATCCCGCCCCCCACCATGAGCGGCCACCACGACGCCAGCAAGCCCTACCAGCCCCGCCGGGGCCCGGAGCGCCCCCCGCCGCAGCAGCCGGCGGAGGACGAGGAGGCGGCCGCGGCCGCGGCGGCGATGGCCGAGGTCGAGGCCGCGGCGGGGGCGATGGAGCAGTACGAGCCGCATCTGGAGCACGGGGAGGAGGAGGAAGAGGAGGAGGGGGAGGAAGAGGGGGAGGAGGAGGGAGAGGAAGGGCATGGGTACGCGTACGATTATGTTACCGGGGAGGCCGTCCCGATGGACGAGGAAGGCGCCGCGGCCGCGGCGCACGCCCACCACGGCGCGGCAGGGCCGCACGGCATGGAGGCGGGCGGCGCACCACAAGCCCCGTCGAACACGCTCACGCTCTCTTTCCAGGGCGAGGTGTTCGTCTTCGAGTCTGTGTCTGCCGAGAAGGTGCCGCGCCTCTGATCCCTTCCCTGCAAATTCCGCTCTCCTGCCCTGATGTACTTTGATTGGATGGAAATGAATCCTTTGATTTGGTAACTTGTCAGGTGCAAGCGGTTCTCTTATTGCTTGGAGGAAGGGAGCTCGGCCCGGGTATGGGCGTGGGGCCGTCGTCTTCAGCATCATACAGTAAGGTTTAGACCTCTCTTGGTGAGCTGTATCATTTGTCCGTTGAGAAGCTTTCGAATTATGTGGTGCTCATGTCATTGTGTACTCTGTGATATAGAGGTTGAATTCACATCGGATGGCATCACTGATGAGGTTCCGCGAAAAGCGCAAGGAAAGGAACTTCGATAAGAAGATCCGCTATTCTGTTAGGAAGGAAGTTGCACATAGGTCAGTGCTAGCTTGGTAACATAAAAGTTAGCTCTGCCCTTTGCATGCTGTGTCATGACTATACATACTTTTGTTCACCCATTTGCAGGATGCAGCGCCATAAAGGTCAGTTCACATCATCAAAAGCAAAGGCCGAAGAAGCCGCAGCTGCGGCTAATTCGGATTGGGGTGCAGTGGAAGGTCGACCTCTTTCGGCGCCTGTGTAAGTCCACAAACTGTTGTACTGATTATATGTAAGCACTTGAAAATTTCTTTTATCCGGATTCCATAAGTTGAGAATGACGATATTTGCATATTGTGAATAAATGATTTTGTTGTAAATCAGTACCGAAGTTAGGTTCGGTGTGATGTCCCCATATGCCTGCGCAGGATAGCTAGGAGCTTTGCTGTTATGAACAATGCATGGTTTAGTGTCTAGTGCAGTGCGTTAGTTGCCTGGCTTCTCGTTGGCTCTATATCACTATCTGGATACTCTTGTGTACAAGGTTGTCCCGTAAGCTCATGATATGATGCTACATAGAACTGAATTCAGTGAATGAAAATGCTAGCTTGAAGACATGCATCTATCATTGTTACCAAGGCTCGCACTCACTATTTTTTGCTATTCGGTTGTTGCTTACCGAAATTTTTTTTGGTATTAGTTGGAGTACCTGTGATCATTGGATGACATGAGATGCTTTTTGAACACTTCTATTTGTACATGTCACTGTTTATCTGTAGCAACAGCTTGCTTCAGAATACAATGTACCCTAGTTATTGCACATCTAAGTGACTCAATCAAGCATAGAAAAGGAAAAGAAAAAAGAAAGAAAATACCTGCACGAATCATCGGGTAAAATCATTGGCACAAGACTTAGATGTGCAATACTTAGGGCACATCTAGATGTGCTTTAGCAAAACTGTCTTTGATAATTGTTTCACTATCCAATTCTTTCAGATGCCAGCATTGTGGTATTAGTTCTAATAATACACCTATGATGCGTCGAGGACCGGATGGACCAAGGACTTTGTGCAATGCATGTGGACTCGCGTGGGCAAATAAGGTACTTAAAATTCTTGTGGTACTGTGTTAGTATGTTCATTTACCTTGTTGTTTGTACCAACATCCACAGCACTACAGCAGGCTCTGTTGTTGCACAACCTATATATTGTAAAGAGGTCCTGTCTCCCTTAACATCAATAAGTAACAATCTCTTAGTTGTCTACAGTCCAACTGTAACAATATATCCTTCTGTACCGTCTATTACGTTGGATGCTGGTTCTCTGATATTCTGATAAGATGGTTTTAACTTCATCAGCAACAATGTGCTTGTTTATTTTCTTCTGGATACTAGGTGATAAACTACATGTTGTCAGTAATTTGTTTTCAGCTAGCCTGATTTGTAACATGAGCTTCGTGAAAATAAGAAAACTGAACACCCCCCCCCGGTTGAAATTTCCACCTAAATTGTTGGGTTAGTACTTCAATGAAATGACATCAATACAGGAAATAAAGTCACAATGTTAGTACCTCATGCCTGACTTTGCATTTACATATTGATATGTTAATGATTCTTCAACGTGTTCCTCCTTCCTAGGGTATGATGAGAGAGGTCAAAGGTCATACACCTTTGAAAGTTGTGCCGCCAGCAACCGATGACGCTGTAAGCACTAATTCTCCCCTTCCATTAGATTAACAGCCTACCTTATCAGATTTGATGTACTCCCTCCATTCCAGAATATAAGGTGTATTGTTTTCCGTGCAAGTCAACCATTTGAATGTTTGACCAAGACTATAGAATAAAATAACAACTTCTGCAATACCTAATAGATAAAATATGAAACTACTTTTCATGACGGATCAAATGATATAAATTTCGTATTGTGGATATTGATATATTTTTCTAAAAACTTGGTCAAATATGCACTCATTTGACTTTTGAAAAAACAAAACCTTATGTAAAGGAACGGAGGGAGTATATAATTTACTATTTTTGTATATTTTCATAACCTGAAGTCGAAATTGTGTACCGTTTTCTGAACTGCTAGAAGCTTCTATTTTGAACTCTTGATGAAACTACAACAAATATACATGTCCCTATCGAAATTAGAGGGCTAGAATTTTTTCGAAGTACAAACTTCATATGGTTATCATTTTCAAAGAATAAAGAGTCTCTTTCTGTATTTTGACCGGTTCAGTTATCTCATTTGAATATAATTCTCATACCCTGCAGCAGAATGGAGTTGCTGAAGCACCCACTGCTGAGCAGCAACATCTCGCACTAGAAGCTGCACCAGAAGCGCCAGTAGCTCCTGCTCCTGCTGCCAATGGCCATGATTCATAGCCATCGGTGGTGATGCTTCAGAGGATGCTGCGTTTGTCATGGAGTTGCATGCTTAGAAGTTATAATCGGCATAATTTGAACTGGAGGCTTGCAATGTGCGCATTGTGGTGTGGATGTACCGATGGTCTGACTGTTGCCGCATGTGTATATAGATAATAGACGCTTTTCAAGATGGGTTTTTCTGAGTGTTCATTAGATTTAAATCTTCTAGAAATGACACTGTTAGCGACAGCAACATCCTCTCCTGCATGGCTGCTTGGTTGCTTTAGAATCGTATGAGATAATCTATTAGACAAATGCGTCAGGATGACATTTTTTCATTAATTTGTTACATGGATATGTGTACCAGATAATTTGCGTAGCGACCCGATTGGCTACATGAAGATGTTTAACTTACCATACAAGAGGGTGGCCCATGTTTTGCTATTATTTGATTAAGCTTTGTGTGCGTGATATATTTTTGAAGAGTAAAAGTCTGCAAAACTAAACACAAAGCTTTCTCTCGCAGTTGTGTGAAGTTTACTCTGCAAAGTTTATTGGCATAGAAAGACAGGGGAGAGACCATGGATCTTTGCGCTTGATGGGAGAGATTTGGTCTACTAGGTTATGTTCTCTTGTTTGTGCAGATGGTGGAGGCGTCGGCCCAGTGGAATTAGTGTTCCGTCCTCGTTGTGGTGTTGTTGGTTTCTATGTTGTCGTGGCCTCGTGGGCATGTAGGGTTTCTGAGATATGATCCTCGGGGTTGTGAGTGTGGGTATCTTTTTGCCTTAGTTTCCATTGACACCAATCTTTTCAATAACATGCTACACCTTATTGCTTTGGATTGTCATTGTTGGTCTCTCTCCCGACCGTAGTTACAAACTTTGTCTGGCTCCCATGTTGTGGAGCAGGTGCAACATTGAGCTAATCTGATTTCCATTGTTATCAAAGGTGTTCTAGTAAACTCTGACTTGTTTGATACTTCCTCTGCTCATTTAGGAACAGAGGGAGTATATGACTTCTGGCATAAATAAATAAGTCTATCTTGGTTTCTAAAGCGGGCACGAGTTTTAAATCTTCAATTTACTCATGAAACACGTGTTATAAGGTATTACTACTATTTACGCAAAAAAAAAACTACTACCAAAAAACACATAATTTGATTCATTACCAAACAAAGTTTGTAAACATATCTAGATTGAATATCTAATAAAATCTATGACCACCTTATAAAGCTGGACGGAGGGGAACCATGTGACACATGTGGCAAGCAATTTAAATTATTCAAAATAAAAAACCTAGATGGAGGGGAACAATGTAATCGTGCCAGTCTAGTCGAAAACATCTCAAATGTGCCCCTTGAAATGTTTTTTTATTGTAATATCACCCTCTCTTATACCTGGTCATGGGATACCCGGCCCAGCCCGAAAAAGCCCGGTTCAGCCCGGTCTTGCTCGCGGGCCAGGCCTGGGCCTAAGTTGTGAGCCTGAAGAATGTGTCAGGCCGAGCCTCGGATTGGCTTTTTGTGTTTCAGGAAAGGGGCCCAGCGGGCTTTCTCACTGACGGGCCGGGTTGGGCCTAGGCTAGACGGGTCGGGCTGGGCCTAGCCTGGCCGGGCCAGGCTCACGCCTAGGTTTTTCACCTCAGACTTGGATACGCCTGGCCCGAAGCCCGGCCCGGCAGATGCCCAGATAGGCCGCAGATTGGGAAAGGACATCCCTTGAGAAATCTATCGGATTTTTCAGAACATCATTTCTGCAACCAATGCTGAAAGCTTGCAAGGTATGTGTTCTTTGCTGCTATATTTCGACGGCCGTATCACTATCAAAATGCATTGACATCTAACAGTTTCTAGTGATTTGATCAACATGATACAGTAAAATTTTCTAGTTGATCAACATGATACAGTAGAAGTTGGGAAAATAATGGGATGATCTTCTTTCATACTGGGTTGGTTGGAAGAATCTCTCCAGTCTCTAGTGATCTCCTGTGAAGTGGTAAAACTCGTTTATTTCCAATGAAGCTATCTTCCACGTTTTGAACTGAAAGGATCAACTTCACCGTCATTTATTAGGAAAATGCTAACCTTCAGCCGACTGATGCCCGCACAACATTTGCCGCCTGTGTAGCCGTCAAATTGATTTTGATTGAGCGCTCGCACTGGCGACAAGTCCCGTGCAACTAGTTTTTTTTACAACAAGCTAGTTTCAGAAAGTTTCCGCAATAGAGGTCTTGTTTCGGAAAGAAAAGAATGTTTGATTGTGAAGTTTTTCTTTCGGCAACAGAGTCTAGTTTCAGAAAGTTTCCGCAATAGAGGTCTTGTTTCAGAAAGAAGAAAAATGGTTCGACGATCAATATTTTCACTTTTGCAACAAGGGTATTGTTTCGGAAACATAGCCCCGGTTGCAGAAAGCGCAGAATGAGCGCCCTGCGTTAGAGCGTACGAGGGCAAGCATTACAACAAGACCCATGTTTCAGAAACATAGCTTCGGTTGCAGAAGTCGTCAAAGGAGTGCCCGGCGTGAGATTTCATCATTGTCGTGCTAGAGTAGAGACAGCTGCTCGCGGTGCTGGTCTGGAGGAGGCGCGTCGATTCCGGCGGCCGGAGACACTCCATGGCCGAGGCACCCAGGCCATGTCAGGGCAGTGATGATGTCTCAGTGGACCTTTGCAACAAGGTCCTTGTTTGCAAAGCCACGAGTGCAACAAGCTAGCTGTTGTGAAGGCGCCCAGTTGGCTGGGACGGTAGATCGGACGGTGTTTCGGGCGGCATCCGACGGTTGCCGAGGCGCTTATCAGTTTATCATTCGATGGACGCGTAGCATTGCCTGCGTTGTTCTCAGGCTGGCTGTTAGTACTTCTATGACATATTTGCTAGGAAAAGATCCATATTTTTTTGAAAAGGAGGATAGACCCCTGACCTCTGCATCTGGACGATGCATGCGGCCATCTTACTAATTATTCACAGAGGCCATACAAAGTAATACATCAGTCAATCGGAAGCCACCATCTAGGCAACACATGCTGCTACTCGTATCTCATTGATGAAGGTGTGCCGAATATCCGGTCCTAATACCAAACGGACATCGCACCAAACCCTAACATATAAAATCGGATGCCCCAACCCAGCCACACACCATAATACCTGTCACAAGTATGCTCTTTGTCCGGATAAGCTCTCGGGGTTCTTTTTGGCTTACTTGAGATACTTTTGCTTTGAACACCAGATTAATTTACTCCCTAAAGTGATTTTCAGTGGTCCATGTCATCCGCGCCACCGGTTATGCCACTGGTGGCCCCATCACCCTTCTGCCTCCCATAATTCAAGGTTCTTCCTCCTACCAGCTTGTTATCCCCAGCCAAGTGCATTCACATGGTGCACAAGCATTTCATGGGTTTAAACCATTGAGAGAAGGGCCCTGTTCTAGGCCACCAAGCACATGTGGCAAGACTATAGGATCTGTGGGCTCCATCCCCTGGCCGGTGTTGGAGTTCTACTTGACCGAGTTCATGCTAACTTTAATGGAATTGAGGGCAAATGGCGGCGGTTACATCATGTAAAGAGGAGTGTGGGAGAAGGAGAGGGGTGTAGCCTTATCAAGAGATTATGAGAAGGGTGATGTGGATGGCCACATGGACAAAAAACCGGTGAAGTGAATGCCACCCTTGCAATAAAATGGTATGTGGATGTCGCGGGGGAAGCTGCCCTCAGGAGTTCCAGTATTGGAGGTTCAGTGGGAGTAAGTAAGTGGAAATGCCGGGGGTTGTTCAAAGAACAGCGGGGGAGTAAGTGTCAAAAAATGTCTTACACTATAGGACAAAGGGAGTACATTTTTCAGTATTTGCTTACATGGAACGAACACTTCGCCACAATGTTAGTGTATTATTTACCATGTGCTTTTGCGGGAGGAACTGGAAAGCGCTTACAATGGGAAGCTCCAACAAGCCAAGAATAACTTGAATTGGTAAAATTTGCGTGCACAGAGGCGGCAATGACTCTACGCATCAATAGCCACACCCTAGAGTTTAACTTGGGGACAAAGGACTACCCTGGAGATCCTAATGCCGCACTGCTGCTCAAATATTTTACGTGGGTATAACAGACACAACCAAATGTTACTGTTTTGTTAAGTTGATTTTGGTGAACAAGTGGTGCATCACTATTGTTGAGTTACTCTTAATGAAGGAAGCCACATTACATTTATGTCTGCATCTTTGATTCAAAACAGGTAATTCCTGTGTGCTGTTACAAAGACATAATCAGGACTGTGTCCAATCATCCCCGTAACCCAGATGTGGTTTCGAGGGTATCACACATACTATACAAACAGAGTCTACATCAGGGGTAAAAGAAGGACGACTTTTATACACACCTGGCTACGTACTATTAGACCTGGTGGAGGGCGACTCGGGCGGCGCCCAAACCCTAGCCGCTATTGAATTCATGCTCCAGCCAACTTATTCAAAAGTCTGAACTGATGAAGGAAGGCGGGCAATATATTTCAACACTCTTCCTCATGTCTAGGCTATTTAGTCCGTAGACGTGGGATCGATGTAGGCCACAAGATCTTTTTTGTTTTAATACTGCGTTGGCACGGTCTTGAACTCAAGACCTTTTGGCTCTGATACCATATTGAATTCATGCTATGACCAACTCATTCAAAAGTCTGAACTAATGGAGGGAAGCGGGCAATGTATTTCAACAGTCGTCGTGGGCGCGATCTCCCTCTCCCCCTTCCTCTGTCGCCATCGGGCTAAGCCAGGAGGCCAACAGCGGTGGCAGGGGACTCCCTCTCTCACGCGTCTTAGGGGTGGTGCGGGCCGCCTAAATGCGTGGTGATGCAGCCGATAATCTATGCAGCGTGGTAGGGATGGCTGCGACAGGCGGTGGCGTGGTGGTCGGCCCTGCCTCAGGCGGCAGTAGCTGCAGGCGCGGCGCGACACTGTACCGGGAAGGGCGGTGGCTATGGTCGGCGGCGGCGCGCCATCGAGCGTCGGATCGGCGGCGACGGTGTGGAGGGCTTGCTATTCGGCGACGCCTCTGGTTAGATCTGAGGTGGTCGGCCTAAGGCTGGATGGTCAGATCATTGAGCAAATCATTCTGAGCCTTAAGTACTTGTTCTACTTGAGTGGTAACCATAGAAGCATGTTTACTAATAAGTTTAAGTTCACCTTTAACTCTAGACATATAATCACTCAAATGTTCAAGCATATGAGCATTATGTTTCAATTGTCTACCAACATAAGCATTGAAGTTTTCTTGTTTAACAATAAAATTGTCAAACTCATCTAAGCATTGGCTAGCAGACTTATAACGAGGGATATCACCTTCATAAAATTTATAGAGAGAATTTACCTTTACTACCTGTGTCGGGTTATCAAGACCATGTATTTCTTCAATAGGTGGTAAATTCTTAACATCTTCAGCTTTAATACCTTTTACTTTCATAGATTTCTTTGCCTCTTGCATATCTTCAGGACTGAGAAATAGAATACCCCTTTTCTTCGGAGTTGGCTTAGGAGTTGGTTCAGGAAGTGTCCAATTATTTTCATTACTCAACATATTATTCAATAGCAATTCAGCTTGATCAACAGTTCTTTCCCTGAAAACACAACCAGCACAACTATCTAGGTGGTCTCTAGAAGCATCGGTTAGTCCATTATAAAAGATATCAAGTATTTCATTTTTCTTGAGAGGATGATCAGGCAAAGCATCAAGTAATTGGAGAAGCCTCCCCCAAGCTTGTGGGAGACTCTCTTCTTCAATTTGCACAAAATTATATGTTTCCCTTAAGGCAGCTTGTTTCTTATGAGCGGTGAAATATTTAGCAGAGAAGTAATAAATCATATCCTGGGGACTACGCACACAACCAGGATCAAGAAAATTAAACCGTGTTTTAGCATCACCCTTTAACGAGAATGGAAATAATTTAAGGATAAAGTAATAGCGAGTTTTCTCATCATTAGTGAACAGGGTGGCTATATCATTTAATTTAGTAAGATGTGCCACAACAGTTTCAGATTCATAGTCGTAAAAAGGATCAGATTTAACCAAAGTAATTAACTCAGGATCGACAGATAAATCATAATCCTTATCAGTAATAAAGATAGGTGAAGTAGTAAAAGCAGGGTCATATTTCATTCTAGCATTCAAGGATTTTTCTTTAAGCTTAGCTAATAATTTTTTAAGATCAGATCTATCATTGCAAGCTAAGAAGTCTCTAGCAGTTTCTTCATCCATAACATAACCCTCAGGAACAACAGGCAATTCATATCTAGGGGGAGAGTCTTCATCATCACTTTCATCAATATTATCAGTTTCAATAATTTCATTCTCTCTAACCCTAGCAAGTTGTTCATCAAGAAATTCACCTAGTGGCACAGTATTATCAAGCATAGAAGTAGTTTCATCATAAGTATCATGCAAAGTAGAAGTGGCATCATCAATAACATGTGACATATTAGAATGAATAGCAGGTGTAGGTGTCGCAAGTTTACTCAAAACAGAAGGTGAATCAAGTGCAGAGCTAGATGGCAGTTCCTTACCTCCCCTCGTAGTTGAGGGAAAAATGTTGGTTCTTTGATCTTTCAAGTTCTTCATAGTGACCAGCAGATATAAATCCCAAGTGACTCAAAGAATAGAGCTATGCTCCCCGCAACGGCGCCAGAAAATAGTCTTGATAACCCACAAGTATAGGGGATCGCAATAGTTTTCGAGGGTAGAGTATTCAACCTAAATTTATTGATTCGACACAAGGGGAGCCAAAGAATATCCTCAAGTATTAGCAGCTGAGTTGTCAATTCAACCACACCTGGAAACTTAATATCTACAGTAAAGTAGCAAAGTAATATGATAGTAGCGGTAACGGTAGCAAAAGTAATATTTTTGGTTTTATAGTGATTGTAACAGTAGCAATGGAAAAGTAAATAAGCGAAGAACAATATATGAAAAGATCGTGGGTAATGGATCATTGATGGATAATTATGTCGGATGTGATTCCTCATGCAATAGTTATAACCTAGGGTGACACAGAACTAGCTCCAGTTCATCAATGTAATGTAGGCATGTATTCCGAATATAGTCATACATGCTTATGGAAAAGAACTTGCATGACATCTTTTGTCCTACCCTCCCGTGGCAGCGGGGTCCTATTTGAAACTAAGGGATATTAAGGCCTCCTTTTAATACAGTACGGGACCAAAGCATTAACACATAGTGAATACATGAACTCCTCAAACTACGGTCATCATCGGTAAGTATCCCGATTATTGTCACTTCGGGGTTAACGGATCATAACACATAATAGGTGACTATAGACTTGCAAGATAGGATCACGAACTCACATATAATCATGAAAACATAATAGGTTCAGATCTGAAATCATGGCACTCGGGCCCTAGTGACAAGCATTAAGCATAGCAAAGTCATAGCAACATCAATCTCAGAACATAATGGATACTAGGGATCAAACCCTAACAAAAGTAACTCGATTACATGATAAATCTCATCCAACCCATCACCGTCCAGCAAGCCTACGATGGAATTACTCACGCACGACGGTGAGCATCATGAAATTGGTGATGGGGGAAGGTTGATGATGACGATGGCGACGGATTCCCCTCTCCGGAGCCCCGAACGGACTCCAGATTAGCCCTCTCGAGAGAGATTAGGGCTTGGCGGCGGCTCCGTATCATAAAACACGATGAATCCTTCTCTTTTTTCCTCACCGAACACGAATATATAGAGTTGGAGTTGAGGTCGGAGGAGCATCAGGGGGCCCACGAGGCAGGGGCGTGCCCAGGGGGTAGGCGCGCCCCCACCCTCGTGGACAGGATGTGGGCCCCCTGGCCTTGATTCTTTCGCCAGTATTTTTTATATATTCCAAAAATAATCTCCGTTGATTTTCACGTCATTCCAAGAACTTTTATTTATGCACAAAAATAACACCATGCCAATTCTACTGAAAATAGCGTCAGTCTGGGTTAGTTCCATTCAAATCATGCAAGTTAGAGTCCAAAACAAGGGCAAAAGTGTTTGCAAAAGTAGATACGATGGATACGTATCACTCTCCGATACACGGAGTGACAAATCCTAATCTCGATCTATGCAACTCAACAAACACCATCGGAGACACCGATAGAGCATCTTTATAGTCACCCAGTTGCATTGTGACGTTTGATAGCACACTAAGTGTTCCTATGGTATTCGGGAGTTGCATAATCTCATAGTCATAGGAACATGTATAAGTTATGGAGAAAGCAATAGTAGTAAACTAAACAATCATCATGCTAAGCTAACAGATGGGTCAAGTCAATCACATCATTCTCTAATGATGTGATCCTGTTTATCAAATTACAACTCTTTGTCCATGGCTAGGAAACCTAATCATCTTTGATTAACGAGCTAGTCAAGTAGAGGCATACTAGTGACACTCTGTTTGTCTATGTATTCACACATGAACTAAGTTTTCGGTTAATACAATTCTAGCATGAATAATAAACATTTATCCTTATATAAGGAAATATAAATAACAACTTTATTATTGCCTCTAGGGCATATTTCCTTCAGTATCCCACTTGCACTAGAGTCAATAATCTAGATTACATTGTAATGATTCTAACACCCATGGAGTCTTGGTGCTGATCATGTTTTGCTCGTGAGAGAGGCTTAGTGAACGTGTCTGCAACATTTAGATCCATATGTATCTTGCAAATCTCTATGTCTCCTTCTTGACTTGATCGTGGATGAAATTGAAGCGTCTCTTAATGTGCTTGGTTCTCTTGTGAAATCTGGATTCCTTTGCCAAGGCAATTGCACCAGTATTGTCACAAAAGATTTTCATTGGACCCGATGCACTAGGTATGACACCTAGATTGGATATGAACTCCTTTATCCAGCTTCATTTGCTGCTTTCGAAGCAGCTATGTACTCCGCTTCACACGTAGATCCCGCCACGATGCTCTGCTTGGAACTGCACCAACTGACAGCTCCACCATTCAATAAAAAATACGTATCCGGTTTGTGACTTAGAGTCATCCGGATCAGTGTCAAAGCTTGCATCGACGTAACCATTTACGACGAGCTCTTTGTCACCTCCGTAAACGAGAAACATATCCTTAGTCCTTTTCAGGTATTTCAGGATGTTCTTGACCGCTGTCCTGTGATCCACTCCTGGATTACTTTGGTACCTCCCTGCTAAACTAATAGCAAGGAACACATCAGGTCTGGTACACAACATTGCATACATGATAGAACCTATGGCTGAAGCATAAGGAATGCCTTCCATTTTCTCTCTATCTTCTGCAGTGGTCGGGCATTGAGTCTGACTCAACTTCACACCTTGTAACACAGGCAAGAACCCTTTCTTTGCTTGATCCATTTTGAATTTCTTCAAAACTTTATCAAGGTCTGTGCTTTGTGAAAGTCCAATTAAGCGTCTTGATCTATCTCTATAGATCTTGATGCCCAATATATAAGGAGCTTCACTGAGGTCTTTCATTGAAAAATTCTTATTCAAGTATCCTTTTATGCTATTCAGAAATTCGTATCATTTCCGATCAACAATATGTCATCCACATATAATATCAGAAATGCTAGAGAGCTCCCACTCACTTTCTTGTAAATACAGGGTTTTCCAAAAGTCTGTATAAAACCATATGCTTTGATCACACTATCAAAGCGTATATTCCAACTCCGAGAGGCTCGCACCAGTCCATAAATGGATCGCTGGAGCTTGCACACTTTGTTAGCACCTTTTGGATCAACAAAACCTTCTAGTTGCATCATATACAACTCTTCTTTTAGGTATCCATTAAGGAATGCAGCTTTGACATCCATTTGCCAAATTTCATAATCATAAAATGCGGCAATTGCTAACATGATTCAGACGTACTTAAGAATCGCTACGGGTGAGAAGGTCTCATCATAGTCAACTCCTCGAACTTGTCAAAAACCTTTGGCAACAAGTCGAGCTTTGTAGACAGTAATATTACCGTCAGCGTCAGTCTTCTTCTTGAAGATCCATTTATTCTCTATGGCTTGCCGATCATCGGGAAAGTCAACCGAAGTCCATACTTTGTTCTCATACATGGATCCCATCTCAGATTTCATGGCTTCAAGCCATTTTGCGGAATCTGGGCTCATCATCACTTCCTCATAGTTCATAGGTTCGTCATGGTCAAGTAACATGACTTCTAGAACAGGATTACCGTACCACTCTGGTGCGGATCTTACTCTGGTTGACCTACGAGGTTCGGTAGTAACTTGATCAGAAGTTTCATGATCATCATCATTAGCTTCCTCACTTTCTGGTGTAGTAATCACTGGAACTGATTTCTGTGATGAACTATTTTCCAATAAGGGAGTAGGTACAATTACCTCGTCAAGTTCTACTTTCCTCCCACTCACTTCTTTCGAGAGAAACTCCTTCTCTAGAAAGGATCCATTCTTAGCAATGAATATCTTGCCTTCGTATCTATGATAGAAGGTGTACCCAACAGTCTCCTTTGGGTATCCCATGAAGACACATTTCTCCGATTTGGGTTCGAGCTTATCAGGTTGAAGCTTTTTCACATAAGCATCGCAGCCCCAAACTTTAAGAAACGACAAGTTGGGTTTCTTGCCAAACCACAATTCATAAGGTGTCGTCTCAATGGATTTTGATGGTGCCCTATTTAACATGAATGCAGCTGTCTCTAAAGCATAACCCCAAAACGATAGCGCTAAATCAGTGAGAGACATCATAGATCGCACGATATCTAATAAAGTGCGGTTACGATGTTCGGACACACCATTACGCTGTGGTGTTCCAGGTGGCGTGAGTTGCGAAACTATTCTGCATTGTTTCAAATGAAGATCAAACTCATAACTCAAATATTCATCTCCACGATCAGATCATAGAAACTTAATTTTCTTGTTACGATGATTTTCCACTTCACTCTGAAATTATTTGAACTTTTCAAATGTTTCAGACTTATGTTTCATCAAGTAGATATACCCATATCTGCTCAAATCATCTATGAAGGTAAGAAAATAACGATACCCGCCGCGAGCATCAACACTCATCGGACCGCATACATCAGTATGTATTATTTCCAACAAGTCTGTTGCTCGCTCCATTGTTCTAGAGAACGGAGTTTTAGTCATATTGCCCATGAGGCATGGTTCGCAAGCATCAAGTGATTCATAATCAAGTGATTCCAAAAGTCCATCAGCATGGAGTTTCTTCATGCGATTTACACCAATATGACCTAAACGGCAGTGCCACAAATAAGTTGCACAATCATTATTAAACTTATATATCTTTTGGCTTCAATACTATGAACATGTGTATCACTACTATCAAGATTTAGTAAAAACAGACCACTCATCAAGGGTGAATGACCATAAAAGATATTATTCATATAAATAGAACAACCATTATTCTCTAATTTAAATGAATAACCGTCTCGCATAAAAAAAGATCCATATATAATGTTCATGCTCAACGCTGGCACCAAATAAAAATTATTTAGGTCTAAAACTAATCCCGAAGGTAGATGTAGAGGTAGCGTGCCGACGGCGATCACATCGACTTTGGAACCATTTCCCACATGCATCATCACCTCGTCCTTAGCCAATCTTCGCTTAATCTGTAGCCCCTGTTTCGAGTTGCAAATATTAGCAATAGAACCAGTATCAAATACCCAGGCGCTACTACGAGCATTAGTAAGGTACACATCAATAACATGTATATCAAATATACCCTTCACTTTGCCATCCTTCTTCTCCGCCAAATACTTGGGGCAGTTCTGCTTCCAGTGAACAGTCCCTTTGCAATAGAAGTACCCAGTCTCAGTCTTAGGTCCAGACTTGGGCTTCTTCACTTGAGCAACAACTTGCTTGCTGTTCTTCTTAAAGTTCCCCTTCTTCCCTTTACCCTTTTTATTGAAACTGGTGGTCTTGTTGACCATCAACACTTGATGCTCTTTCTTGATTTCTATCTTCGCAACCTTTAGCATTGCGAAGACCTCGGAAATCGTCTTATCCATTGATACGTCCATTTTGCATCATGTTTTTATATCAATATTTATTGCATTATGGGCTGTTATTACACATTATGTCACAATACTTATGTAACGCCCTCGATGCGGCTATATCTCCCACGTGTCGAAGCACGACTTAGAGGCATAAACGCATTGAAAGCAATGTCGCAAGTGAGGTAATCTTCACACAACCCATGTAATACATAAGGGAAAGAGATACATAGTTGGCTTACAATCGCCACTTCACACAATACATGAATAAAGCATTACATCAACCAGATACAATCACGGTCCGACTACGGAACCAAAATAAAAGAAGACTACCCCAAAAGCTACACAGATCCCCGATCGTCCCAACTGGGCTCCACTACTGATCAAATGGAAACGGAACAACATAACGAACATGAACTCCATCGAGCTCCTCCTTGATCTTGGTTGCGTCACCTGCACAGTTCAACGGCACGTGCAAGCTGGTTTTGGAAGTATCTGTGAGTCACGGGGACTCAACAATCTCACACCCTCGCGATTAAGACTATTTAAGCTTATAGGTAGGTAAGAGTTATGAGGTGGAGCTGCGGCAAGCGACTAGCATATACGGTGGCTAACATACGCAAAAGAGAGCGAGAAGAGAAGGCAAAGCACGATCGATGAACTATGATCAAGAAGTGAACCTAGAACAACCCACGTCAAACATAACTCCAACACCGTGTTCACTTCCCGGACTCTGCCGAGAAGAGACCATCACGGTTACACACGCGGTTGATGCATTTTAATTAAGTTAAGTTTCAGGTTTTCTACAACCGGACATTAACAAATCCCCATCCGCCCATAACCGCGGGCACGTCTTTCGAAAGTTCAATCCATGCAGGGGTGTCCCAACTTAGCCCATCACAAGCTCTCACGGTCAACGAAGGATATTTCTTCTCCCAAGACAATCCGATCAGACTCGGCATCCCGGTTACAAGACATCCTCGACAATGGTAAAACAAGTCTAGCAAGACCGCCCGATGCGCCGACATCCCGATAAGAGCTGCACATATCTCGTTCTCAGGGCACACCGGATAAGCAATCCGTACAACAAAAACCATCCCTCGAGTTTCCTCGAGGTGGCGCTGCAAGGGGCTCTAGTTTGGACCAACACTTAGACAAGCACTGGCCCGGGGGGTTAAAATAAAGATGACCCTTGGGCTGGCCTAACCCAAGGGAAAAAGAGGCTAGGTGGCGAATGGTAAAACCAAGGTTGGGCCTTGCTGGAGGAGTTTTATTCAAGGCGAACTGTCAAGGGGTTTCCATTATAACCCAACCGTGTCAGGAACGCAAAATCCGGGAACATAACACCGATATGACGGAAACTAGGGCGACAAGAGTGGAACAAAACACCAGGCATAAGGCCGAGCCTTCCACCCTTTACCAAGTATATAGATGCATTAATTAAATAAGAGATATTGTGATATCCCAACAAAATATCCATGTTCTAACAAGGAACAAAATCCAAACTTCACCTGCAACTAACAACGCTATAAGAGGGGCTGAGCAAAGCGGTAACATAGCCAAACAACGGTTTGGTAGGACAAGGTGGGTTAGAGGCTTGGCTTAACAATATGGGAGGCATGATAAGCAAGTGGTAGGTATCGCAGCATAGGCATAGCAAAAGAGCGAGCAATTAGCAAGCAAAGATACAAGTGATTTCGAGGGTATGGTCATCTTGCCTGCAAAGTTCTCCGAAAAGAAGAAAGCTTGATCCTCGAACACGTACTCAACGGGTCCTCGAACACGAACTCGTCTCCCGACTCTATCCAAAGCAAGACAACAAGCAAAGATAGACACAATCAATCACGTGCAATGCTCAAACAACATGATGCAAACATGGTATGATATGCGGGATGCGATATGTGATGCATATGCATGATTTGGAAAGGAAAGATTGAACCTGGCCTCAACTTGGAAATCCAAGAGTGCCACTGGAAATGTGAGGTGATTTTGGTCGAAATCGATATAAAGATCACCGGAATCGGATGCACGGTTTGGAAATGGCAAGCAAAACAAATATGGCACCGGTCTGCGATTAACAACAAGTAGCCTTCTAATGCATCAAGAACAACATGCTACAACGCTCCAACAAGACAACAAAATACATGGCAGGAATCCACTCCAGATGCTTGACAAAAGATGAACACTGAGCTACGGCTAAATCACTCATTAACAGGTTCAAACAAGCATGGCAAAAGTGCAAAAGATGACTGGTTTCAGACTTAGTGAAATTGACAGCATGTCAGGAATTTAACATCAGGAAGCAATGTTTAGAGCATGATAATTGCACGCTACAGGAACATATCATGGCAAAGCAAGGCATGGCGCGAAGCTACTCAAAGCATACAACAAAAGTCCCTTAGTGACCATGAGCCAAAAGGGATCATAAAATACAATTGCAAGCATGTAAACATAGCAAAAACATAAACCGATTCAGACTTAGTGAAAAACTGGAGCATGGCAAAACAGATATCAAGTAGGCATGTTTACGAGCTCGATGCACTCACTAATAGGCATTGCATGACAAACTAAGAATACACCCAGCAAATAGACATGGCATAGAAGCTAGACATGGCAAGAACAACAACATAGCATGCACGGATCAACAACAACAAGCTCGGCAAAATCGCTAAACATGTTAACAATCTGCCAGGAACATTTTATAGCAAAAGTAGAGCTCGATTGACTCAAGCTAGGGTGCTTGATAATTGCAAACAAATACATGGACGGATAGAGCACCACAATATCGACAAAACATCCTTACTGATCATGCTCAAAAGATGCACGGATCACTCGGTATCAACATGAACATATGGCATAAAAATAAGGACAGGGCAGAGACTTAGAATATTTCTAAGTCCCTGAAATCAGCAACATTGAGTAAGCTACTTTGCATGCTTGTTCTAGTCACCACAAAGATCACAAAAATACATGGCATGCACCCCTGTAAAAATAACATGACATATTTCAAAACACATGTAGAGCTCAGGATCATAGCATGCACACATTAATCATGGCAAAAATGACAAAAGTGCATTTGCTGAAACAGATCTGAAACAATCCTCACACAGCCCTCTTCCAACAGCATTTCGGGCATCAATATGAGCTCAAATGAAAATGATGCAATGAGATGAAATGATGTACTCTTCAAGACGAACATTTTGATATGCTACACGCACGAATCGGAGCAACGGTGACAAAGTTATGATGCGATGAAATATGCAAATAATTACTGGGACTTGGGAAATATACCCTCGCGAAAAGTCAACGGGATGGCGCGGTGCGGGATGACGAGATCCGGGACGGGCGCGGGCGCGTTTGGTTGGAGGGATGGGTGGATCTGGTCCATCTTCTCCGGATCTGACCGGAGAGGAGCACCGGCGAGCTCCGGCTCCGGCGACTTCGACGAACGGCGACGCGGAGGCGTGGGGAAGGCAGAGGAAGCAGCGGCACGGGGCGGCTCCGGCCGCGGGAAGCTCTCCGGTGGACTGGATGTGGCGTGGCTGGCTGAACGGAGCGGAGAGGAGGAGTTCGGCCGCGCCGGATCTGGTAGCTCCGGCGAGCTCCGAGGCGCGGCTGCGGTGGTCCGGCCAGAGGGGCGGCGACGCGCGGCGGAGAGCAGCAGCTCGGGCGGTGGGGCGAAGTGGCGCTGGGCGGCGGAGCACTCCCGCGGGAGCTCGCAGGGAGCGGGGCGGCTCGGTGGTCCGGCGACCGAGGCGGCGAGGCAGGACGCCGGCAAACAGGGCACCTGGCGCGCGGGCGGCGGCGATTGTTGGGGAACGTTGCAGAAAACAAAAATTTTCCTACGGTTTCACCAAGATCCATCTAGGAGTTCATCTAGCAACGAGTGATCGGATTGCATCTACATACCTTTGTAGATCACGCACGGAAGCGTTCAAAGAACGGGGATGAGGAAGGCGTACTCGACGTGATCCAAATCACCGGAGATCCTAGCGCCGAACGGACGGCACCTCCGCGTTCAACACACGTACGATCAGCGTAACGTCTCCTTCTTCTTGATCCAGCAAGGGGGAAGGAGAGGTTGAGGGAGATGGCTCCAGCAGCAGCACGACGACATGGTGTTGATGGAGCTGCAGTACTCCGGCAGGGCTTCGCCAAGCACTATGGAGGAGGAGGAGGTGTTGGAGAGGGAGAGGGAGGCACCAAAGATCAAGGTAAGAAGTCCTCCATCTCCCCACTATATATAGGAGGGCCAAGGGGGGGTGCCGGCCCTAGGAGATCTAATCTCCTAGGGGGGTGCGGCCAAGGGGAGGAATCCCTCCTCCCCAAGGCACCTAGGGGTGCCTTCCCCCTTTGGGACTCTTCCCTCCTTGAAACCCTAGGCGCATGGGCCTCTTGGGGCTGGTGCCCTTGGCCTATGTAGGCCAAGGCTCACCCCCTACAGCCCATGTGCCCCCCGGGGACAGGTGGCCCCACCCGGTGGACCCTCGGGACCCTTCCGGTGGTCCCGGTACAATACCGGTGACCCCGAAACTTGTCCCGATGGCCGAAATAGCACTTCCTATATATAATTCTTTACCTCTGGACCATTCCGGAACTCTTCGTGACGTCCGGGATCTCATCCGGGACTCCGAACAACATTCGGGTTACTGCATATACATATCCCTATAACCCTAGCGTCACCGAACCTTAAGTGTGTAGACCCTACGGGTTCGGGAGACATGTAGACATGACCGAGATCGCACTCCGGTCAATAACCAACAGCGGGATCTGGATACCCATGTTGTCTCCCACATGCTCCTCGATGATCTCATCGTATGAACCACGATGTCGAGGATTCAAGCAACCCCGTATACAATTCCCTTTGTCAATCGGTATGTTACTTGCCCGAGATCCGATCGTCGGTATCCCAATACCTCGTTCAATCTCGTTACCGGCAAGTCACTTTACTCGTACCGTAATGCATGATCCCGTGACCAGACACTTGGTCACTTTGAGCTCATTATGATGATGCATTACCGAGTGGGCCCAGTGATACCTCTCCGTCATACGGAGTGACAAATCCCAGTCTTGATCCGTGTCAACCCAACAGACACTTTCGGAGATACCCGTAGTATACCTTTATAGTCACCCAGTTACGTTGTGACGTTTGCTACACCCAAAGCACTCCTACGGTATCCGGGAGTTACACGATCTCATGGTCTAAGGAAAAGATACTTGACATTGGAAAACTCTAGCAAACGAACTATACGATCTTGTGCTATGTTTAGGATTGGGTCTTGTCCATCACATCATTCTCCTAATGATGTGATCTCGTTATCAATGACATCAAATGTCCATAGTCAGGAAACCATGACTATCTGTTGATCAACGAGCTAGTCAACTAGAGGCTTACTAGGGACATGTTGGTGTCTATTATTCACACATGTATTACGATTTCCGGATAACACAATTATAGCATGAATAAAGACAATTATCATGAACAAGGAAATATAATAATAATGCTTTTATTATTGCCTCTAGGGCATATTTCCAACAGCGATACCCAGCAGCGGTGGCGCGCAGATCCGGGCCCGGGCGGGCCCGCGATGGGCTTCCCCGGGCCGCGCGGTGGTAGGGCGGCGGCGGGACAAGTGGCGGGCTCCGGTTGGGCGCGGGGCGAGGGCGGATGTGTCCGGACGCCGGGCAGACATGTCCGACGGTGCGGGGAAGATGGATCTAGGGTTTGTCCGCGACAATGGACGGGGAGGTGCAAATATATAGGTAGAGGGAGCTAGGAGAGTCCAAATGAGGTGCGGTTTTTGGCCACGCGATCGTGATCGAACGACCGAGAGGATGGAGGAGGTTTAGGTGGGTTTTGGGCCACTTTGGAAGGGTGTTGGGATGCAACACACACGAGGCCTTCTCGGTTCCTTGGTTAACCGTTGGAGTATCAAACGAAGTCCAATTGGTACGAAACTTGACAGGCGGTCTACCGGTAGTAAACCAAGGCCGCATGACAAGTCTCGGTCCAATCCGAAAACTTTTAACACCAGCACACGAAAAGAGGCAAAAGGAGATGCCGGAGGACATAGGAGCGCCGGATTGCAAAACGGACAACGGGGAAAATGCTCGGGTGCATGAGACGAACATGTATGCAAATGAAATGCACATGATGACATGATATGAGATGTATGACACACAAGCAATGACAAGGCAACAACAGCGAATAACTGGAAGACACCTGGCACATCGGTCTCGGGGCGTTACAACTTATGCCTATTTTCTCTTATTTTACAAGGTTTACATGAAGAGGGGGAATGCCGACAACTGGAATTCTGGGCTAGAAAAGGAGAAAATATTAGAGACCTATTTTGCACATCTCCAAAAGTCCTAAAACTCAACGGGAGCACTTTTCAGAATATATAAAAAATATTGGGCGCAAGAAGTACCAGAGGGGGGCCACCCACCAGCCACGAGGGTGGGGGGCGCGCCCTACCCCCCTGGGCACCCCCTGCCTCGTGGCCCCTGGTGGCCCTCGGATGCCCATCTTTGGCTATATGAGGTCTTTCATCTGAGGAAAAACCAGAAGCAAGCTCACAGGACAAAACTCCACCGCCACGAGGCGGAACCTTGGCGGAACCAATTTAGGGCTCCGACAGAGCTGTTCTGCCGGGGAAACTTCCCTCCAGGAGGGGGAAATCATCACCATCATCATCAAGAACGATCCTATCATCGGGAGGGGGTCAATCTCCATCAACATCTTCACCAGCACCATCTCATCTCAAACCTTAGTTCATCTCTTGTATCCAATCTTTGTATCCAAACCTCAGATTGGTACCTGTGGGTTGCTAGTAGTGTTGATTACTCCTTGTAGTTGATGCTAGTTGCTACCTCTTGAGCACTGCGTTGGTTTTCCCTTGAAGAGGAAAGGTGATGCACCAAAGTAGCGTAAGTATTTCCCTCAGTTTTTGAGAACCAAGGTATCAATCCAGTAGGAGATCACGCTCAAGTCCCACGCACCTACACAAACAAATAAGAACCTCACAACCAACGCGATAAAGGGGTTGTCAAGCCCTTCACGGTCACTTACGAGAGTGAGATCTGATAGATATGATAAGATAATATTTTTGGTATTTTTATGATAAAGAGAAATAAATATGCAAAGTAAAATAAACGGCAAAGGAAATAACTAAGTGTTGGAAGATTAATATGATGGAAGATAGACCCGGAGGCCATAGATTTCACTAGTGGCTTCTCTCAAGAGCATAAGTATTACGGCGGGTAAACGAATTACTATCGAGCAGTTGATAGAATTGAGCATAGTTATGAGAATATCTAGGTATGATCATGTATATAGGCATCACGTCCGCGACAAGTAGACCGAAACGATTCTGCATCTACTACTATTACTCCACACATTGACCGCTATCCAGCATGCATCTAGAGTATTAAGTTCATAAGAACAGAGTAATGCTTTAAGGAAGATGACATGAGGTAGAGGGATAAACTCATGCAATATGATATAAACCCCATCTTTTTATCCTCGATGGCAACAATATAATACGTGTCGGTTCCCTTTCTGTCACTGTGATCGAGCACAACAAGATTGAACCCAAAGCTAAGCACTTCTCCTATTGCAAGAAAGATCAATCTAGTAGGCCAAACCAAACTGATAATTCGAAGAGACTTGGAAAGATAAACCAATCATACATAAAAAAAATTCAGAGGAGAATCAAATATTGTTCATAGATAAACTGGATCATAAACCCACAATTCATCGGATCTTGACAAACACACCGCAAAAGAAGATTACATCGAATAGATCTCCAAGAAGATCGAGGAGAACTTTGTATTGAGATCCAAAGAGAGAGAAGAAGCCATCTAGCTAATAACTATGGACCCATAGGTCTGAAGTAAACTACTCACACATCACCGGAGAGGCCATGGATTTGATGTAGAGGCCCTCCGTGATCAATGCCCCCTCCAACAGAGCTCCGGAAAAGGCCCCGAGATGGGATCTCTCGGGTACAAAAGGTTGCGGTGGTGGAATTAAGTTTTCGTGGTGCTCCTGGATGTTTGGGGGTACATGGATATATATAGGAGGAAGAAGTACGTCGGTGGAGCAACGAGGGGCCCATGAGGGTGGAGGGCGCGCCTAGGGGGAATTTGGTAAGGAAAATGCCTATGAATTATTCACTTGTTATTGAACCATTTGATGTTTGGGGCTTTGATTATATGGGACATTTTCCTTCCTCTAATGGGTATACACATATTTTAGTTGCCGTTGATTACGTTACTAAGTGGGTAGAAGCTATTCCAACTAGTAGTGGTGATCATAACACCTCTATTAAGATGCTTAAAGAAGTTATTTTTCCAAGGTTTGGAGTCCCTAGATATTTAATGACTGGTGGTGGTTCACACTTTATTCATGGTGCCTTTCGTAAAATGCTTGATAAGTATGATGTTAATCATATAATTGCATCTCCTTATCATCCACAGTCTAGTGGTCAAGTAGAACTTAGCAATAGAGAGCTTAAATTAATTTTGCAAAAGACTGTTAATAGCTCTAGGAAGAATTGGTCCAAGAAACTTGATGATGCATTATGGGCCTATAGAAATGCATATAAAAACCCTATGGGTATGTCTCCGTATAAAATGGCTTATGGAAAAGCATGTCAATTACCTCTCAAACTAGAACATAAGGCATATTGGGCCATTAAAGAGCTCAATTATGATTTCAAACTTGCCGGTGAGAAGAGGTTATTTGATATTAGCTCACTTGATGAATGGAGAACCCAGGCTTACGAAAATGCCAAGCTGTTTAAAGAAAAAGTTAAAAGATGGCATGATAAAAGGATACAAAAACATGAGTTTAATGTAGGTGATTATGTATTGCTATACAACTCTCGTTTAAGATTTTTTGCAGGCAAAATTCTCTCTAAATGGGAAGGTCCTTACGTTATTGAGGAGGTCTATCGTTCCGGTGCCATAAAAATCAACAACTTCGAAGGCACAAATCCGAGGGTGGTGAACGATCAAAGAATCAAACATGATATCTCAGGTAATCCCATAAATGTTGAAACTAATATTATTGAAACCGTAATCCTGGAGAATACATAAGGGACACTTTCCGGAACATTTCCGACTCCGAAAAGGAATAGGTATGTGGTACGGTAAGTAAACCGACTCCAAAACAGTTCTATTGGAAATTTTTCTCCGTTTTGGAATATTTAAGAAAATAGGAAAATAAGAAGCAGACCGGGAAGGACACGGGGCTTCCACGAGGGTGGAGGGCACGCCCTACCCCCCTGGGCGTGCCCCCTGCCTCGTGGGCACCTCGTGTGCTCTCCGAACTTTGTTTTCTTGCATGATACTTCTTTTGGTCGATAAAAATTCATTATATAATCTCCCGAAGGTTTTGACCACCGTATCACGCAAATATCTCTTGTCTTTGTTTCGAGCTGTTTTTCTGACAGATCTAGGTTGCCATGTCGTCTTCAAGTGCCCCCAAGGACAAGTTCTTTGAGAAGGTCATCAATCCCTACCTTGCGGAGGTGCTGCAACACCCTCAAACCATTGAGATGCGTGAGGGGTTGTTGCACATCCGCAATGTTGAGGGACCAAGGAGGACCGGAAGCGTGGAGACAAGGCTCGAGGCAATGGAGCAACAAGTTTTCAAGTGTCAGGAGATGGTGGAGTGTGGACTCGACTCCAATCACATAATGATCACGGAGTTCACCAACAATCACAAGCTGGACGTCAAGGACATCGGGGAGGCCATCTTCAAGCTTCAGGAGAAAATCGAGCGCCTCCAAGCCCAGATCTATGACCTGCAAAACCAAAACTGTGAGTATGAATATAGATTCAAGAGGATGAGTTTGGCTGCAGATTTGAGGATTTCGGAGACTCGATCATCCTTCTATGATGGTGAGCCTATGCCTTGGAAGATGGACGCAAGCCTACATCATCAACAACTCCTTCATCACCACCTCAGAGGAAGGAGACATAATCACATGGGTATGGGCACTCCCCTTGGCAACTGCCAAGCTTGGGGGAGTGACCCGGTATCGTATCACCATCACACCTTTTATCTTTACTGTTTTTCTTAGTTCGATCCTTTTGGTAATATCTTGATCTAGTAGAATAAAGTTTTAGTATGATCTAGTTGTGAGTTTTGCTTTATGATCCTTCTATGTAATCGAGTCCGTGAGCTATATATAATAAAGATTAGTGTTGAGTCAAGGGCTTGATTACCTTGCTATGATCTTGAGGGAATAAAATAAAAGAGAAGAAATAAAAATAAATAAAGAGATCATATGGATCTTATGGAGAGTGATGAGCTCACATATAAATAGTATCATGAATAAAAGTTGTTGAGAGTTGACAAACATAGTTTTGGTCATCATTGCAATTAATAGGAAGTAATAAAGAAAGAGAGGTCTTCACATATAAATATACTATCTTGGACATCTTTTATGATTGCAAGCACTCATTAAAGTATGGTATGCTAAAGAGTTGCCGTTGGACAAGGAAGACAATGTAATGGGTTATGTTTTCTTACATCTGAGATAAATTATATTTTCATGGATCATCCAACATGTTGAGCTTGCCTTTCCCTCTCATGCTAACCAATTTCTTTGCACCAAGTATAAATACTACTTGTGCTTCCAAATATCCTTAAACACAGTTTTGCCATGAGAGTCCACCATACCTACCTATGGATTGAGTAAGATCCTTCAAGTAAGTTGTCATCGGTGCATGCAATAAAAATTGCCTTCTAAATATGTATGACTTATTAATGTGGAGAAAATAAGCTTTATACGATCTTGTGATATGGAAGAAATAAAAGCGACGGACTGCATAATAAAGGTCCATATCACAAGTGGCAATATAAAGTGACGTTCTTTTGCATTAAGATTTTGTGCATCCAACCATAAAAGTGCATGACAACCTCTGCTTCCCTCTGCGAAGGGCCTATCTTTTAATTTTATCTTCTACCTTACATAAGTGTCATGGTGATCTTCACCTTTCCTTTTTACATTCTATCCTTTGGCAAGCACAATGTGTTGGAAAGATCCAAATACATATAGCTAATTGGATGTGAGTCTGCATGAGCTATTATTGTTGACATTACCCTTGAGGTAAAACGTTGGGAGGCAAAACTATAAGCCCCTATCTTTCTCTGTGTCCGATTAAAATCCATACCCATAAATATTGCGTGAGTGTTAGCAATTGTAAAAGACTAAATGATAGTTGAGTATGTGGACTTGCTGAAAAGCTCTTATATTGAATCTTTCCTATGTTATGATAAATTGCAATTGCCTCAATGACTGAGATTATAGTTTGTTATTTTTCAATGAAGTTTATGATTCATACTTGAAATTATGATTGAATTGTTACTTTAGCATAATTGATCATATGACAATATATATATGTTGCTATTCTAAGAATGATCATGATGCCCTCATGTCCTTATCTTATTTTTATCGACACCTCTATCTCTAAACATGTGGACATATTTTTCAATTTCGGCTTTAGCTTGAGGACAAGCGAGGTCTAAGCTTGGGGGAGTTGATACGTCCATTTTGCATCATGATTTTATATTGATATTTATTGCATTATGGGCTGTTATTACACATTATGCCACAATACTTATGCCTATTCTCTCTTATTTTACAAGGTTTACATGAAGAGGGGGAATGCCTGCAGCTGGAATTCTGGGCTGGAAAAGGAGCAAATATTAGAGACCTATTCTGCACATCTCCAAAAGTCCTAAAACTCCACGGGAGCACTTTTTAGAATATATAAAAAATATTGGGCGCAAGAAGTACCAGAGGGGGGCCACCCACCAGCCACGAGGGTGGGGGGCGCGCCCTACTCCCCTAGGCGCGCCCCCTGCCTCGTGGGCCCCCTGGTGGCCCTCCGATGCCCATCTTTGGCTATATGTGGTCTTTCGTTCGAGGAAAAACTAGAAGCAAGCTCACGGGACGAAACTCCGCCGCCACGAGGCGGAACCTTGGCGGAACCAATCTAGGGCTGCGGCAGAGCTGTTTTGCCGGGAAAACTTCCCTCCGAGAGGGGGAAATCATCACCATCGTCGTCACCAACGATCCTCTCATCGGGAGGGGGTCAATCTCCATCAACATCTTCACCAGCACCATCTCATCTCAAACCCTAGTTCATCTCTTGTATCCAATCTTTGTATCCAAACCTCAGATTGGTACCTGTGGGTTGCTAGTAGTGTTGATTACTCCTTGTAGTTGATGCTAGTGGGTTTACTTGGTGGAAGATCATATGTTCAGATCCATTATGCATATTAATACCCCTCTGATTATGGACATGAATATGCTTTGTGAGTAGTTACATTTGTTCCTGAGGACATGGGAGAAGTCTCGCTATTAGTAGTCATGTGAATTTGGTATTCGTTCGATATTTTGATGAGATGTATGTTGTCATCCCTCTAGTGGTGTCATGTGAACGTCGACTACATGACACTTCACCATTGTTTGGGCCTAGAGGGAGGCATTGGGAAGTAATAAGTAGATGATGGGTTGCTAGAGTGACAGAAGCTTAAACCCTAGTTTATGCATTGCTTCGCAAGGGGCTGATTTGGATCCATATGTTTCATGCTATGGTTAGGTTTACCTTAATACTTCTGTTGTAGTTGCGGATGCTTGCAATAGGGGTTAATCATAAGTGGGATGCTTGTCCAAGTAAGGACAGTACCCAAGCTCCGGTCCACCCACATATCAAATTATCAAAGTACCGAACGCGAATCATATGAACGTGATGAAAACTAGCTTGATGATAATTCCCATGTGTCCTCGGGAGCGCTTTACTTCATATAAGAGTTTGTCCAGGCTTGTCCTTTGCTATAAAAAGGATTGGGCCATCTTGCTGCACCTTATTTACTTCTATTACTTGCTACTCGTTACAAATTACCTTATCACAAAACTATCTGTTACCGATAATTTCAGTGCTTGCAGAGAATACCTTACTGAAAACTGCTTATCATTTCCTTATGCTCCTCATTGGCTTCGACACTCTTACTTAACGAAAAGGCTACGATAGAGCCCCTACACTTGTGGGTCATCAAGACTCTTTTCTTCCATCCCTTGCATATTATAGTTCATCACAAAGCTCTTGTAGCTTGGTGGCAGTGATTGAAGAACTCTTTCAATGACACTATCATCATGAAGATTAGCTCCCAGTTGAGTCAAGTGGGTGTGGTACCCGGACATTCTGAGTATATGTTCACTGACAGAACTATTCTCCTCCATTTTGCAGCTGTAGAACTTATTGGAGACTTCATATCTCTCAATCCGAGCATTTGCTTGAAATATTAACTTCCACTCCTGAAACATCTCACATGCTCCATGACATTCAAAACGTCGTTGAAGTCCCGGTTCAAAGCCGTAAAGCATGGCACACTGAACTATCGAGTAGTCATCAGCTTTGCTTTGCCAGGTGTTCATAACATCTGTCGTTGCTCCTGCAACGGGTTTGTCACCTAGCGGTGCTTCCAGGATGTAATTCTTCTGTGCACAATGAGGATAATCCTCAAGTTATGGACCCAGTCCGTGTAGTTGCTACAATCATCTTTCAACTTAGCTTTCTCTAGGAACGCATTAAAATTCAACGGAACAACATCACGGGCCATCTATCTACAACAACATAGACATGCAAAATACTATCAGGTACTAAGTTCATGATAAATTAAAGTTCAATTTAATCAAATTACTTAAGAACTCCCACTTAGATAGACATCCCTCTAATCATCTAAGTGATCACGTGATCCATATCAACTAAACCATGTTCGATCATCACGTGAGATGGAGTAGTTTTCAATGATGAACATCACTATGTTGATCATATCTACTATATGATTCACGCTCGACCTTTCGGTCTCAGTGCTCCAAGGTCATATCTGCATATGCTAGGCTCGTCAAGTTTAACCCGAGTATTCTGCGTGTGCAAAACTGGCTTGCACCCATTGTATGTGAATGTAGAGCTTATCACACCCGATCATCACGTGGTGTCTCGGCGCGATGAACTGTAGCAACGGTGCATACTCAGAGAGAACACTTATACCTTGAAATTTAGTGAGAGATCATCTTATAATCCTACCGCCGAACTAAGCAAAATAAGATGCATAAAGGATAAACATCACATGCAATCTATATAAGTGATATGATATGGCCATCATCATCTTGTGCCTTTGATCTCCATCTCCAAAGCACCGTCATGATCACCATCGTCACTGGCTTGACACCTTGATCTTCATCGAAGCATCGTTGTCAACTCGCCAACTATTGCTTCTACGACTATCGCTACCGCTTAGTGATAAAGTAAAGCAATTACATGGCGATTGCATTTCATATAATAAAGCGACAACCATATTGCTCCTGCCAGTTGCCGATAGCTCTGTTACAAAACATGATCATCTCATACAATAAAATTTAGCATCATGTCTTGACCATATTGAAGGAAATATGCCCTAGAGGCAATAATAAAGTTATTATTTATTTCCTTATATCATGATAAATGTTTATTATTCATGCTAGAATTGTATTAACCAGAAACATAATACATGTGTGAATACATAGACAAACAGAGTGACACTAGTATGCCTCTACTTGACTAGTTCGTTGATCAAAGATGGTTATGTTTCCTAACCATAGACATGAGTTGTCATTTGATTAACGGGTTCACATCATTAGGATAATGATGTGATTGACTTGACCCATTCTGTTAGCTTAGCACTTGATCGTTTAGTTTGTTGCTATTGCTTTCTTCATGACTTATACATGTTCCTATGACTATGAGATTATGCAACTCACATTTACCGGAGGAACACTTGTTGGGTTTCGTAGTAATTTCAAAAATTTTCCTACGCACACGCAAGATCATGTGATGCATAGCAACGAGAGGGGAGAGTGTAGTCTACGTACCCAACGCAGACCGACTACGGAAGCGCTGACACGACGTAGAGGAAGTAGTCGTACGTCTTCACGATCCAACCGATCAAGCACCGAAACTACGGCACCTCCGAGTTCGAGCACACGTTCAGCTCGAGGACGATCCCCGGACTCCGATCCAGCAAAGTGTCGGGGAAGAGTTCCGTCAGCACGACGGCGTGGTGACGATCTTGATGAACTACAGCAGCAGGGCTTCGCCTAAACTCCGCTACAGTATTATCGAGGAATATGGTGGCAGGGGGCACCGCACACGGCTAAGGAATAGATCAGGTGGATCAACTTGTGTGTCTAGAGGTGCCCCCTACCTCCGTATATAAAGGAGCCAAGGGGAAGGGGTGCGGCCAGCCCTATGGAGGCGCAGGAGGAGTCCTACTCCTACCGGGAGTAGGACTCCCTCCCCAATCCTATTCCAAATAGGATTCCCAAGGGGGAAAGAGAGAGAGAGGTGGCCGGCCACCTCTCCTAGTCCTAGTTGGACTAGGGCAGGGGGGAAGGCGCGCAGCCCACCATGGGAAGCCCCTTTCACTTTTCCACTAAAGCCCAATAAGGCCCATATGGCTCCCGGGGGGTTCCGGTAACCTCCCGGTAATCCGGTAAAATCCCGATTTCACCCGGAACACTTCCGATATCCAAATATAGGCTTCCAATATATCAATCTTTACGTCTCGACTATTTCGAGACTCCTCGTCATGTCTGTGATCACATCCGGGACTCCGAACAACCTTCGGTACATCAAAATGCATAAACTCATAATATCACTGTCATCGTAACCTTAAGCGTGCGGACCCTACGGGTTCGAGAACGATGTAGACATGACCGAGACACGTCTCCGGTCAATAACCAATAGCAGGACCTGGATGCCCATATTGGCTCCTACATATTCTACGAAGATCTTTATCGGTCAGACCGCATAACAACATACGTTGTTCCCTTTGTCATCGATATGTTACTTGCCCGAGATTCGATCGTCGGTATCCAATACCTAGTTCAATCTCGTTACCGGCAAGTCTCTTTACTCGTTCTGTAATACATCATCTCGCAACTAACTCATTAGTTGCAATGCTTGCAAGGCTTATGTGATGTGCATTACCGAGAGGGCCCAGAGATACCTCTCCGACAATCGGAGTGACAAATCCTAATCTCGAAATACGCAAACCCAACATCTACCTTTGGAGACACCTGTAATGCTCCTTTATAATCACCCAGTTACGTTGTGACGTTTGGTAGCACCCAAAGTGTTCCTCCGGTAAACGGGAGTTGCATAATCTCATAGTCATAGGAAGATGTATAAGTCATGAAGAAAAGCAATAGCAACATACTAAACGATCGGGTGCTAAGCTAATGGAATGGGTCATGTCAATCAGATCATTCAACTAATGATGTGACCTCGTTAATCAAATAACAACTCCTTTGTCTATGGTTAGGAAACATAACCATCTTTGATTAACGAGCTAGTCTAGTAGAGGCATACTAGTGACCCTCTGTTCGTCTATGTATTCACACATGTATTATGTTTTCGGTTAATACAATTCTAGCATGAATAATAAACATTTATCATGATATAAGGAAATAAATAATAACTTTATTATTGCCTCTAGGGCATATTTCCTTCAGTCTCCCACTTGCACTAGAGTCAATAGTCTAGATTACACTGTAATGATTCTAACACCCATGGTGCCTTGGTGCTAATCATGTTTTGCTCGTGGAAGAGGCTTAGTCAACGCGTCTGCAACATTCAGATCCGTATGTATCTTGCAAATCTCTATGTCTCCCACCTGGACTAGATCCCGGATGGAATTGAAGCATCTCTTGATGTGGTTGGTCCTTTTGTGAAATCTGGATTCCTTTGCCAAGGCAATTGCACCAGTATTGTCACAAAAGATTTTCATTGGACCCGATGCACTAGGTATGACACCTAGATCAGATATGAACTCCTTCATCCAGACTCCTTCGTTCGCTGCTTCCGAAGCAGCTATGTACTCCGCTTCACATGTAGATCCCGCTACGACGCTTTGTTTAGAACTGCACCAATTGACAGCTCCACCGTTTAATGTAAACACGTATCCGGTTTGCGATTTAGAATCATCCGGATCAGTGTCAAAGCTTGCATGAATGTAACCTTTTATGGTGAGCTCTTTGTCACCTACATCTACGAGAAACATATCCTTAGTCCTTTTCAGGTATTTCAGGATGTTCTTGACCGCTGTCCAGTGATCCACTCCTGGATTACTTTGGTACCTCCCTGCTAAACTTATAGCAAGGCACACATCAGGTCTGGTACACAACATTGCATACATGATAGATCCTATGGCTGATGCATAGGGAACATATTTCATATTCTCTCTATCTTCTACAGTGGTCGGGCATTGAGTCTTACTCAACTTCACACCTTGTAACACAGGCAAGAACCCTTTCTTTGCTTGATCCATTTTGAACTTCTTCAAAATTTTGTCAAGGTATGTGCTTTGTGAAAGTCCAATTAAGCGTCTTGATCTATCTCTATAGATCTTAATGCCTAATATGTAAGCAGCTTCACCGAGGTCTTTCATTGAAAAACTTTTATTCAAGTATCCCTTTATGCTATCCAGAAATTCTATATCATTTCCAATCAGCAATATGTCATCCACATATAATAGCAGAAATGCTATAGAGCTCCCACTCACTTTCTTGTAAATACAGGCTTCTCCGAAAGTCTGTATAAAACCAAATGCTTTGATCACACTATCAAAACATTTATTCCAACTCCGAGAGGCTTGCACCAGTCCATAAATGGATCGCTGGAGCTTGCACACTTTGTTAGCTCCCTTTGGATCGACAAAACCTTCCGGTTGCATCATATACAACTCTTCTTCCAGAAATCCATTCAGGAATGCAGTTTTGACATCCATCTGCCAAATTTCATAATCATAAAATGCGGCAATCGCTAACATGATTCGGACGGACTTAAGCATCGCTACGGGTGAGAAGGTCTCATCGTAGTCAATCCCTTGAACTTGCCAAAAACCTTTTGCGACAAGTCGAGCTTTGTAGACAGTAACATTACCATCAGCGTCAGTCTTCTTCTTAAAGATCCATTTATTCTCAATTGCTTGCCGATCATCGGGCAAGTCAACCAAAGTCCATACTTTGTTCTCATACATGGATCCCATCTCAGATTTCATGGCTTCAAGCCACTTTGCGGAATCTGGGCTCACCATCGCTTCTTCATAGTTCGTAGGTTCATCATGATCTAGTAGCATGACTTCCAGAACAGGATTACCGTACCACTCTGGTGCGGATCTTACTCCGGTTGATCTACGAGGTTCAGTAGTATCTTGATCTGAAGTTCCATGATCATTATCATTGGTTTCCTCACTAACTGGTGTAGGTGTCACTGAAACAGTTTTCTGTGATGTACTACTTTCCAGTAAGGGAGCAGGCACAGTTACCTCGTCAAGTTCTACTTTCCTCCCACTCACTTCTTTCGAGAGAAACTCCTTCTCTAGAAAGGATCCATTCTTAGCAACGAATGTCTTGCCTTCGGATCTGTGATAGAAGGTGTACCCAACAGTCTCCTTTGGGTATCCTATGAAGACACATTTCTCTGATTTGGGTTCGAGCTTATCAGGTTGAAGCTTTTTCACATAAGCATCGCAGCCCCAAACTTTAAGAAACGACAACTTTGGTTTCTTGCCAAACCACAGTTCATAAGGCGTCGTCTCAACGGATTTTGATGGTGCCCTATTTAACGTGAATGCGGCCGTCTCTAGAGCGTATCCCCAAAACGATAGCGGTAAATCAGTAAGAGACATCATAGATCGCACCATATCCAGTAAAGTACGATTACGATGTTCGGACACACCATTACGCTGTGGTGTTCCGGGTGGCGTGAGTTGCGAAACTATTCCACAATTTTTCAAATGTACACCAAACTCGTAACTCAAATATTCTCCTCCACGATCAGATCACAGAAACTTTATTTTCTTGTTACGATGATTTTCAACTTCACTCTGAAATTCTTTGAACTTTTCAAATGTTTCAGACTTATGTTTCACTAAGTAGATATACCCATATCTGCTTAAATCATCTGTGAAGGTGAGAAAATAACGATATCCGCCACGAGCCTCAATATTCATCAGACCACATACATCGGTATGTATGATTTCCAACAAATCTGTTGCTCTCTCCATAGTACCGGAGAACGGTGTTTTAGTCATCTTGCCCATGAGGCACGGTTCGCAAGTACCAAGTGATTCATAATCAAGTGGTTCCAAAAGTCCATCAGTATGGAGTTTCTTCATGCGCTTTACACCGATATGACCTAAACGACAATGCCACAAATAAGTTGCACTTTCATTATCAACTCTGCATCTTTTGGCTTCAACATTATGAATATGTGTATTACTACTATCGAGATTCAATAAGAATAGACCACTCTTCAAGGGTGCATGACCATAAAAGATATTACTCATATAAATAGAACAACCATTATTCTCTGATTTAAATGAATAACCGTCTCGCATTAAACAAGATCCAGATATAATGTTCATGCTCAACGCTGGCACCAAATAACAATTATTTAGGTCTAATATTAATCCCGAAGGTAGATGTAGAGGTAGCGTGCCGACCGCGATCACATCGACTTTGGAACCGTTTCCCACGCGCATCGTCACCTCGTCCTTTGCCAGTGCCCGCTTATTCTGTAGTCCATGTTTCGAGTTGCAAATATTAGCAACAGAACCAGTATCAAATACCCAGGTGCTACTGCGTGCTCTAGTAAGGTACACATCAATAACATGTATATCACATATACCTTTGTTCACCTTGCCATCCTTCTTATCCGCCAAATACTTGGGGCAGTTCCGCTTCTAGTGACCAGTCTGCTTGCAGTAGAAGCACTCAGTTTCAGGCTTAGGTCCAGACTTGGGTTTCTTCTCCTGAGCAGCAACTTGCTTGCTGTTCTTCTTGAAGTTCCCCTTCTTCTTCCCTTTGCCCTTTTTCTTGAAACTAGTGGTTTTGTTAACCATCAACACTTGATGCTCCTTCTTGATTTCTACCTCCGCAGCTTTCAGCATTGCGAAGAGCTCGGGAATAGTCTTGTTCATCCCTTGCATATTATAGTTCATCACGAAGCTCTTGTAGCTTGGTGGCAGTGATTGGAGAATTGTGTCAATGACGCAATCATCCGGAAGATTAACTCCCAATTGAATCAAGTGATTATTATACCCAGACATTTTGAGTATATGCTCACTGACAGAACTGTTCTCCTCCATCTTGCAGCTATAGAACTTATTGGAGACTTCATATCTCTCAATTCGGGCATTTGCTTGAAATATTAACTTCAACTCCTGGAACATCTCATATGCTCCATGACGTTCAAAACGTCGTTGAAGTCCCGATTCTAAGCCGTAAAGCATGGCACACTGAACTATCGAGTAGTCATTAGCTTTGCTCTGCCAGACGTTCATAACATCTGGTGTTGCTCCAGCAGCAGGCCTGGCACCCAGCGGTGCTTCCAGGACATAATTCTTCTGTGCAGCAATGAGGATAATCCTCAAGTTACGGACCCAGTCCGTGTAATTGCTACCATCATATTTCAACTTTGCTTTCTCAAGGAACGCATTAAAATTCAACGGAACAACAGCACGAGCCATCTATCTACAATCAACATAAACAAGCAAGATACTATCAGGGACTAAGTTCATGATAAATTTAAGTTCAATTAATCATATTACTTAAGAACTCCCACTTAGATAGACATCCCTCTAATCTTCTAAGTGATTACGTGATCCAAATCAACTAAACCATAACCGATCATCACGTGAGATGGAGTAGTTTTCAATGGTGAACATCGTTATGTTGATCATATCTACTATATGATTCACGCTCGACCTTTCGGTCTCCGTGTTCCGAGGCCATATCTGCATATGCTAGGCTCGTCAAGTTTAACCTGAGTATTCTGCATGTGCAAAACTGGCTTGCACCCGTTGTAGATGGACGTAGAGCTTATCACACCCGATCATCACGTGGTGTCTGGGCACGAAGAACTTTGGCAATGGTGCATACTCAGGGAGAACACTTCTTGATAATTCAGTGAGAGATCATCTTATAATGCTACCGTCAATCAAAGCAAGATAAGATGCATAAAAAGATAAACATCACATGCAATCAATATAAGTGATATGATATGGCCATCATCATCTTGTGCTTATGATCTCCATCTACGAAGCACCGTCGTGATCACCATCGTCACCGGCGCGACACCTTGATCTCCATCGTAGCATCGTTGTCGTCTCGCCAATCTTATGCTTCCACGACTATCACTACCGCTTAGTAACAAAGTAAAGCATTACATCGTGATTGCATTGCATACAATAAAGCGACAACCATATGGCTCCTGCCAGTTGCCGATAACTCGGTTACAAAACATGATCATCTCATACAATAAAATTTAGCATCATGCTTTGACCATATCACATCACAACATGCCCTGCAAAAACAAGTTAGGCGTCCTCTACTTTGTTGTTGCAAGTTTTACGTGGTTGCTATGGGCTTAAGCAAGAACCAATCTCACCTACGCATCAAAACCACAACGATAGTTTGTCAAATAGACTCCGTTTTAACCTTTGCAAGGACCGGGCGTAGCCATACTTGGTTCAACTAAAGTTCGAGAGACAGTCGCCCGCAAGCCACCTGTGTGCAAAGCACGTCGGGGGAACCGGTCTCGCGTAAGCGTACGTGTAAGGTTGGTCCGGGTCGTCTCGTCCAACAATGTTGCCGAACCAAAGTATGACATGCTGGTAGGCAGTATGACTTATATCGCCCACAACTCACTTGTGTTCTACTCGTGCATATTACATCAACATAAATAACCTAGGCTCGGATGCCACTGTTGGGTTTCGTAGTAATTTCAAAAAATTTCCTACGCACACGCAAGATCATGTGATGCATAGCAACGAGAGGGGAGAGTGTAGTCTACGTACCCAACGTAGACCGACTGCGGAAGCGCTGACACGACGTAGAGGAAGTAGTCGTACGTCTTCACGATCCAACTGATCAAGCACCGAAACTAAGGCACCTCCGAGTTCGAGCACACGTTCAGCTCGATGACGATCCCCGGACTCCGATCCAGCAAAGTGTCAGGGAAGAGTTCCATCAGCACGACGGCGTGGTGACGATCTTGATGAACTACAGCAGCAGGGCTTCGCCTAAACTCCGCTATAGTATTATCGAGGAATATGGTGGCAGGGGGCACCGCACACGGCTAAGGAATAGATCACGTGGATCAACTTGTGTGTCTAGAGGTGCCCCCTGCCTCCGTATATAAAGGAGCCAAGGGGAAGGGGTGCAGCCAGCCCTATGGAGGCGAAGGAGGAGTCCTACTCCTACCGGGAGTAGGACTCCCTCCCCAATCCTATTCCAAATAGGATTCCCAAGGGGGAAAGAGAGAGAGAGGTGGCCGGCCACCTCTCCTAGTCCTAGTTGGACTAGGGGAGGGGGAAGGCGCGCAGCCCACCATGGGCAGCCCCTTTCACTTTTCCACTAAAGCCCAATAAGGCCCATATGGCTCCCGGGGGGTTCCGGTAACCTCCCGGTAATCCGGTAAAATCCCGATTTCACCCGGAACACTTCCGATATCCAAATATAGGCTTCCAATATATCAATCTTTACGTCTCGACCATTTCGAGACTCCTCGTCATGTCCGTGATCACATCCGGGACTCCGAACAACCTTCGGTACATCAAAATGCATAAACTCATAATATCACTGTCATCGTAACCTTAAGCGTGCGGACCCTACGGGTTCGAGAACGATTTAGACATGACCGAGACACGTCTCCGGTCAATAACCAATAGCGGGACCTGGATGCCCATATTGGCTCCTACATATTCTACGAAGATCTTTATCGGTCAGACCGCATAACAACATACGTTGTTCCCTTTGTCATCGGTATGTTACTTGCCCGAGATTCGATCGTCGGTATCCAATACCTAGTTCAATCTCGTTACCGGCAAGTCTCTTTACTCGTTCTGTAATACATCATCTCGCAACTAACTCATTAGTTGCAATGCTTGCAAGGCTTATGTGATGTGCATTACCGAGACGACCCAGAGATACCTCTCTGACAATCGGAGTGACAAATCCTAATCTCGAAATACGCCAACCCAACATCTACCTTTGGAGACACCTATAATGCTCCTTTATAATCACCCAGTTACATTGTGACGTTTGGTAGCACCCAAAGTGTTCCTCCGGTAAACGGGAGTTGCATAATCTCATAGTCATAGGAACATGTATAAGTCATGAAGAAAAGCAATAGCAACATACTAAACGATCAGGTGCTAAGCTAATGGAATGGGTCATGTCAATCAGATCATTCAACTAATGATGTGACCTCGTTAATCAAATAACAACTCCTTTGTCTATGGTTAGGAAACATAACCATCTTTGATTAACGAGCTAGTCTAGTAGAGGCATACTAGTGACACTCTGTTTGTCTATGTATTCACACATGTATTATGTTTCCGGTTAATACAATTCTAGCATGAATAATAAACATTTATCATGATATAAGGAAATAAATAATAACTTTATTATTGCCTCTAGGGCATATTTCCTTCAACACTTTGTGTGCTACCAAACATCACAACGTAACTGGGTGATTATAAAGGTGCTCTACGGGTGTCTCTGAAGGTACTTGTTAGGTTGGCGTATTTCGAGATTAGGATTTGTCACTCCAATTGTCGGAGAGGTATCTCTGGGCCCACTCGGTAATGCACATCAATATAAGCCTTGCAAGCATTGCAACTAATGAGTTAGTTGCGGGATGATGTGTTACAGAATGAGTAAAGAGACTTTCCGGTAACGAGATTGAACTAGGTATTGAGATACCGACGATCGAATCTCGGGCAAGTAACATACCGATGACAAAGGGAACAACATATGTTGTTATGCGGTTTAACCAATAAAGATCTTCGTAGAATATGTAGGAGCCAATATGAGCATCCAGGTTCCGCTATTGGTTAATGACCGGAGACATGTCTCGGTCATGTCTACATAGTTCTCGAACCCGTAGGGTCCGCACGCTTAAAGTTAGATGACAGTTATATTATGAGTTTATGTGTTTTGATGTACCGAAGGAGTTCGGAGTCCCGGATGAGATCGAGGACATGACAAGGAGTCTCGAAATGGTTGAGACGTAAAGATCGATATATTGGACGACTATATTCGGACATCGGAAAGGTTCCGAGTGGTTCGGGTATTTTCGGGAGTACCAGGGAGTTATGGGAATTCGTATTGGGCCTTAATGGGCCATACGGGAAAGGAGAGAAATGCCTCAAAGGGTGGCCGCACCCCTCCGCATGGGCTAGTCCGAATTGGAATAGGGAAGGGGGGCGCCCCCTTCCTTCCTTCTCCTTTTCTCTTCCCTTTCCTTCCCTCCTACTCCTAATACTTGGAAGGGCTCCTAGTTCTACTAGGAAAGGGGGAATCCTACTCCCGGTGGGTGTAGGACTCCCCTAGGGCGTGCCATAGAGAGGGCCGACACTCCCCCTCCTCCACTCCTTTATATACGGGGGCAGGGGGCACCCCAAAGACACAACAATTGATCTCTTGATCTCTTAGCCGTGTGCAGTGCCCCCCTCCACCATAATCCACCTCGGTCATATCGTAGTGGTGCTTAGGCGAAGCCCTGCGTCGGTAGAACATCATCATCATCACCACGCCGTCGTGCTGACGGAACTCTCCCTCAAAGCTCGGCTGGATCGGAGTTCGAGGGACGTCATCAAGTTGAACGTGTGCAGAACTCGGAGGTGTCGTGCGTTCGGTCTTGATCGGTCGGATCGTGAAGACGTACAACTACATCAACCGCGTTGTGCTAACGCTTCCGCTTTCAGTCTACGAGGGTACGTAGACAACACTCTCCCCTCTCTTTGCTATGCATCACCATGATCTTGCGTGTGTGTAGGAATTTTTTTGAAATTACTACGTTCCCCTAGAGTGGCATCCGAGCCAGGTTTTATGCGTAGATGCCATATGCACGAGTAGAACACAAGTGAGTTGTGGGCGATATAAGTCATACTGCTTACCAGCATGTCATACTTTGGTTCGGCGGTATTGTTGTATGAAGCGGCTCAGACCGACATTACGCGTACGCTTACGCGAGACTGGTTTTACCGCCGTGCTATGCACACAGGTGACTAGCGGGTGTCAGTTTCTCCAACTTTAGTTGAACCAAGTGTGGCTACGCCCGGTCCTTGAGAAGGGTAAAATAGCACTAACTTGACAAACTATCGTTGTGGTTTTGATGCGTTGGTAAGAACGGTTCTTGCTCAGCCCGTAGCAGCCATGTAAAACTTGCAATAACAAAGTAGAGGACGTCTAACTTGTTTTTACAGGGCATGCTGTGATGTGATATGGTCAAGACGTGATGAGATATAAGTTGTTGAAGGAAATATGCCCTAGAGGCAATAATAAAGTTATTATTTATTTCCTTATATCATGATAAATGTTTATTATTCATGCTAGAATTGTATTAACCGGAAACATAATACATGTGTGAATACATAGACAAACAGAGTGTCACTAGTATGCCTCTACTAGACTAGCTCGTTAATCAAAGATGGTTATGTTTCCTAACCATAGACAAAGGAGTTGTTATTTGATTAACAAGGTCACATCATTAGTTGAATGATCTGATTGACATGACCCATTCCATTAGCTTAGCACCCGATCGTTTAGTATGTTGCTATTGCTTTTCTTCATGACTTATACATGTTCCTATGACTATGAGATTATGCAACTCCCGTTTACCGGAGGAACACTTTGGGTGCTACCAAACGTCACAACGTAACTGGGTGATTATAAAGGAGCATTACAGGTGTCTCCAAAGGTAGATGTTGGGTTGGCGTATTTCGAGATTAGGATTTGTCACTCCGATTGTCGGAGAGGTATCTCTGGGCCCTCTCGTTAATGCACATCACATAAGCCTTGCAAGCATTGCAACTAATGAGTTAGTTGCGAGATGATGTATTACAGAACGAGTAAAGAGACTTGCCGGTAACGAGATTGAACTAGGTATTGGATACCGACGATCGAATCTCGGGCAAGTAACATACCGATGACAAAGGGAACAATGTATGTTGTTATGCGGTCTGACCGATAAAGATCTTCGTAGAATATGTAGGAGCCAATATGGGCATCCAGGTCCCTCTATTGGTTATTGACCGGAGACGTGTCTCGGTCATGTCTACATCGTTCTCGAGCCCGTAGGGTCCGCACGCTTAAGGTTACGATGACAGTGATATTATGAGTTTATGCATTTTTATGTACCGAAGGTTGTTCAGAGTCCCGGATGTGATCACGGACATGACGAGGAGTCTCAAAATGGTCGAGACGTAAAGATTGATATATTGGAAGCCTATATTTGGATATCGGAAGTGTTCCGGGTGAAATCGGGATTTTACCGGATTACCGGGAGGTTACCGGAACCCCTCGGGAGCCATATGGGCCTTATTGGGCTTTAGTGGAAAAGTGAAAGGGGCTGCCCATGGTGGGCTGCGCGCCTCCCCCCCTCCCCTAGTCCAACTAGGACTAGGAGAGGTGGTCGGCCACCTCTCTCTCTCTCTCTTTCCCCCTTGGGAATCCTATTTGGAATAGGATTGGGGGGGAGTCCTACTCCCGGTAGGAGTAGGACTCCTCCTGCGCCTCCATAGGGCTGGCCGCACCCCTCCCCCTTGGATCCTTTATATACGGAGGCAGGGGGCACCTCTAGACACACAAGTTGATCCACGTGATCTATTCCTTAGCCGTGTGCGGTGCCCCCTGCCACCATATTCCTCGATAATACTGTAGCGGAGTTTAGGCGAAGCCCTGCTGCTGTAGTTCATCAAGATCGTCACCACGCCGTCATGCTGACGGAACTCTTCCCCGACACTTTGCTGGATCGGAGTCCGGGGATCGTCATCGAGCTGAACGTGTGCTCGAACTCGGATGTGCCGTAGTTTCGGTGCTTGATCGGTTGGATCGTGAAGACGTACGACTACTTCCTCTACGTCATGTCAGCACTTCCGCAGTCGGTCTGCGTTGGGTACGTAGACAACACTCTCCCCTCTCGTTGCTATGCATCACATGATCTTGCGTGTGCGTAGGAAATTTTTTGAAATTACTACGAAACCCTACAGTGGCATCCGAGCCTAGGTTATTTATGTTGATGTAATATGCACGAGTAGAACACAAGTGAGTTGTGGGCGATATAAGTCATACTGCCTACCAGCATGTCATACTTTGGTTCGGCGGCATTGTTGGACAAGACGACCCGGACCAACCTTACGCGTACGCTTACGCGAGACCGGTTCCCCCGACGTGCTTTGCACACAGGTGGCTTGCGGGCGACTGTCTCTCCAACTTTAGTTGAACCAAGTATGGCTACGCCCGGTCCTTGCGAAGGTTAAAACGGAGTCTATTTGACAAACTATCATTGTGGTTTTGATGCGTAGGTGAGATTGGTTCTTGCTTAAGCCCATAGCAGCCACGTAAAACTTGCAACAACAAAGTAGAGGACGTCTAACTTGTTTTTGTAGGGCATGTTGTGATGTGATATGGTCAAAGCATGATGCTAAATTTTATTGTATGAGATGAACATGTTTTGTAACCGAGTTATCGGCAACTGGCAGGAGCCATATGGTTGTCGCTTTATTGTATGCAATGCAATCGCGATGTAATGCTTTACTTTATTACTAAGCGGTGGTGATAGTCATGGAAGCATAAGATTGGCGAGACGACAACGATGCTACGATGGAGATCAAGGTGTCGCGCCGGTGACGATGGTGATCACGACGGTGCTTCGGAGATGGAGATCATAAGCACAAGATGATGATGGCCATATCATATCACTTATATTGATTGCATGTGATGTTTATCTTTTTATGCATCTTATCTTGCTTTGATTAACGGTAGCATTATAAGATGATCTCTCACTAAATTATCAAGAAGTGTTCTCCCTGAGTATGCACCGTTGCCAAAGTTCGTCGTGCCCAGACACCACGTGATGATCGGGTGTGATAAGCTCTACGTCCATCTACAATAGGTGCAAGCCAGTTTTGCACATGCAGAATACTCAGGTTAAACTTGACGAGCCTAGCATATGCAGATATGGCCTCGGAACACGGAGACCGAAAGGTCGAGCGTGAATCATATAGTAGATATGATCAACATAACGATGTTCACCATTGAAAACTACTCCATCTCACGTGATGATCGGTTATGGTTTAGTTGATTTGGATCACGTAATCACTTAGAAGATTAGAGGGATGTCTATCTAAGTGGGAGTTCTTAAGTAATATGATTAATTGAACTTAAATTTATCATGAACTTAGTCCATGATAGTATCTTGCTTGTTTATGTTGATTGTAGATAGATGGCTCGTGCTATTGTTCCGTTGAATTTTAATGCGTTCCTTGAGAAAGCAAAATTGAAAGATGATGGTAGCAATTACACGGACTGGGTCCGTAACTTGAGGATTATCCTCATTGCTGCACAGAAGAATTACGTCCTGGAAGCACCGCTGGGTGCCAGGCCTGCTGCTGGAGCAACACCAGATGTTATGAACGTCTGGCAGAGCAAAGCTGATGACTACTCGATAGTTCAGTGTGCCATGCTTTACGGCTTAGAATCGGGACTTCAACGACGTTTTGAACGTCATGGAGCATATGAGATGTTCCAGGAGTTGAAGTTAATATTTCAAGCAAATGCCCGAATTGAGAGATATGAAGTCTCCAATAAGTTCTATAGCTGCAAGATGGAGGAGAACAGTTCTGTCAGTGAGCATATACTCAAAATGTCTGGGTATAATAATCACTTGATTCAATTGGGAGTTAATCTTCCGGATGATTGCGTCATTGACAGAATTCTCCAATCACTGCCACCAAGATACAAGAGCTTCGTGATGAACTATAATATGCAAGGGATGAACAAGACTATTCCCGAGCTCTTTGCAATGCTGAAAGCTGCGGAGGTAGAAATCAAGAAGGAGCATCAAGTGTTGATGGTTAACAAAACCACTAGTTTCAAGAAAAAGGGCAAAGGGAAGAAGAAGGGGAACTTCAAGAAGAACAGCAAGCAAGTTGCTGCTCAGGAGAAGAAACCCAAGTCTGGACCTAAGCCTGAAACTGAGTGCTTCTACTGCAAGCAGACTGGTCACTGGAAGCGGAACTGCCCCAAGTATTTCGCGGATAAGAAGGATGGCAAGGTGAACAAAGGTATATGTGATATACATGTTATTGATCTGTACCTTACTAGAGCACGCAGTAGCACCTGGGTATTTGATACTGGTTCTGTTGCTAATATTTGCAACTCGAAACATGGACTACAGAATAAGCGGGCACTGGCAAAGGACGAGGTGACGATGCGCGTGGGAAACGGTTCCAAAGTCGATGTGATCGCGGTCGGCACGCTACCTCTACATCCACCTTCGGGATTAATATTAGACCTAAATAATTGTTATTTGATGCCAGCGTTGAGCATGAACATTATATCTGGATCTTGTTTAATGCGAGACGGTTATTCATTTAAATCAGAGAATAATGGTTGTTCTATTTATATGAGTAATATCTTTTATGGTCATGCACCCTTGAAGAGTGGTCTATTCTTATTGAATCTCGATAGTAGTAATACACATATTCATAATGTTGAAGCCAAAAGATGCAGAGTTGATAATGAAAGTGCAACTTATTTGTGGCACTGTCGTTTAGGTCATATCGGTGTAAAGCGCATGAAGAAACTCCATACTGATGGACTTTTGGAACCACTTGATTATGAATCACTTGGTACTTGCGAACCGTGCCTCATGGGCAAGATGACTAAAACACCGTTCTCCGGTACTATGGAGAGAGCAACAGATTTGTTGGAAATCATACATACCGATGTATGTGGTCCGATGAATATTGAGGCTCATGGCGGATATCATTATTTTCTCACCTTCACAGATGATTTAAGCAGATATGGGTATATCTACTTAATGAAACATAAGTCTGAAACATTTGAAAAGTTCAAAGAATTTCAGAGTGAAGTTGAAAATCATCGTAACAAGAAAATAAAGTTTCTGTGATCTGTTCGTGGAGGAGAATATTTGAGTTACGAGTTTGGTGTACATTTGAAAAATTGTGGAATAGTTTCGCAACTCACGCCACCCGGAACACCACAGCGTAATGGTGTGTCCGAACGTCGTAATCGTACTTTACTGGATATGGTGCGATCTATGATGTCTCTTACTGATTTACCGCTGTCGTTTTGGGGATACGCTCTAGAGACGGCCGCATTCACGTTAAATAGGGCACCATCAAAATCCGTTGAGATGACGCCTTATGAACTGTGGTTTGGCAAGAAACCAAAGTTGTCGTTTCTTAAAGTTTGGGGCTGCGATGCTTATGTGAAAAAGCTTCAACCTGATAAGCTCGAACCCAAATCGGAGAAATGTGTCTTCATAGGATACCCAAAGGAGACTGTTGGGTACACCTTCTATCACAAATCCGAAGGCAAGACATTCGTTGCTAAGAATGGATCCTTTCTAGAGAAGGAGTTTCTCTCAAAAGAAGTGAGTGGGAGGAAAGTAGAACTTGACGAGGTAACTGTACCTGCTCCCTTACTGGAAAGTAGTACATCACAGAAAACTGTTTCAGTGACACCTACACCAGTTAGTGAGGAAACCAATGATAATGATCATGGAACTTCAGATCAAGATACTACTGAACCTCGTAGATCAACCGGAGTAAGATCCGCACCAGAGTGGTACGGTAATCCTGTTCTGGAAGTCATGCTACTAGATCATGATGAACCTACGAACTATGAAGAAGCGATGGTGAGCCCAGATTCCGCAAAGTGGCTTGAAGCCATGAAATCTGAGATGGGATCCATGTATGAGAACAAAGTATGGACTTTGGTTGACTTGCCCGATGATCGGCAAGCAATTGAGAATAAATGGATCTTTAAGAAGAAGACTGACGCTGATGATAATGTTACTGTCTACAAAGCTCGACTTGTCGCAAAAGGTTTTCGGCAAGTTCAAGGGATTGATTACGATGAGACCTTCTCACCCGTAGCGATGCTTAAGTCCGTCCGAATCATGCTAGCGATTGCCACATTTTATGATTATGAAATTTGGCAGATGGATGTCAAAACTGCATTCCTGAATGGATTTCTGGAAGAAGAGTTGTATATGATGCAACCGGAAGGTTTTGTCGATCCAAAGGGAGCTAACAAAGTGTGCAAGCTCCAGCGATCCATTTATGGACTGGTGCAAGCCTCTCGGAGTTGGAATAAATGTTTTGATAGTGTGATCAAAGCATTTGGTTTTATACAGACTTTCGGAGAAGCCTGTATTTACAACAAAGTGAGTGGGAGCTCTGTAGCATTTCTGATATTATATGTGGATGACATATTGCTGATTGGAAATGATATAGAATTTCTGGATATCATAAAGGGATACTTGAATAAAAGTTTTTCAATGAAAGACCTCGGTGAAGCTGCTTACATATTAGGCATTAAGATCTATAGAGATAGATCAAGACGCTTAATTGGACTTTCACAAAGCACATACCTTGACAAAATTTTGAAGAAGTTCAAAATGGATCAAGCAAAGAAAGGGTTCTTGCCTGTGTTACAAGGTGTGAAGTTGAGTAAGACTCAATGCCCGACCACTGTAGAAGATAGAGAGAATATGAAAGATGTTCCCTATGCATCAGCCATAGGATCTATCATGTATGCAATGCTGTGTACCAGACCTGATGTGTGCCTTGCTATAAGTTTAGCAGGGAGGTACCAAAGTAATCCAGGAGTGAATCACTGGACAGCGGTCAAGAACATCCTGAAATACCTGAAAAGGACTAAGGATATGTTTCTCGTATATGGAGGTGAAAAAGAGCTCACCGTAAAAGGTTACGTTGATGCAAGCTTTGACACTGATCCGGACGATTCTAAATCGCAAACCGGATACGTGTTTACATTAAACGGTGGAGCTGTCAGTTGGTGCAGTTCTAAACAAAGCATTGTAGCGGGATCTACATGTGAAGTGGAGTACATAGCTGCTTCGGAAGCAGCGAACGAAGGAGTCTGGATGAAGGAGTTCATATCTGATCTAGGTGTCATACCTAGTGCATCAGGTCCAATCAAAATCTTTTGTGACAATACTGGTGCAATTGCCATGGCAAAGGAATCCAGATTTCACAAAAGGACCAACCACATCAAGAGACGCTTCAATTCCATCCGGGATCTAGTCCAGGTGGGAGACATAGAGATTTGCAAGATACATACGGATCTGAATGTTGCAGACGCGTTGACTAAGCCTCTTCCACGAGCAAAACATGATCAGCACCAAGGCTCCATGGGTGTTAGAATCATTACAGTGTAATCCAGATTATTGACTCTAGTGCAAGTGGGAGACTGAAGGAAATATGCCCTAGAGGCAATAATAAAGTTATTATTTATTTCCTTATATCATGATAAATGTTTATTATTCATGCTAGAATTGTATTAACCAGAAACATAATACATGTGTGAATACATAGACAAACAGAGTGTCACTAGTATGCCTCTACTAGACTAGCTCGTTAATCAAAGATGGTTATGTTTCCTAACCATAGACAAAGGAGTTGTTATTTGATTAACAAGGTCACATCATTAGTTGAATGATCTGATTGACATGACCCATTCCATTAGCTTAGCACCCGATCGTTTAGTATGTTGCTATTGCTTTTCTTCATGACTTATACATGTTCCTATGACTATGAGATTATGCAACTCCCGTTTACCGGAGGAACACTTTGGGTGCTACCAAACGTCACAACATAACTGGGTGATTATAAAGGAGCATTACAGGTGTCTCCAAAGGTAGATGTTGGGTTGGCGTATTTCGAGATTAGGATTTGTCACTCCGATTGTCGGAGAGGTATCTCTGGGCCCTCTCGGTAATGCACATCACATAAGCCTTGCAAGCATTGCAACTAATGAGTTAGTTGCGAGATGATGTATTACAGAATGAGTAAAGAGACTTGCCGGTAACGAGATTGAACTAGGTATTGGATACCGACGATCGAATCTCGGGCAAGTAACATACCGATGACAAAGGGAACAACGTATGTTGTTATGCGGTCTGACCGATAAAGATCTTCTACAATATGTAGGAGCCAATATGGGCATCCAGGTCCCGCTATTGGTTATTGACCGGAGACGTGTCTCAGTCATGTCTACATCGTTCTCGAACCTGTAGGGTCCGCACGCTTAAGGTTACGATGACAGTGATATTATGAGTTTATGCATTTTGATGTACCGAAGGTTGTTCGGAGTCCCGGATGTGATCATGGACATGACGAGGAGTCTCGAAATGGTCGAGACGTAAAGATTGATATATTGGAAGCCTATATTTGGATATCGGAAGTGTTCCGGGTGAAATCGGGATTTTACCGGATTACCGGGAGGTTACCGGAACCCCCCGGGAGCCATATGGGCCTTATTGGGCTTTAGTGGAAAAGTGAAAGGGGCTGCCCATGGTGGGCTGCGCGCCTCCCCCCCTCCCCTAGTCCAGCTAGGACTAGGAGAGGTGGCCGGCCACCTCTCTCTCTATCTTTCCCCCTTCGGAATCCTATTTGGAATAGGATTGGGGGGGGGGAGTCCTACTCCCGGTAGGAGTAGGACTCCTCCTGCGCCTCCATAGGGCTGGCCGCACCCCTCCCCCTTGGCTCCTTTATATACGGAGGCAGGGGGCACCTCTAGACACACAAGTTGATCCACGTGATCTATTCCTTAGCCGTGTGCGGTGCCCCCTGCCACCATATTCCTCGATAATACTGTAGCGGAGTTTAGGCGAAGCCCTGCTGCTGTAGTTCATCAAGATCGTCACCACGCCGTCATGCTGACAGAACTCTTCCCCGACACTTTGCTGGATCGGAGTCTGGGGATCGTCATCGAGCTGAACGTGTGCTCGAACTCGGAGGTGCCGTAGTTTCGGTGCTTGATCGGTTGGATCGTGAAGACGTACGACTACTTCCTATACGTCACGCCAGCGCTTCCGCAGTCGGTCTGCGTTGGGTACGTAGACAACACTCTCCCCTCTCGTTGCTATGCATCACATGATCTTGCGTGTGCGTAGGAATTTTTTTGAAATTACTACGAAACCCTACAGTTGTTGTATGAGATGATCATGTTTTGTTGAAGTTATTGGCAACTGGCAGAAGCCTTATGGTTGCCTCTTTATTGCATAAGATGCAAGCGCCAAATAATTGCTTTACTTTATCGCTATGCGATAGCAATAGTTGCAAGAGCAATAGTTGGCGAGACGACCATGTGACGACACATTGATATAGATCAAGATGATGGAGATCATGGTGTCATGCTGGTGACATTGGAGATCATGACGATGCTTTGGAGGTGGAGATCAAAGGCACAAGATGATGATGGCCATATCATGTCACATATTTTGATTGCATGTGATGTTTATCTTCTATACATCTTATTTTGCTTAGTTTGACGGTTGCATTATAAGATGATCTCTCACTAAATTATCAAGGTATAAGTGTTCTCCCTGAGTATGCACCGTTGCGAAAGTCCGTCGTGCTGAGACACCACGTGATGATCGGGTGTGATAGGCTCTACGTTCAAATACAACAGGTGCAAAACAGTTGCACACGCGGAATACTCAGGTTAAACTTGACGAGCCTAGCATATAACAGGTATGGCCTCGGAACACTGAGACCGAAAGGTCGAGCATGAATCATATAGTAGATATGATCAACATAGTGATGTTCACCATTGAAACTACTCCATCTCACGTGATGATCGGACATGGTTTAGTTGATATGGATCACGTGATCACTTAGAGGATTAGAGGGATGTCTATCTAAGTGGGAGTTCTTAAGTAATATGATTAATTGAACTTAAATTTATCATGAACTTAGTCCTGGTAGTATTAACATATCTTTGTTGTAGATCAAAAGCTCGCGTTTAGCTCCCCTGTTTTATTTTTGATATGTTCCTAGAGAAAACTAAGTTGAAAGATGATAGTAGCAATGATGCGGACTGGGTCCGTCATCTGAGGTTTGTCCTCATTGCTGCACAGAAGAATTATGTCCTTGATGCACCGCTAGGTGACAAACCTATTGCAGGAGCAGATGCAGACATTATGAACGTTTGGCTAGCTCAATATGATGACTACTTGATAGTTTAGTGCACCATGCTTAACGACTTAGAATTGGGACTTCAAAGACGTTTTGAACGTCATGGACCATATGAGATGTTCCAGGAGTTGAAGTTAATATTTCAAGAAAATACCCGAGTTGAGAGATATGAAGTATCCAACAAGTTCTATAGCTAAAAGATGGAGGAGAATAGCTCAAGCAGTGAGCATGTGCTTAGATTGTCTAGGTACTACAATTGCTTGAATCAAGTGGGAGTTAATCTTCCAGATAAAATAGTGATTGACAGAATTCTCTAGTCACCATCACCAAGTTAGTAGAACTTAGTGATGAACTATAATATGCAAGGGATGACGAAAACAATTCCCAAGCTTTTCGCGATGCTAAAATCGACGAAGGTAGAAATCAAGAAAAACATCAAGTGTTGATGGTTGACAAGACCACTAGTTTCAAGAGAAAGGGCAAGGGGAAGAAGGGGAACTTCAAGAAGAACGGCGAACAAGTTGTTGCTCAAGTGAAGAAACCCAAGTCTGGACCTAAGCCTGAGACTAAGTGCTTCTACTGCAAAGGGACTGGTCACTAGAAGCAGAACTACCCCAAGTATTTGGTAGATAAGAAGGATGGCAAAGTGAACAAAGCTATATGTGATATACATGTTATTGATGTGTACTTTCTAGTGTTTATAGCAACCCCTCAGTATTTGATACTGGTTCAGTTGCTAAAGAGTAGTAACTCGAAATGGGAGTTGCAAAATAAACAGAGACTAGTTAAGGGTGAAGTGATGATGTGTGTTGGAAGTGGTTCCAAGATTGATATGATCATCATCGCACACTCCCTATACTTTTGGGATTAGTGTTGTACCTAAATAAATGTTATTTGGTTTTTGCATTGAGCATGAATATGATTTGATCATGTTTATTGCAATACGGTTATTCATTTAAGTTAGAGAATAATTGTTGCTCTGTTTACATGAATAAAATCTTCTATGGTTATACACCCAATGAAAATGGTTCATTGGATACTCCGTTATCCGGAACAATGGAGCGAGCAACAGATTTGTTGGAAATCATACATACTGATTTTGTGGTCCGATGAATATTGAGGCTCGCGGCAGGTATCATTATTTTCTGATCTTCACAGATGATTTGAGCAGATATGAGTATATCTACTTGATGAAACACAAGTCTGAAACATTTGAAAAGTTCAAAGAATTTCAGAGTGAAGTGGATAATCATGGTAACAAAAATAAAAGTTCCTACGATATGATCGTAGAAGTGAAATATTTGAGTTACGAGTTTGGCCTTCAGTTAAAACAATGTGAAATAGTTTCACTACTCACGCCACCTGGAACACCACAGTGTAATGGTGTGTCCGAACATCGTAACCGTACTTTATTAGATATGGTGCGATCTATGATGTCTCTTACCGATTTACCACTATCGTTATGGGGTTATGCATTAGAGACAACTACATTCACATTAAATAGGGCACCATCTAAATCCGTTGAGACGACACCGTATGAACTATGGTTTGGGAAGAAACCTAAGCTGTCGTTTCTTAAAATTTGAGGTTGCAATGCTTATGTGAAAAAGTTTCAACCTTAAGCTCAAACCCAAATCGGAGAAGTGCATCTTCACAGGATACCCAAAAGAAAATGTTGGGTACACCTTCTATCACAGATCCGAAGGCAAGATATTCATTGCTGAGAATGGATCCTTTCTAGAGAAGGAGTTTCTCTCGAAAAAGTGAGTGGGAGGAAAGTAGAACTTGATGAGGTAACTGTACCTGCTCCCTTATTGGAAAGTAGTTCATCACAGAAATATGTTCCTGTGACTACTACACCAATTAGTGAGGAAGCTAATGATGATGATCATGTAACTTCAGATCAAGTTACTACCGAACCTCGTAGGTAAACCAGAGTGAGATCCGCACTAGAGTGGTACGGTAATCCTGTTCTGGAGGTCATGTTACTTGACCATGATGAGCCTATGAACTATGAGGAAGCGATGATGAGCCCAGATTCCGCGAAATGGCTTGAGGCCATGAAATCTGAGATGAGATCCATGTATGAGAACAAAGTATGGACTTTGATTGACTTGCCCATTGATCGGTGAGCCATTGAGATTAAATGGATCTTCAAGAGGAAGACGGACGCTGATAGTAGTGTTACTATCTACAAAGCTAGAATTGTCGCAAAAAGGTTTTCGACAAGTTCAAGGTGTTGACTACGATGAGAGTTTCTCACTCGTATCTGGCAAATGTTAGCAATTGCCGCATTTTATGAAATCTGGCAAATGGATAAACAAAACTGTATTCCTTAATGGATTTATTAAAGAAGAGTTGTATATGATGCAACCAGAAGGTTTTATCAATCCTAAAGGTACTAACAAAATATGCAAGCTCCAGCGATCCATCTATGGACTGGTGCAAGCATCTCGGAGTTGGAATATACGCTTTGATAAGTTGATCAAAGCCTATAGTTTTATACAGACTTGCAGTGAAGCCTGTATTTACAAGAAAGTGAGTGGGAGCACTACAGCATTTCTGATAAGTATATGTGAATGACATATTGTTGATCGAAGATAATGTAGAATTATTCTGCAAAGCATAAAGGAATGTTTGAAAGGAGTTTTTCAAAGAAAGACCTCGGTGAAGCTGCTTACATATTGAGCATCAAGATCTATAGAGATAGATCAAGACGCTTGATAAGTTTTTCAATGAGTACATACCCTGACGAGATTTTGAAGTAGTTCAAAATGGAACAGTCGAAGAAGGAGTTCTTGCCTGTGTTACAAGGTGTGAAGCTGAGTAAGACTCAAAGCCCGACCACGGCAGAAGATAGAAAGAGAATGAAAGTCATTCCCTATGCCTTGGCCATAGCTTCTATAAAATATGCCATGCTGTGTACTAGACCTATTGTATACCCTACACTGTTTTTGGCAAGTGAGTACAATAGTGATCTAGGAGTAGATCACTCGACAACGGTCAAAATTATCCTTAGGGGAATAAGGATATGTTTCTCGATTATGGAGGTGACAAAAAGGTTCGTCGTAAAAGGTTACGTCGATGCAAATTTTGACACTGATCCAGATGACTATAAATCTCAATCTGGATACATATTGAAAGTGGGAGCAATTAGCTAGAGTAGCTCCATGCAGAGCATTGTTGACAAAGAAATTTGCAAAATACTTACGGATCTGAATATGGAAGACCCGTTGACTAAACTTCTCTCACAAGCAAAACATGATCACACCTTAGTACTCTTTGGGTGTTAATCACATAGCGATGTGAACTAGATTATTGACTCTAGTAAACCCTTTGGGTGTTGGTCACATGTTGATGTGAACTATGGGTGTTAATAACATGGTGATGTGAACTATTGGTATTAAATCACATGGCGATGTGAACTAGATTATTGACTCTAGTGCAAGTGGGAGACTGAAGGAAATATGCCCTAGAGGCAATAATGAAGTTATTATTTATTTCCTTATATCATGATAAATGTTTATTATTCATGCTAGAATTGTATTAACCAGAAACATAATACATGTGTGAATACATAGACACACAGAGTGTCACTAGTATGCCTCTACTTGACTAGCTCGTTGATCAAAGATGGTTATGTTTCCTAACCATAGACATGAGTTGTCATTTGATTAACGGGTTCACATCATTAGGAGAATGATGTGATTGACTTGACCCATTCTGTTAGCTTAGCACTTGATCGTTTAGTTTGTTGCTATTGCTTTCTTCATGACTTATACATGTTCCTATGACTATGAGATTATGCAACTCACGTTTACCAAAGGAACACTTTGTGTGCTACCAAACATCACAACGTAACTGGGTGATTATAAAGGTGCTCTACAGGTGTCTCCGAAGGTACTTGTTGGGTTGGCGTATTTCGAGATTAGGAGTTTTCACTCCGATTGTCGGAGAGGTATATCTGGGCCCACTCGATAATGCACATCATTATAAGCCTTGCAAGAGTTGCAACTAATGGGTTAGTTGCGGGATGATGTGTTACGGGACGAGTAAAGAGACTTTCTGGTAACGAGATTGAACTAGGTATTGAGATACCGACGATCGAATCTCGGGCAAGTAACATACCGATGACAAAGGGAACAACGTATGTTGTTATGCAGTTTGACCGATAAACATCTTCATAGAATATGTAGGAGCCAATATGAGCATCTAGGTTCCGCTATTGGTTATTGACCGGAGACGTGTCTCGGTCATGTCTACATAGTTCTCGAACCCGTAGGGTCCGCACGCTTAAAGTTCGATGACGGTTATATTATGAGTTTATGTGTTTTGATGTACCGAAGGAGTTCGGAGTCCCGGATGAGATCGGGGACATGACAAGGAGTCTCAAAATGGTCGAGATGTAAAGATTGATATATTGGACGACTATATTCGGACATCGGATAGGTTCCGAGTGATTCGGGTATTTTCGGGAGTACCGGGGAGTTACGGGAATTCGTATTGGGCCTTAATGGGCCATACGGGAAATGATAGAAAGGCCTCAAAGGGTGGTCGCACCCCTCCGCATGGGCTAGTCCGAATTGGACTAGGGAAGGGGGGCGCCCCCTTCCTTCCTTCTCCTTTTCCCTTCCATTTCCTTCCCTCCTACTCCTAATACTTGGAAGGGCTCCTGGTTCTACTAGGAAAGGGGGAATCCAACTCCCGGTGGGAGTAGGACTCCCCTAGGGTGTGCCATAGAGAGGGCCGGCCCTCCCCTCCTCCACTCCTTTATATACGGGGGCAGGGGGCACCCCAAAGACACAACTATTGATCTCTTGATCTCTTAGCCGTGTGCGGTGCCCCCTCCACCATAATCCACCTCAGTCATATCGTAGCGGTGCTTAGGCGAAGCCCTACATCGGTAGAACACCATCATCGTCACCATGCCGTCATGATGACAGAACTCTCCCTCAAAGCTCGGCTGGATCGGAGTTCGAGGGACGTCATCGAGTTGAACGTGTGCAGAACTCGGAGGTGCCGTGCGTTCGGTACTTGATCGGTCGGATCATGAAGACGTACGACTACATCAACCGCGTTGTGCTAAAGCTTCCGCTTTCGGTCTACGAGGGTACGTACACAACACTCTTCCCTCTCGTTGCTATGCATCACCATGATCTTGCGTGTGCGTAGGAATTTTTTTGAAATTACTACGTTCCCCAACACATATCACATCACAACATGCCCTGCAAAAACAAGTTAGACGTCCTCTACTTTGTTGTTGCAAGTTTTACGTTGCTACTACGGGCTAAGCAAGAACCGTTCTTACCTACGCATCAAAAACCACAACACAGTATAGTGATTGCTTTTTGATCTTCAGAAAGAACCCTGTTCATTGAATCTGATTCAACTAAAGTTGGAGAAACTGACACCCACCAGCCACCTGTTTGCGAAACACGTCGGTAGGACCAGTCTCGCGTAAGCGTACGCGTAATGTCGGTCTGAGCCGCCTCATCCAACAATACCGCTAAATCAAGAATCAACTAGTGACGGCAATCAATATGTATATACCCACGCCCACAACTCCTTTGTGTTCTACTCATGCATATAACATCTGAAGGAAATATGCCCTAGAGGTAATAATAAAGTTATTATTTATTTCCTTATTTCATGATAAATGTTTATTATTCATGCTAGAATTGTATTAACCGGAAACATAATACATGTGTGAATACATAGACAAACATAGTGTCACTAGTATGCCTCTACTTGACTAGCTCATTAATCAAAGATGGTTATGTTTCCTAACCATAGACAAAGAGTTATTATTTGATTAACGGGATCACATCATTAGGAGAATGATGTGATTGACTTGACCCATTCCGTTAGCTTAGCACTCGATCATTTAGTATGTTGCTATTGCTTTCTTCATGACTTATACATGTTCCTATGACTATGAGATTATGCAACTCCCGTTTGCCGGAGGAACACTTTGTGTTCTACCAAACGTCACAACGTAACTGGGTGATTATAAAGGAGCTCTATAGGTGTCTCCAAAGGTAAATGTTGGGTTGGCATATTTCGAGATTAGGATTTGTCACTCTGATTGTCGGAGAGGTATCTCTGGGCCCTCTCAGTAATGCACATCACATAAGCCTTGCAAGCATTGCAACTAATGAGTTAGTTTCGAGATGATGTATTACGAAATGAGTAAAGAGACTTGCCGGTAACAAGATTGAACTAGGTATTGAGATACCGACGATCGAATCTCGGGCAAGTAACATACCGATGACAAAGGGAACAACGTATGTTGTTATGCGGTCTGACCGATAAAGATCTTCGTAGAATATGTGGGAGCCAATATGAGCATCCAGGTTCCGCTATTGGTTATTGACCGGAGACATGTCTCGGTCATGTCTACATTGTTCTCGAACCCGTAGGGTCCGCACGCTTAAGGTTTCGATGACAGTTATATTATGAGTTTATGAGTTTTGATGTACCGAAGTTAGTTCGGAGTCCCGGATGTGATCATGGACATAACGAGGAGTCTCGAAATGGTCGAGACATAAAGATTGATATATTGGACAGCTATATTCGGACACCGGAAGTGTTCTGGGTGATTTCGGAGAAAACCGGAGTACCGGAGGGTTACCGGAACCCCCCCCGGAGAAGTAATGGGCCATATGGGCCTTAGTGGAGAGAGAGAAGGGCAGCCAGGGTGGGCCGCGCGCCTCCTCCCCCTGGTCCGAATTGGACTAGGAGAGGGGGGGCGGCGCCCCCCTTTCCTTCTCCCTCCCCACTTCCTTCCCCCTCCTAGTAGGAGTAGGACTCCTACTAGGAGGAGGACTCCTCCTTGGCGCGCCAATAGGGCCGGCCGGCCTCCTCCCCTTGCTCCTTTATATACGGGGGCAGGGGGCACCCCTAGACACACAAGTTGATCCTCGTGATCGTTTTCTTAGCCGTGTGCGGTGCCCCCTTCCACCATACTCCTCGATAATATTGTAGCGGTGCTTAGGCGAAGCCCTGCGACGGTAGAAACATCAAGATCATTACCATGCCGTCGTGCTGATGGAACTCTTCCCCGACACTTTGCTGGATCGAAGTCCGGGGATCGTCATCGAGCTGAACGTGTGCTAGAACTCGGAGGTGCCGTAGTTTCGGTGCTTGATCGGTCGGGCCGTTAAGACGTACGACTACATCAACCGCGTTGTCATAACGCTTCTGCTGTCATTCTACAAGGGTACGTAGATCACACTCTCCCCTCTCGTTGCTATGCATCACCATGATCTTGGTGTGCGTAGGAATTTTTTTGAAATTACTACGTTCCCCAAACAGTGGCATCCGAGCCTAGGTTTTATGCGTTGATGTCATATGCACGAGTAGAACACAAGTGAGTTGTGGGTGATATAAGTCATACTGCTTACCAGCATGTCATACTTTGGTTCGGCGGTATTGTTGGATGAAGCGGCCCGGACCAATATTACGCGTACGCTTACGCGAGACTGGTTCTACCGACGTGCTTTGCACACAGGTGGCTGGCGGGTGTCAGTTTCTCCAACTTTAGTTGAACTGAGTGTGGCTACGCCCGGTCCTTGCGAAGGTTAAAACAGCACCAACTTGACAAACTATCGTTGTGGTTTTTGATGAGTAGGTAAGAACGGTTCTTGCTAAGCCCGTAGCAGCCACGTAAAACTTGCAACAACAAAGTAGAGGACGTCTAACTTGTTTTTGCAGGGCATGTTGTGATGTGATATGGTCAAGATGTGATGAGATATAAGTTGTTGTATGAGATGATCATGTTTTGTTGAAGTTATTGGCAACTGGCAAAATCCTTATGGTTGTCTCTCTATTGCATAAGATGCAAGCGCCCAATAATTGCTTTACTTTATCGCTATGCGATAGCAATAGTTGCAAGAGCAATTGTTGGCGAGACGACCACGTGACGACACATTGATATAGATCAAGATGATGGAGATCATGGTGTCATGCCGGTGACGATAGAGATCATGACAGTACTTTGGAGATGGAAATGAAAGGCGCAAGATGATGATGGCCATATCATGTCACATATTTTGATTGCATATGATGTTTATCTTTTATACATCTTATTTTGCTTAGTTTGACGGTAGCATTTTAAGATGATCTCTCACTAATTATCAAGAAGTGTTCTCCCTGAGTATGCACCGTTGTGAAAGTTCTTCGTGCTGAGACACCACGTGATGATCGGGTGTGATAGGCTCTACGTTCAAATACAACGGGTGCAAAGCAGTTGCACACGCGGAATACTCAGGTTATACTTGACGAGCCAAGCATATACAGATATGGCCTCGGAACACGGAGACCGAAAGGTCGAGCATGAATCATATAGTAGATATGATCAACATAGTGATGTTCACCAATGAAACTGCTCCATCTCACGTGATGATCGGACATGGTTTAGTTGATTTGGATCACGTGATCACTTAGAGGATTAGAGGGATGTCTATCTAAGTGGGAGTTCTTAAGTAATATGATTAATTGAACTTAAATTTATCATGAACTTAGTCCTGGTAGTATTTTGCAAATTATGTTGTAGATCAATAGCTCGCGTTGTTGCTTCCCTGTGTTTATTTGGATATGTTCCTAGAGAAAATTGTGTTGAAAGACGTTAGTAGCAATGATGCGGATTGGATCCATGATCTGAGGTTTATCCTCATTGCTGCACAGAAGAATTATGTCCTTGATGCACCGCTAGGTGACAGACCTATTGCAGGACCAGATGCAAACGTTATGAACGTTTGGCTAGCTCAATATGATGACTACTTGATAGTTTAGTGCACCATGCTTAATGGCTTAGAATCGGGACTTCAAAGACGTTTTGAACGTCATGGACCATATGAGATGTTCCAGGAGTTGAAGTTAATATTTCAAGCAAATACCCGAGTTGAGAGATATGAAGTCTACATCAAGTTCTATAGCTAAAAGATGGAGGAGAATCGCTCAAGCAGTGAGCATGTGCTCAGATTGTCTGGGTACTACAATCGCTTGAATCAAGTGGGAGTTAATCTTCTAGATAAAATAGTGATTGACAGAATTCTCTAGTCACCATCACAAAGTTAGTAGAACTTCGTGATGAACTATAATATGCAAGGGATGACGAAAGTAATTCCCAAGCTCTTCGTGATGCTGAAATCGACGAAGGTAGAAATCAAGAAAAACATCAACTGTTGATGGTTAACAAAACCACTAGTTTCAAGAAAAGGGCAAAGGGAAGAAGGGGAACTTCAAGAAGAAAGGCAAGCAAGTTGCTGCTCAAGTGAAGAAGCCCAAGTCTGGACCTAAGCCTGAGACTAAGTGCTTCTACTGCAAAGGTACTAGTCACTAGAAGCGGAACTTCCCCAAGTGATTGGCAGATAAGAAGGATGGCAAAGTGAACATAAGTATATTGATATACATGTTATTGATGTGTACTTTACTAGTGTTTATAGCAACCCCTCGGTATTTGATACTAGTTCAGTTCCTAAGATTAGTAACTCGAAACAGGAGTTGCAGAATAAACAGAGACTAGTTAAGGGTGAAGTGACGATGTGTGTTGGAAGTAGTTCCAAGATTGATATGATCATCATCGCACACTCCCTATACTTTCGGGATTAATGTTGAACCCAAATAAGTGTTATTTGGTGTTTGCGTTGAGCATGAATATGATTTGATCTTGTTTATTGTAATACGGTTATTCATTTAAGTAAGAGAATAAATTGTTGTTCTGTTTACATGAATAAAACCTTATATGGTTACACACCCAATGAAAATAGTTCATTGGATCTCGATCATAGTGATACACATAATCATAATATTGAAACCAAAAGATGCAAAGTTAATAATGATAGTGCAACTTATTTGTGGCACTGCCGTTTAGGTCATATTGGTGTAAAGTGCATGAAGAAACTCCATGTTGATGGGCTTTTGGAATCACTTGATTATGAATCAGTTGATGCTTGCGAACCATGCCTCATGGGCAAGATGACTAAGACTCCGTTCTTCGGAACAATGGAGTGAACAACAGATTTGTTGGAAATCATACATACTGATGTATGTGGTCCGATGAATATTGAGGCTCGCGACAGGTATCATTATTTTCTGATCTTCACAGATGATTTGAGCAGATATGAGTATATCTACTTGATGAAACACAAGTCTGAAATATTTGAAAAGTTCAAAGAATTTCAGAGTGAAGTGGAGAATCATCATAACAAAAATAAAAGTTTCTACGATATGATCACAGAAATAAAATATTTGAGTTACGAGTTTGGCCTTCAGTTAAAACAATGTGAAATAGTTTCACTACTCACGCCACCTGGAACACCACAGTGTAATAGTGTGTCCGAACGTCAAAACCGTGCTTTATTAGATATGGTGCGATCTATGATGTCTCTTACCGATCACCACTATCGTTTTGGGGTTATGCATTAGAGACAGCTACATTCACGTTAAATAGGGCACCATCTAAATCCGTCGAGACGACACCGTATGAACTATGGTTTGGCAAGAAACCTAAGCTATCATTTCTTAAAGTTTGAGGTTGCAATGCTTATGTGAAAAAGTTTCAACTTGATAAGCTCAAACCTAAATCGGAGAAGTGCGTCTTCATAGGATACCCAAAAGAAAATGTTGGGTACACCTTCTATCACAGATCCGAAGGCAAGATATTCATTGCTGAGAATGGATCCTTTCTAGAGAAGGAGTTTCTCTCGAAAGAAGTGAGTGGGAGGAAAGTAGAACTTGATGAGGTAACTGTACCTGCTCCCTTATTGGAAAGTAGTTCATCACAGAAATCTATTCCTGTGACTACTACACCAATTAGTGAGGAAGCTAATTATGATGATCATGTAACTTCAGATCAAGTTACTTCCGAACCTTGTAGGTAAACCAGAGTGAGATCCGCACCAGAGTGGTACGGTAATCCTGTTCTGGAGGTCATGTTACTTGACCATGACGAACCTACGAACTATGAGGAAGCGATGATGAGCCCAGATTCCGCGAAATGGCTTGAGGCCATGAAATCTGAGATGAGATCCATGTATGAGAAAGTATGGACTTTGATTGACTTGCCCAATGATCGGCAAGCCATTCAGATTAAATGGACCTTCTAGAGGAAGACGGACGCTGATAGTAGTGTTACTATCTACAAAGCTAGACTTGTCGAAAAAGGTTTTTGACAAAGTTCAAGGTGTTGACTACGATGAGATTTTCTCACTCGTATCGATGCTTAAAGTCTATCCGAATCAAGTTAGCAATTTCCGCATTTTATGAAATCCGGCAAATGGATAAACAAAAACGGCATTCCTTAATGGATTTATTAAAGAAGAGTTGTATATGATACAACCAGAAGGTTTTGTCAATCCTAAATGTGCTAACAAAATGTGCAAGCTCCAGCGGTCCATCTATGGACTGGTGCAAGCATCTCGGAGTTGGAATATGCGCTTTGATGAGATGATCAAAGCATATAGTTTTATACAGACTTGTGGTGAAGCCTGTATTTACAAGAAAGTGAGTGGGAGCACTACAACATTTCTGATAAGTATATGTGAATGACATATTGTTGATCGGAAATAATGTAGAATTATTCTGCAAAGCATAAAGGAGTGTTTGAAAGGATTTTTTCAAAGAAAACCTCGGTGAAGCTGCTTACGTATTCAGCATCAAGATCTATAGAGATAGATCAAGACGCTTGATAAGTTTTTTCAATGAGTACATACCATGACAATATTTTGAAGTAGTTCAAAAATGGAACAGTCAAAGAAAGAGTTCTTGGCTGTGTTACAAGGTGTGAAATTGAGTAAGACTCAAAGCCCGACCACGGCAGAAGATAGAAAGAGAATGAAAGTCATTCCCTATGCCTCAGCCATAGGCTCTATAAAGTATGCCATGCTGTGTACCAGATCTATTGTATACCCTACACTGTGTTAAGCAAGGGAGTACAATAGTGATCTAAGAGCAGATCACTGGACAGCGGTCAAAATTATCCTTAGTGGAATAAGGAAATATTTCTCAATTATGGAGGTGACAAAAGGTTCGTCGTAAAAAGTTACGTCGATGCAAGTTTTGACACAGATCTGGATGACTCTAAGTCTCGATCTAGATACATATTAAAAGTGGGAGCAATTAGCTAGAGTAGCTCCATGCATAGCATTGTAGACATAGAATTCGCAAAATACTTACGGATCTGTATGTGACATACCCGTTGACTAAAATTATCTCACAAGCAAAACATGATCACACCTTAGTACTCTTTGGGTGTTAATCACATAAACGATGTGAACTAGATTACTGACTCTAGTAAACCCTTTGGGTATAGGTCACATGACGATGTGAACTATGGGTGTTAATCACATGGTGATGTGAACTATTAGTGTTGAATCACATGGCGATGTGAACTAGATTATTGACTCTAGTGCAAGTGGGAGACTGAAGGAAATATGCCCTAGAGGCAATAATAAAGTTATTATTTATTTCCTTATTTCATGATAAATGTTTATTATTCATGCTAGAATTGTATTAACCAGAAACATAATACATGTGTGAATACATAGACAAACAGAGTGTCACGAGTATGCCTCTACTAGACTAACTCGTTAATCAAAGATGGTTATGTTTCCTAATCATAGACAAAGAGTTGTTATTTGATTAACAGGATCACATCATTAGGAGAATGATGTGATTGACTTGACCCATTCCGTTAGCTTAGCACTCGATCGTTTAGTACGCTGCTATTGCTTTCTTCATGACTTGTACATGTTCCTATGACTATGAGATTATGCAACTCCCGTTTGCCGGAGGAACACTTTGTGTGCTACCAAACGTTCACAACGTAACTGGGTGATTATAAAGGAGCTCTACAGGTGTCTCCAAAGGTAAATGTTGGGTTGGCATATTTCGAGATTAGGATTTGTCACTCCGATTGTCGGAGAGGTATCTCTGGGCCCTCTCGGTAATGCACATCACATAAGCCTTGCAAGCATTGCAACTAATGAGTTAGTTGCGAGATGATGTATTATGAAACGAGTAAAGAGACTTGCCGGTAACGAGATTGAACTAGGTATTGAGATACCGACGATCGAATCTCGGGCAAGTAACATACCGATGACAAAGGGAACAACGTATGTTGTTATGCGGTCTGACCGATAAAGATATTCGTAGAATATGTGGGAGCCAATATGAGCATCTAGGTTCCGCTATTGGTTATTGACCGGAGACATGTCTCGGTCATGCCTACATTGTTCTCAAACCCGTAGGGTCCGCACACTTAAGGTTTCGATGACAGTTATATTATGAGTTTATGAGTTTTGATGTACCGAAGTTAGTTCGGAGTCCCGTATGTGATCACGGACATAATGAGGAGTCTCGAAATGGTCGAGACATAAAGATTGATATATTGGACGGCTATATTCAGACACCGGAAGTGTTCCGGGTGATTTCGGAGAAAACTGGAGTACCGGAGGGTTACCGGAACCCCCCGGGAGAAGTAATGGGCCATATGGGCCTTAGTGGAGAGAGAAGGGCAGCCAGGGTGGGCCGTGCGCCTCCTCCCCCCTGGTCCGAATTGGACTAGGAGAGGGGGGGCGGCGCCCCCCTTTCCTTCTCCCTCCCCACTTCCTTCCCCCTCCTAGTAGGAGTCCTACTCCTACTAGGAGGAGGACTCCTCCTTGGCGCGCCAATAGGGCCGGCCGGCCTCCTCCCCTTGCTCCTTTATATACGGGGTAGGGGCACCCCTAGACACACAAGTTGATCCTCGTGATCGTTTTCTTAGCCGTGTGCGGTGCCCCCTTCCACCATACTCCTCGATAATATTGTAGCGGTGCTTAGGCGAAGCCCTGCGACGGTAGAAACATCAAGATCGTCACCACGCCGTCGTGCTGACGGAACTCTTCCCCGACACTTTGCTGGATTGGAGTACGGGGATCGTCATCGAGCTGAACGTGTGCTAGAACTCGGAGGTGCCGTAGTTTCGGTGCTTGATCGGTCGGGCCGTGAAGACGTACGACTACATCAACCGCGTTGTCGTAACGCTTCCGCTGTCGGTCTACAAGGGTACGTAGATCACACTCTCCCCTCTCGTTGCTATGCATCACCATGATCTTGCGTGTGCGTAGGAAATTTTTTGAAATTACTATGTTCCCCAAACAACATCTACGCATAAACCTGGCTCGGGTGCCACTGTTGTGGAACACAGTAATTTCAAAAAAATTCCTACGCGCACTCAATATCTATCTTGGTGATGCATGGCAATGAGAGGGGAAGAGTGTTGTCCTTGTACCCTCGTAGACCGTTAGCGGAAGCGTTATGACAACGCGGTTGATGTAGTCGTACATCTTCATGATCGGACCGATCCTAGCACCGAAGGTACGACACCTCCGCGATCTGCACACGTTCAGCTTGGTGACGTCCCACGAACTCTAGATCTAGTTGAGTGTCGAGGGAGAGTTTCGTCGGCACGACGGTGTGATGACTGTGATGATGAAGCTACCAGAACAGGGCTTCTCCTAAGCACTGCAACGATATGACCGAGGTGGATTATGGTGGAGGGGGGCACCGCACACGGCTAAGACAATTGTCAACTTGTGTGTCTATGGGGTGCCCCCTCCCCCGTATATAAAGGAGTGGAGGAGGGGGAGGGGCCAGCCCTCTATGGCGCTGCCAATGGAGTCCTACTCCCATCGGGAGTAGTAGGATTCCCCCCTTCCCTAGTTGGATTAGGAGAGGAAGGAAGGGGGAAAGGGGGGCCGACCCCCCACCCAATTCAGATTGGGCTTGGGGGGTGCCCCCTCCTAGGCTCCCTTCTCCTCTCTCCCACTATGGCTCAGTAAGGCCCATATACTTCCCGGGGGGTTCCGGTAACCTCCCGGTACTCCGGTATACGCCCAAACTCACCCGGAACCATTCTGATGTCCAAACATAGTCATCCAATATATTGATCTTTATGTCTCAACCATTTTGAGACTCCTCGTCATGTCCGTGATCATATCCGGGACTCCGAAACAACCTTCGGTACATCAAAACACATAAACTCATAATACTGATTTTCACCGAACGTTAAGCGTGCGGACCCTACGGGTTCGAGAACTATGTAGACATGACTGAGACTCATCTTCGGTCAATAACCAATAGCGGAACCTGGATGCTCATATTGGTTCCTACATATTCTATGAAGATCTTTATCAGTCAAACCGCATAACAGCATACGTTGTTCCCTTTGTCATCGGTATGTTACTTACCCAAGATTCAATCATCGGTATCATCATACCTAGTTCAATCTCGTTACCGGCAAGTCTCTTTACTCATTCCGTAATGCTACATCCCGTAACTAACTCATTAGTCACATTGCTGGCAAGGCTTATAGTGATGTGCATTACCGAGAGGGCCCAGAGATACCTCTCTGATACACGGAATGACAAATCCTAATCTCGATCTATGCAACTCAACAAACACCATCGAAGACACCTGTAGAGCATCTTTATAGTCACCCAGTTACGTTGTGACGTTTGATATCACACTAAGTGTTCCTCCGGTATTCTGGAGTTGCATAATCTCATAGTCATAGGAACATGTATAAGTTATGGTGAAAGCAATAGCAGTAAACTAAACGATCATCGTGCTAAGCTAACGGATGGGTCAAGTAAATCACATCATTCTCTAATGATGTGATCATGTTTATCAAATGACAACTCTTTGTCCATGGCTAGGAAACTTAACCATCTTTGATTAACGAGCTAGTCTAGTAGAGGCATACTAGTGACACTCTGTTTGTCTATGTATTCACACATGTACTAAGTTTCCGGTTAATATAATTCTAGCATGAATAATAAACATTTATCATGATATAAGGAAATATAAATAACAACTTTATTATTGCCTCTAGGGCATATTTCCTTCAAGTTCCACTTCAAGTGACCATTTCCTTTGTAGTAGAAGCACTCAGTTTCAGGCTTTGGTCTATCTTTAGGCTTCTTCATGGGAGTGGCAACTTGCTTGCCATTCTTCTTGAAGTTCCCTTTCTTTCCCTTGCCCTTTTACTTGAAACTAGTGGTTTTGTCAACCATCAACATTTGATGCTTTTCTTGATTTCTTCCTTCGTCGATTTCAGCATCACGAAGAGCTCGGGAATCGTTTTCGTCATCCCTTACATATTATAGTTCATCACAAAGTTCCAGCAACTTGGTGATAGTGACTAGAGAAATCTTTCAATCATTATTTTATATGGAAGATTAACCCCCACTTGATTCAAACGATTGTAGTACTTAGACAATCTGAGCACATGCTCATTGGTTGAGCTATTCTCCGCCATCTTGTAGACAAAGTACTTGTCAGAGGTCTCATACCACTCGACTCGGGCATAAGTCGGAAATACCAATTTCAGCTCTTGGAACATCTTATATGCTCCATGGTGTTCAAAACATTTTTGAAGTCTCGGTTCTAAGCCGTAAAGCATGGTGCACTAAACTATCAAGTAGTTATCATACCAAGCTTGCCAAACGTTCATAACATCTGCATCTGCTCCTGCAATATAGGTTCATCACCTAGCGTGCATCAAGGACATAATTTTATGTGCAGCAATGAGGATAATCCTCAGATCACGGACCCAGTCTGCATCATTGCTACTATCATCTTTCAACTTATTTTTCTCTAGGAACATATCAAAAATAAAATAGGGGAGCTATACGCGAGCTATTGATCTAAAACACAGATATGCAAAAACTACCAGGACTAAGTTCATGATAAATTAAAGTTCAATTATTCATATTACTTAAGAACTCCCACTTAGATATACATCCCTCTAATCATCTAAGTGATCACGTGATCCATATCAACTAAACCATGTCCGATCATCACGTGAGATGGAGTAGTTTTCAATGGTGAACATCACTATGTTGATCATATCTACTATATGATTCACGCTCGACCTCTCGGTCTTAGTGTTCCGAGGCCATATCTGCATATGCTAGGCTCGTCAAGTTTAACCCGAGTATTCCGCGTGTGCAAAACTGACTTGCACATGTTGTATGTGAACGTAGAGCTTATCACATCCGATCATCACGTGGTGTCTCGGCACGATGAACTGTAGCAACGGTGCATACTCAGGGAGAACACTTATACCTTGAAATTTAGTGAGAGATCATCTTATAATGCTACCGCCGAACTAAGAAAAATAAGATGCATAAAGGATAAACATCACATGCAATCAATATAAGTGATATGATATGGCCATCATCATCTTGTGACTTTGATCTCTATCTCCAAAGCACCGTCATGATCACCATCATCACCGGCTTGACACCTTGATCTCCATCAAAGTATCATTGTCGTCTCGCCAACTATTGCTTCTACGACTATCACTACCGCTTAGTGATAAAGTAAAGCAATTACATGGCAATTGCATTTCATACAATAAATCGACAACTATATGGCTCCTGCCAGTTGCCCATAACTCTGTTACAAAACATGATCATCTCATACAGAAAAATTTAGCATCATGTCTTGACCATATCACATCACAACATGCCCTGCAAAAACAAGTTAGACGTCCTCTACTTTGTTGTTCAAATTTTACTTGGCTGCTATGGGTTGAGCAAGAACCGTTCTTACCTACGCATCAAAAACCACAACGCGGGATAGTGATTGCTTTTTTGACCTTCAGAAAGAACCCTATTCATTGAATCCGATTCAACTAAAGTTGGAGAAACAGACACCCACTAGCCACTTGTGTGCTAAGCACGTCGGTAGAACCAGTCTCGTGTAAGCGTACGCGTAATGTCGATCTAAGCCGCTTCATTCAATAATATCGCTGAATCAAGAATCAACTAGTGACGACAAGCAATATGTATATACCCATGCCCACAACTTCTTTGTGTTCTACTCGTGCATATAACATCTACACATAGACCTGGCTCGGATGCCACTGTTGGGGAACACGGTAATTTCAAAAAAAATCCTACGCACACGCAAGATCCATCTAGGTGATGCATAGCAACGAGAGGGGAGAGTGTTGTCCATGTACCCTCGTAGACCGTAAGCGGAAGCGTTATGACAACGCGGTTGATGTAGTCGTATGTCTTCACGATCCGACCGATCCTAGCACCGAAGGTACGGCACCTCCGTGATCTGCACACGTTCAGCTCGGTGACATCCCACGAACTCTAGATCTGGCTAAGGCCGAGGGAGAGTTTCTTCAGCACGACAGCATGATGACGGTGATGATGAAGTTACCGACGCAGGGCTTCGCCTAAGCTCTACAACGATATGACTGAGGTGGAAATCTTTGGAGGGGGGCACCGCACACGGCTAAACAATCAACTTGTGTGTCTTTGGGGTGCCCCCTCCCCACGTATATAAATGAGGGAGGGAGGAAGAGGCCGGCCTAGGAGGAGGCGCGCACCAAGGAGGGGCAATCCTACTCGAAGTAGGTTTGGGCCCCCTTTCCTATTCATACTAGGAGAAGGAGGAAAGAGGAGGAGGGGAGAAGGAAAGAGGGGGCCGACCCCCCAAACCCTAAACCAATTCGGTTTGGGCCAAGGGGGGCGCGCCCCATACCTTGCTTGCTGCCCTCTTTCTCCACTAGGGCCCAATAAGGCCCATAGACTCCCCGGGAGGTTCCGGTAACCTCCCGGTACTCCAAAAAATACCCGTTACACTTCGGAACCCTTCCGGTGTCCAAACATAACCTTCCAATATAGCAATCTTTATGTCTCGACCATTTCGAGACTCCTCGTCATGTCCGTGATCACATCCAGGACTCCAAACTACCTTCGGTACATCAAAATACATAAACTCATAATACCGATCGTCATCGAACGTTAAGCATGCGGACCCTACAGGTTCGAGAACTATGTAGACATGACTGATAATCATCTCCGGTCAATAACCAATAGCGAAACCTGTATGCTCATATTGGTTCCTACTGTTGGGTAACGTAGCAGAAATTCAAAAAAAATCTACATGTCACCAAGATCTATCTATGGAGAAACCATCAACGAGGGGAAGGAGAGTGCATCTACATACCCTTGTAGATCGCTATGCGGAAGCGTTTAAGAGAACGGGGTTGAAGGAGTCGTACTCATCATGATCCAAATCACCGGAGATCCTAGTGCCGAACGGACGGCACCTCCACGTTCAACACACGTACAGCCTGGTGACGTCTCCCATGCCTTGATCCAGCAAGGAGAGAGGGAGAGGTTGAGGAAGACTCCATCCAGCAGCAGCACAACGGCGTGGTGGTGGTGGAGGAGCGTGGTACTCCAGCAGGGCTTCGCCAAGCACCGCAAGAGACGAGGAGGAGAGAGGTAGGGCTGCGCCAGGGAGAGATCAAATCGTCTTGTTTTGGGCAGCCCCAAACCTCAACTATTTATAGGAGGAGGGGAGGAGGGTGCGCCCCCTCTAGGGTTCCCACCCCTATGGGGGCGGCAGCCCTAGATGGGTTTGAGGGGGCGGCCAAGAGGGGAAGAGGGGGGCGCGCCCTAGGGTGGGCCTTAGGCCCATCTGCGCCTAGGGTTTCTCCTTCTCCTCCTAGCTGCGCCTTGGGCCTTGTGGGAGGCGCACCAGCCCACTCAGGGGCTGGTCCCTTCCCACTCTTGGCCCATGCAAGCCTCTGGGGCTGGTGGCCCCACTTGGTGGACCCTCGGGACCCTCCCAGTGGTCTCGGTACGTTACCAATAAAACCCGAAACTTTTCCGGTGACCAAAACAGGACTTCCCATATATAAATCTTTACCTCCGGACCATTCCGGAACTCATCGTGACGTCCGGGATATCATCCAGGACTCTGAACAACATTCGGTAACCACATACAAACTTCCTTTATAACCCTAGCGTCATCGAACCTTAAGTGTGTAGACCCTACGGGTTCGGGAACCATGCAGACATGACCGAGACGTTCTCCGATCAATAACCAACAGCGGGATCTGGATACCCATGTTGGTTCCCACATGTTCCACGATGATCTCATCGGATGAACCACGATGTCGAGGATTCGATCAATCCCGTATTCAATTCCCTTTGTCTAGCGGTATTGTACTTGCCCGAGATTCGATCGTCGGTATCCCGATACCTTGTTCAATCTCGTTACCGGCAAGTCTCTTTACTCGTTCCGTAACACATCATCCCGTGATCAACTCCTTGATCACATTGTGCACATTATGATGATGTCCTACCGAGTGGGCCCAGAGATACCTCTCCGTTTACACGGAGTGACAAATCCCAGTCTCGATTCGTGCCAACCCAACAGACACTTTCGGAGATACCTGTAGTGTACCTTTATAGCCACCCAGTTACGTTGTGACGTTTGGCACACCCAAAGTATTCCTACGGTATCCGGGAGTTGCACAATCTCATGGTCTAAGGAAATGATACTTGACATTAGAAAAGCTTTAGCATACGAACTACACGATCTTTGTGCTAGGCTTAGAATTGGGTCTTGTCCATCACATCATTCTCCCAATGATGTGATCCCGTTATCAACGACATCCAATGTCCATGGTCAGGAAACCGTAACCATCTATTGATCAACGAGCTAGTCAACTAGAGGCTTACTAGGGACATGGTGTTGTCTATGTATCCACACATGTATCCGAGTTTCCTATCAATACAATTCTAGCATAGATAATAAACGATTATCATGAACAAGGAAATATAATAATAACTAATTTATTATTGCCTCTAGGGCATATTTCCAACACCTACATATTCTACGAAGATCTTTATCGTTCAAACCGCATAACAACATACGTTGTTCCCTTTGTCATCGGTATGTTACTTGCCCGAGATTCGATCGTCGGTATCTCAATACCTAGTTTAATCTCGTTACCAGCAAGTCTCTTTACTCATTCCGTAATGCAACATCCCGCAACTAACTCATTAGTCACATTGCTTGCAAGGCTTATTGTGATATGCATTACCGAGAGGGCCCAGAGATACCTCTCTGATACACCGAGTGACAAATCCTAATCTTGATCTATGCCAACTTAACAAACATCATCGGAGACACCTGTAGAGCATCTTTATAATCACCCAATTACGTTGAGACGTTTCATATCACACTAAGTGTTCCTCCGGTATTCGGGAGTTGCATAATCTCATAGTCATAGGAACATGTATAAGTTATGAAGAAAGCAATAGCAACAAACTAAACGATCATAGTGCTAAGCTAACGGATGGGTCTTGTCCATCACATCATTTTCTAATGATGTGTTCCCTTTCATCAAATGGCAACACATGTCTATGGCTAGGAAACTTAACCATTTTTTATTAACGAGCTAGTGAAGTAGAGGCATACTAGGTACACTCTGTTTGTCTATGTATTCACACATGTATCAAGTTTCCGGTTAATACAATTCTAGCATGAATAATAAATATTTATCATGATATAAGGAAATATAAATAACAACTTTATTATTGTCTCTAGGGCATATTTCCTTCAGATTCTTGTACTTATAATTTTTCATGTAATTAGAATAAGGTAGTAACACAGTCAATGCTTACTATCAACAACCGTAATTTTCTATGTATTGTTTCAGTGGCTTGAACCGTGCCATTTGGTCTAGATTTTGATATATTTCTTGTTCCATTACTGATATGTATATTTATGCTTGTGCTTTTGAGAGACATATAGTACTCCCTCTATAAAGAAATATAAGAGCGTTTAGGTCACTACTTAGTGATCTAAATGCTCTTATATTTCTTGTGTTTTTGAGAGACATATAGTACACCCTCTAGTGATCTAAACTCTCTTATATTTCTTTAGAAAAAGAGTAGGGGTTAGACCACTACAAGTGCAACGATTCCAACTCATGCTCACCCTGCTAAGGACCAGGCCAAAGCCCATCCATTGTAGCTCGTTGGGTCTGGCCGGGCGTTCGGTAAGCCATGCCAGGAACAAGAAGATGGCCCAGTTCTACAAGAAGATGGTGGCTGCGACCATGAGAATGTTGAAGACAGACATGCTGGATGCCGGGATTGAAAATCCGCGCCAAGGTGTGGTTTGGCGCATCGCGGTTCCCTACACGAGATGAGCGACGCCATTTGGGTGTAAATGGCGGAGTAGAGGACGGTGCAGAGCCAGACTGGGAGGGTCCGCGGGATGCTCTTCACTTGCTCCACCTTCTTCACCGTGTGCAGCTTCCATTTCTCATGCGTTTGGCTACACGTGGCGAGCTTGGAGTTGGTGTCTTTGGTTTTGAGCACCACTTTGTCAAGGAACCCAAAACCTTTTGTGTGCGGAATATGTCCGCTCTTTGTTGCTCTTCTGCATCACCCACGAGAGCTATAGCATAGAATTAACTAGAGGACTATTGCCCCCCTCTCCCAGCCAAATTTATTTCTTTACATAAACACATAATATTTAACATTATTTGGGCCAAATTTAACATAATACACTAGATTAACACTCAACCACTCACAGTGTCAAGGTTGACCATGCTAGTAGGCCATGGAGCGCATTATGAGGGTACCACACAGACGAAACAAAATATAGAAATTCTACATTAGTGGTAAAAAAGGAACATGTCAGAAATGCGATTTTGAGCCCGGGTTGTGCTTACTCTCAACTACTGAAATTGTATATGCATTGTTTTGAGATAAACGAATCCAAGGACAAAGAATAAATTTTTCAATGGATTGAACCATGACATTCGGTCTAGATTTCAATATATTCCTCGTTTCATTACTGATATGTATATTTGTGCTAGACCACTACGACCACAACGACTCCAGCTCTTGCTCACCATCACCGACACCTACACCATCTAAGTTGTTGCAACAAGGTACCACCAAAGGTACAACTTGTTGATTCAGATACATCATGCGTTGTTGAGATACACATTGTTTTGATCACATCACCTATAGTGGATGTATATTCCGATAGACGCTTCGTTAGGGTACCACAACTAGCTGGAAATCCTAGATGGGAAGCAAGGAGCAAAGTTACCCAAGTTCGGGCCCTTGCTCTGGAGGTAAAACCCTACTCCCGCATTGCATCAATTGGATTTGGGGGTGGGGGTGGGGTACATAGTACAATCTTGGGTACTTTCTCAGTTAAATCACTTTATCATTACATCGTTGCTAGACATGTTGTCTCCCCCCGACAAGTTGTTGTGGAGGATGAAAATGGATTTAAAAGTTAAAGCCTTTTCCTGGCTTGTTACTAAAAACGGGGTTCTGACCAAAGATAAACTGAGTAACAAAGAGTGGACATGAAATAGGAAGTTGAGTTCCGTGACAATGAAGAGAGTAATGATCACTTCTTCTTTTCTTGCTCATTGGCTAGGTTTTTACGGAATGTTATTGGGGCTGCTTTGGGAAATTCCAAAACCCCCAAATCCGACTATAATCTCTTTAGGTGTTGCCGGACTTTTATGGACTATCTAGCTATAATCTCTTGATGTATGACAGAATTGGTTGTATAGATATATTGGCAAGGATATAGCTATAATCTCTTTAGGGGTTGCTGGACTTTTATGGACTATTTGGAAAACATGAAACAAATCTTGCTTTCAAGTATACTTCTTAATGTCCCCACTAATCTTATACTATAGAAAAGAGGATTGCAAAAAAGAAGTTGTGATGGTGTCTAGAAGACTTGCTCAAGTGACGAGTGAAATCTTCAAGAAAGAGCATATGCTAGAGGTCTACGGTCAACGGGATATGTGTCTACCCGTGAAAATGATTTTGGGCTTTACTACTTTGTTCCACTGCTTTCTCTTGCATGGTCTATAATATACAGTCTCTGCTCTAGGTTGAGTTCAACTGTGTGTGGTTATGCTCCTATAGCTTGTAGTCACGGGATGTGAAAGGGCAATGTATCTCCCCTAGTTAAGTTTCATTTTCTTTTAGTTTTTCACCCTGGATGCATGCTCTGTAGGCTTTGGGGGTATATATATGGCCGATGATGTTTCTTCTTGTACAAGACTCTGTTTTCTTACATGAAAATGGGGTCCAAAAGCTCCTTTGATTGAAAATTTTACACCACATGAAAACCTCTTTAATGGCAAGATTAAAAAAACAAAATTAGAATAAAGGAGGGTTCCAAGGTTATTACCCACCTGAATATTGTATGGTGGAACTTTTTACCAATGTAATATTTTTTTAGAGAATGTCACTCTTTATTGGTCACAAAAATTCACTACAAAGAGTTCCTCGAATAAGTTACATTGCACAGGATAAAATCATAAGTAGCACACAATTGAGGAGAATGTTTTGGTGCACAAGTTTTTTAGGTGTATGTAAAAATTTGTGGCGATATGACATCGTAGGGGCTCTGGACAAGAAAACAGAGTTTCAAGAAAGGTTTAGAATTTTTGGTTTTGGAACATTGATTTTGCTTTTTGTGTCCCGAGCTCCTCCTATGTCACATTGTCATAATCTTTGCACGCCCACAGAAAATTTCCTTATTTTAATTTACTGCTCATCCAGGAGCAGATGTTCTCGTGTCCAGCTATGTATTTTCGCACATAATTGCGCTAATGTATGAGCCGTGACATTCGACAATCAATTTGACACCACAAAAGAAATCCATTCACCCCTAAAAGAAATCCATTTGGGTCTGTTTATAATTTTTACTTTCGTCAGAGGGGTTAGTGTAAGGCTTGGTTAATTTTCATTTTCGCCGGCGCGTCCCACCACCACCCACGACCAGAGCAAGAGCAACGCGGGGAGCCCAGGACAGGTGACGCGCGGCGATGGCGGCGGCTGCGGCGGCGGCGACGACGGCGGCGGGGGACGGGGAGCTGGAGTCGCTGCTCCGGAACTTCCATCGCTTCTCCCAGGTCAGTAGCCCCGCACCGCGGCATCCCACCCTACCACCGTCCCGCTCCCGCTGGTTCGCGCCTCGCTTGCACCCCGTCCGTCTCGGATTTTGGGGTTGGATCAACGCCACGTTCAGGTGCCGAAGAGCTCGAGCCGTCGCAGCAATCTCCGAACCTTCCGGGGGAACGCCAACACACATACGCTCAGGTGTTAGACGAAATGCCTACGAGATGGAGAACGCCGAATAGATTGTCTCCGACGGCATTGGGGGAATCGAGAGCATTTTGCGTCTTTGATGGTAGCAGCTTCCCTTCCCGTATGGTTGCATTTTTGGCCAATGCTGCGGATTGTGCTAGCTGATTGGTTATGCCGAGGAGCGTCTCGTCCCATTGACATGGAGAGATGCTGCTGTGCGGGGAAATTTCCACAGTAGTTCAACTCCAGCGCTCGATTCTCCGTCGAACCCACTGCAAATTATTCCTGGATTGAGATGCTATTTCAATTCCTAAGTCCCCAATAAATTCTGTGGGGCAGGAGAGACTGATTTTGCAAATTCTGCTGCTTCCAGAACTCAAGTGTTGCCACTGACTTCTAATCTAACAGTTTTCATTGCCTAAGAAAAAATGATCTGTATCCAAGTATTTATTTCCTGTGCTGTGTTGATCTTCTGTTGTTTACTGGCTCTTTATTCTGAACAGGGGTATAAAGATGCACTAGCTGAGGTCCAGGCTTTAAGAGTGAGCTGCAGTTCTGAATCCAAGAAGCGTGAAGCTCTTGAGTCGCATATAACAGATCTCAAGAAAGGTTTAACTGAAATTCCAGCATTCTTCCACAATCCAGTCCAGCTTTTTTTTTTTGCTTTCCTGTTAATGTAAATCATGTAACAGGTGATAATTTCCATTGCTTGCTGAGGTTGGAAGAAGCATTGAGTTTTTTTCTGTTGCGCAGATAATGAGCGGTTAAGGAGGCTGTACACTGAAACTTTATTCAAGTTCACCAACCAGGTAGTTTGCTACTTGCTGTAATGCTATGTGCAGTTACAATGCTACGCAACTGTCTGCTTTCCAAGGCTGGTGAATTTATAATACTATAAGATGATGAAATAACTAAATTAGTTTTCATCGTCAGTCGTCAACTAGTGGATGTAGATGAAATCTGTTAAGTTGATGGTCTTAGCTCGAGACTGTTTGCTGTCCTTTACACTTGTGAGATTGAGTTCATGGGAGGACTATAATTCTTGTGGATATTCTGGTCCATTCTATTAACTTATGAATTGTACAAATTTTTTTTGACGCGTCAACGGCGGGCTTACGCCTGCCTGAACCTTTATTGCGATCGTGAAGGTGTTACAAAGTGCTCAGCATCAGAAGTACATGGGGTCAGAGGGAGAGAAAAACAGAGAAAAGGTACATAGTGCTGGAGGCTACAATCTCGCAGCTAAGAGGAACAACGTGGATGCCCAGCCACGAATTGTACAATTTGGTCTGATTGTTTTCCTGTTTGTGCTTGAAAGCTGACAATATATGAAGTTTAACTATAGGGCAAGGTACTAGGTTTTAATATGCAATAAAATCATGCCCATCAAAATATGGACTATTTCTGATATGATTGATTTTATTCAGATTAAATATCACACAGAAGCTCAAGGTCTGAAGGAAGAATTAGGAAAAGCAAATAGCAGATTGCTATCCATGGAAGAGGTAGTTAACTGCTTCCAAGCATCCAGTTAATCCATAAAATCAATCTAACATGAATCTTATATTCAAACAGGAGCATAAGAGGGAGATCGAACAACTTAAGCATGACAATGAAATGAATTGCAATGCCCTGGAGAGCAAACTCAGGTAAAGAAACGTTCCATGGGAGGTGACATATTACTGTAGCGAGAAGCTGGGGATTCAGATCAAATCATCCTGTTGATTGTTTTGTGAAAACTGAAGAGCTAACTTCCGCTGCAACCAGCTGTGCTCTTGTTCAGCAAGCTGCTGATGAGGCTGCAATAAAACAACTCAAGTTGGACCTGGGTGCTCATAAAGCTCACATCGACATGCTAGGTAGCAAGTTGGAGCAGGTCACTGCTGAAGTACATATGAAGTGTAATGCTCTAAACTTGCGTTCCGTGCTGATCCCTTGGATCATCGTCTCTTATCTCTGATAATGTAAACACCCCCTTTGCTCCTGTTACAGATAAAAACGATATCCAGGATTTGCACGATGTAATCATGGTGGAACAAGAGGAGAAAGACGACACGCAAAGGAAGCTTAAAACTGCAGAAAATGAGCGTAAGTGTAATCTGGACTGGTGGGCCAAATAAACAAGTGTTTTTGTCAACCGTGCAGATTTAAACAGTTTTGGGTTGCCCATTCACGCTTTCTTGTGCCAGTTAACCTAACCACTTCTTGACAGCAATTTGATCTTCTTTTTTTGATCCAGTGAGGATTCTCAAGATGAAGCATGCAGAGCAGCAAAGGGACTCCGTCTCGGTCCAGCACGTGGAGTCGCTGAAGCAGAAGGTCATGAAGCTCCGGAAGGAAAACGAGTCGCTGAAGCGGAGGCTGGCGAGCTCCGGACTCGATTGCTCATGAGAGCCGGCACCGCTCCCGCCGTCAGGTTCCGAACCCTTCGTCGCCATCAAACTCAAGTAGCTTCCCTCCCCAATCCCCATGTACAGTCACATGCACCATATCTCGCCATCAGTGATTCTCTCGTGTTGAGACGAGAAACAGTACCATATGGTCACACAATCAGGGGTTACACAGTAAGACTACTGATTACCGGATGAAATGTATGCTCTGGAATGCAGAGGAGAGCTTTTCTGCATGTATGTATAGTCCATACTGTAACATTCATGGCATTCACTGTGTAGGCCTCTTGCCCTTCATATTTTGAGAACTGGTAGAGACGACGGGGTGTTTTCTGTTCAGAGATTGATAGATGGTGATGATAAATACAGTGCATACAAGTGACTGTATATGCTGGAGTACAATGCGATCCCTCCATTGACTCCAGCCGATTTCCTCCTGCCTCTTGATGTGTTCCCTGGATCGGCGTTATGGCATCCGATATCGCAAATCGTTTTTCTGGCAGCGTTTGGTGCCTACTTCAGCATGGCTGGTTCGTTTTGCCCTGTGCTCTGGAAGCATCGAACAAGCAGGCCCAATGCAATTTCTGCCACCGGGCCCAGCCCAGGCCCGTTAGCCCGACGCGGCCCGCACGAAATCCACCCCAGACGCTACAGCCTGGCACCCCTCCGCGGCGCACGGCGTGGTGTGCTGTGACGCTGTGTGCGTGATCACCCCTGCCGTTTCTGCAGCTTTTTCCCTCCCCCGCTCTCTCTCTCACCCACTTCTTCCCCACGCCTCTCCTCTCCGCCTGCTAAACCTCGGCCGCCGCGCCGTCCGGCCGTACCGGTCACAGCCCGAACCCCTCGCGAGGCGTCTCCCCGTGCTCCCGCGCCAATGTGGCCTACGTGGGACGCCCCGCGCTCTCCTGGAGACCAGCCCGTCCGCCCGCTCTTCGCCGCGCCGCCCGGCGATCGCCACGCGCGGCCCGGGCCCGCGCGCTCGTGGGCCGACCAAGCCGACGCCGACGCCGACGACGACCCTCCGCTCCCGCCGCCCCCGCCGCTCGGCTCCTCCCGCCCCGTGCGCCTCGTCGACGCCATCGCCTCCCGCTCGGAGGGCGCCGCGCAGGCCCAGGCGCAGGCGCTCCCTCCCCCTCCCCCGCTCGGCTCGTCCCGCCCCGAGCGCGTCGCCGGCCACCGCATGGACGCCGACTCGCCGCGCAGCGATGGGAGGAGCTCCAGCCCCGGAGGCGGCCAGGGCGCGCGGCGCCGCTCGCGCTCGCCACGCCAACGCGGGAAGCCGTCGCCGGAGCGCGTGCACGTGCCGCTCCCGCCACCTCCCCCCGTCGGCTCCTCCCGCCCCGTGCGCGTCACCTACCGCTTGGAGAGCGACTCGTCGCGCTCCTCCAGGAGCTCCAGCCCCGCAGAAATCATGGGCCCGCCGCGGCGGAGGTCGCCTTCGCGATCAAACGACGGGAAGAGGCGGCACCGCTCCCCGCCGAGGAGGTCGCCGTCTCCCGACCCGCCCAAGCGGCCTCGAAGGGACGATGGGGCTGGCCGACGCAGCCCACCGCGCGGCGGGAGGTGAGGCTTCGGGACTTGTGCCCTTCCGCGCCGTGCCGTTCTAAGCTAACCTCTGTGTTTCTGGGCGTGCCTGGCCGGCGCTTGGTGTAGGTACGAGCGCGGCGGAGACGGTGGCAGGTTCGCCGGGCATCGCGCTCCAGGTGAGCCGACTCTGATGAGCTTTCACGTCTTGGTCGCATGCATTTCCAACCTGATTCGCTCTGTGTCTGTCTGTGACAAGTTCGCGTGATCGGCGAAACAGAGTTTTGAGGGTTCTCGGCCTGTGGGTTGTTTTGAGATAGTGAAGCGATAGCTTGGCCTGGTCGAGACTAAGCTGTCAGACCTTGCTGATCCACCTTCACCTCGAAACATGTGGGTTTGATTTGAGGTCAATGAAAAACTTGTTTGCCATCTGTCATTCTTGTGCCCAAACACTTGTAACTATCATGTGTGATTTGGCTGTCAGTTGAGCTGCTCGCTCTTGGAGCACTCACCTACGGCCTTCGATCTCAAGCACGTGACCTGAAAGGCTTGTGAGGGTTTAAGCTTTTCTCGTGTTTGATAATCCGTATGTGGGCAATGTGATGGTGTTGTACATTTTGTCAGCTCCTCAGTCTCGTGCACTATGCACACTATGGTGTTGTAATGCATGATGCTGTACAGTTTGTACAGCATGCACAGTATCTATTTTATAACTTATAAGCTGTTCCTCAGAAAAGAATTTACAACTAAAGCTTGACTTGTGGGCTTCCTAGGTTGAACAACTGCTCCCATCAATCAAGTGTATGCTAGTTACTAGTTCATAAGCGTTTGACAAGTTGGAGTCAACATCACTAATTTTGTTAGTGCCCTTTAGGAAAAGGAAAATGGAAGACTTGTGGTGTCAGCATGATATGCTCTATTACTTCTAGGCTTACCACTAGTCTCGAACATCTACAATTCTTAGTATCAAGCATGTGAATTAATCTGTTCTACTACCAGCCTGCTTATGCAGAAGGAAACAACAGCTAGTGTTAGCACACAAGCTTCATGCGTTTTCACATCATGTATTACTTGCTTGTATTTCAGATGGGCCTAACTCTGGCTATGGTGCTTCCAGTAAGGTTCAAGATATAACCCAAAGGTATAGAAATTGTTGCCTTATAACGGATAGGTTTGATCTGCTTAGTATGTTATAATGTTAGTTCCTAAGTTCTCAAGCCATGTGTATATTGTTTATCTTTTTCTTTCTCTTGGGTTACTTCTGTTTCCATTTTGAATCCCTGATAGGCGATACTTGCACTGCATGTGACTATATATGATTCTGAATATTTTCAGAAAAGGATTAATGACGTACAAACAGTTTATCCTAGCTCTTGAAGATGATGTTTCACCAGCTGAAGCTGAGAGCAGGTAATCAACAGAATCGAACAGAAGTTTACTTTGAGCTATTGGTACTAGAACCACTTTCAGTTGAGAACCACCTAATTGGCTGATTAAACCTTCCATGGTTAACAAGGTACCAAGAATACAAGACAGCATACATTACTACACAGAAACATGCCTATTTTGATCTCCATAAGGATGATACTAGGTATGTTAAAATGTTTTCATCTAGAGGTGTTAGCTTTACGCTCTCAAGGAACTAATGGTTTGTTCTTTCATTTGACTGTAATTGCAGGTTGAAAGAGAAGTACCACCCAACAAGCTTATTATCTGTTATTGAAAGGTGAAACACTTGCTACCTCTCTTTCTGAAAATAGTTTGCTTACTGTCACAAATTTTGGTACTCCGATCTGTGTTGAGTACCACCAAAAATGATTGTAACACTTCATGACTAGATGAAACAGTTGTATGTGTTATTTTTATGTATGCTTTCTACTCCCTCCGTAAACTAATATAAGAGCGTTTAGATCACTATTTTAGTGTTCTAAACACTCTTATATTAGTTTACAGAGGGAGTACTTATTTTTAGTTGAGCTTTTCTTGTTGGTAGTTGAGTTTTGCTGATCATTGGCATGTCTTATTTTGTTAACTCAGGAGGAATGAGTTTTGCAAGGCTGCAGCGAAGAGTTTAATTCTTGATTTGCGAAGTGGAACTTTGGACCTGTGAGATGCATCTCTAATCCTATCTAATTTTGTCTTATATATATTGCACAATTTTGCCAGTTTTGCTGATATCCTTATTGTCTTGGTCCAGTGGTCCTGGAATGATTGCTGATGGATCAAGCAAATCAGGGAATGTCAACTATGGAAGCTCTGGGAATGGTGAAGATTATGGCAACAGGAGAAGAAAGAATGGAAGAGGTCCCCCAAAAGAACCTGGACCACTTTCGACTGCTCCGAAAGCTCATCCAGTCAGTTCAAAGTATCGACGAATTCAAGCTGACATAGATCAAACTCTAGCTTTAGTGCGAAAGCTTGACATGGAAAAGGGTATTGTTGGAAACATTCTGTCAATTGGTGGTGATCATGGCAAGCCAGATGATGACAGATCACATGTTGGATCCGCAGGGCCTTTAGTCATTATCCGGAGCTTAACTACTGTCAAGGGCCTTGATGGTGTTGAGCTCCTTGACACTCTCCTTACCTACTTATGGCGTGTCCATGGTGTTGATTACTATGGCATGTCTGAGAGGAGAAACGCAAATGGTTTTCGTCATGTGAGAGCTGACAACAAAATTGCTGATGCGTTTAACATCAGTGCTGCTGATTGGGAGAAAAAACTGGATTCCTTCTGGCACGAAAGACTGGTGAATGGCGAGGATCCTCTAGTTGTATTGACTGCCAAGGACAAAATTGATACAGCAACTGTTGAAGCTCTGACACCTTATGTCAAGAAAATTGTGGATGAGAATTATGGCTATAAGTATGGGTGTGGAGCCATGGGGTGTGCAAAAGTTTTCCATGCTCCTGAGTTTGTTCACAAGCATCTAAAGCTCAAGCATCCTGACTTGGTCTCTGTGTTAACTCTGGGAGTCCAAGATGATATCTATTTCCAAAATTACATGAAGTATGTTTCAGTATAATCAGATTAAACTAAAGCTAAAACAATTTTCAAACGTGTTAAAAGGTGATGTTTCTCATGTAATTTCTTTTGGGTGCAGTGATCCAAATGCCCCAGGTGGAAAGCCAGTTATGCAGCAATCTGAACAAGTAAGAATCTTTGCATCATTTAGTTATTTAGTGGCCTGGTACATTTAGCTATCTATTCAGACTTTCTTGGAATACATACAAGAAATTAGGACAGGTGCTGTTCATAGATACTCCCTCCATTCCAAAATTTCTAGGTTTATCCTAAGTCAAACTTCCTTAAGTTTGATCAAGTTTATACAAAATTTTACGAGTTTGACTTAGGACAAACCTATAACTTCAAATATCTTGGAAAGGAGGAAGTAAGAAATAAAGTACTCCCTCGTCCCATAATGTAAGACATTTCTTGACACTAGTGTAGTGTCAAAAAGCGTCTTACATTATGGGACGGAGGGAGTAGCTACTTATTCCTGCATACCATTGTGTTGTCAAAATAGCAAAAGGTCAATGTAAAAGAGAAGATTGCCTCCCATGTCTGGTTACCTGAAGTTTACTTGTAACCAGTTTTTACCAGAAAATGTTAACAATTAGTTATTCTTATGGTTTATGAAGTTTACATATTACTTCCTGCAAATTTTTAATTTCTTGTATCTTGTGATAGTATTCAAGTTTCATCACAACCCCGGTGACCTTTTTGCTTGTGTTTTGCATTGCCATTTTCGCCTTCATTGAAATTGCACGCAAATCAGTAGTCATGTTTATTGAAATGATAAAGCTGCAGTGTTACAATTTTTTTTATACCCCATGTCCTATATGCAGGACAGCGGCAGAATGAGAAGAATAGCAGATGAGCAGGCATTAGGCGCTTTTGATGAGCAGGGTTCAAATGCCCCACTTATCCCTGACGCCCCTCCAACACTACTAATCCCTGTGCCTGGTGCTGGGTAGGTTATGTTATGCTGATAGACTATTAATTCACTTGTTTTCTTTTTACGAAAAGGCATATGAAGTGCAGGCAGAGTGCTAACATTGGTTGCCTTGTTTTAGCCTATTGGGACCATTTGTTCCTATGCCACCAGATATGGCTGTTCAAATGATGCGAGAGCAAAGACCCCCAAGACCGAATGGTGCTCAGCGTAGGAAGAAACCTTTGATGCCTGAACCAATGATGCCCATGTATCCGCATTTTCCGCTTGATCCTCGTCCCTTGCGAAGGTCAGTGATACTCCTCTAGTTTCCTGTACTTTCTCAAGGATTAGATAAGCAAGATTCCAAAATCTTTATTGAGGTGCTTTGTGTTACATGTAACGGCTCTTTTGTTGCTATGCTGAATTTTATCTTCAGCCCTTGTATGTTTGTATACTTAACAACCGACCATTCTTCATTTAGCAGAATTTGTACTCTCTACTAGTTTGGCATCATGCATTTTTATTGAGGCTGGGGAGTTGTCATCACTCTGTTGTATTTCTCACTCTTGTGGAAGCAATTTCTTCTGTAAAAATAATATTGAATCTATTTCCACTCTGCACTTGTCCGTTCCATGAGTATCGCATAACCTGTTTTCGATCCTGCTTGCAGGTACAATGATCTTGATGCTCCTGAGGAAGAAGTCACTGCCATTGACTACAGAAGCGTGTAGGGCGTCTCCATTTACCCACTCTAATCCGCTGATGACCCACATAGCGAATGTGCTCCAGCAAATTGCTCGCTGTTGCCGTGGCAATGGCAACGACAGACAGGGAATGGGATTTATGAAGTCCTGGCGGACGTATGATGCCTCGTCATTTTCTGCAACACCCCCGCTCCTCAAAATAGAAGTATTTTAATGTGATTTATCGCCCGTGCTTGTTGGAATGCGCCGAATCAGAAGCTGGAAAATCAGTATGATCCATCCGACCGCTCGTATTCACAGTTGGAGTATGGAGAACTTCTATGTTTGTTTGTACTTTGTAGGCATTTGTTTGTGGTTTGTGCTGCCTCTTTGTTGATGTGGTTATTTTCTCCGACGAAAAGGTGATGATACCTAAACAGCGTCTCATATTTACATTCCGGGCTCAAACAGCCAAACGACACCGTGTGGTCAAGTATTTGCCTTTGCAAACAGCCAGGCTCCCTCCGTAAGAAAAGCATCTTTACAGGCAAAAAGACACTTCTTCTTCGGTACAACCCCCTAAACACAACAACGACTGAGATCGCACCCTACCCCTTCATTAAAAAAGGTAAGATCGTCCCAGCACATAAAAAGCCGCCGCCCGCGCGACGGGGCTGTACCCACCCGCGCGACGGGGTTGTACCCGCGTGACGGGGCTGTACGCCGACTACCTGTACATGCGTCCGTCCACGTACGTACGAGGACGAGCAAAGAAAAAAAAAACGACGCGACCTGTCGAGCGATGTACTCGTGGCGACGTGGAGAAAAAAAACGACGCGACCTGTCGAGCGACGTACTCGTGGCGACGTGGCGTCGGCTGGACGAAAAAAACAAAAATAACACGACGCGACGTGTGTGGACGGGGCGTTGCGTGCCTTCTAAGCGACGGTCAAGGGCGGTTCCCGACGCGGCCGCCGGCCCGATGCGCCATTAATGCCGGCGTTAAGCCGGGCGTCGGTCACCTACCGGACGGCCTCCCCCACCCACCGACGCTTGCCTTTAAAACGCCGCTCGTCGCCCCGTCTGCCTCCCCCACTCCACTCGGCGTGCCTCGACCCGCTCACCCCACCCACCGTTTCGCTCCACCGCCGACGAGCTCCCTTTCCCGGTGGCCTCCATGGCGTCCGACGGCGGCGGTAGCTCGTGGCCGACGAGCCTGGGCACGCCGGAGACAGACGAGCTCATCCGTCTCGGGATGATGGTGCCGCCGGGCTGTCGTCTGCCTCGCGCGTTCCACATCACCGCCGACGGGTACCCGACGAGGGGGCCCAGCGCGACGCCGGATGAGCTCCGCCAACACGAGGGCGGACGGTGGAACATCGTCGGCCGCGCGAGATTTTGGAAGGGTAAGAACTACTGGGCCGTCGTCGCGCAGGCTCGTCGGGAGTTGCGGACGGGCGGCTCGTCGTCGGGCCCGGGCGGTTCGTCGTTTGCCGCGCGCGGCTCGTCTTCCGCCCCGCGCCGGCCCTGCCGTCCCCCTCCGGCGGCCGCACCGTCTTCGAGCTCATCCCGCCGTCCGGTTCCCGCCATCGCCCGGCCCGCCTCCCCTCCCGTCGTCGAGATCCCGCCGGAGCAGTTGGCACTGCACGAGGACGGCGACCCCGACGACTGCCCCGGCTATCTCATCGCACTGCGGGCGTCGCAGGCAGAAGCGGCGGCCGCGGCGGCGACCGCAGAGGCGAGAGGGGCCGCCGAGCTGCAGGCCGCACTCAACGCGGCGGCGACAGCAGAGGCCGCCGAGCTGCAGGCCACCGAGGCGAGAGAGGCCGCCGAGCTGCAGGCCGCACTGGATGCGGCGGCGGCCATCGAAGCGGTGCAGCCGCAGGTGGCTCCGGAGGAGGGCGACGACGGCTACTGGGACGACGGCGGCAAGAGCAGCGACGGCGGCGACGGCAACGACGACAGGGGGGGAGATCGTGGACCTCGGCGACTCCGACGACGACGAGTAGATTAGAATTAAGTCGTTATGTTTAATTAAGTTGTCGGAGTAATCGACCACGGGTACCCCGAGGACGGCAAGACGATATTTCAAGACATCGGGGCTAGCAAAGCCCCTCAGTCTGCCTGCCGGCTGCCGACTGCGCCAACTAGCCGGCTGCCGACTGCGTCAACCAGTCGGCTGCCGACTGCGCCAACCAGCCGGCTGCGACTGCAGCCCGACCCGACACCGACAAGACACCGACGAGACGGATGTACCCGAGCACTATTCACGCGTCATCTCAGTCATCATGTATAGTGTCACTTGTTCCTTGCCCATGCCACCACTTAGCTTAGATGATAAGCTAGCCACACTATATATATGAGCATCCATCCATCCATCCGGGAAGAGACACACATGGACTCACTCACACACACACTCACGGCCACTAGCATGCCTCATATAGGCATATACCGGATCAGATGCACTTGGCACTGATCCCAGATACAGCTCCAGGAGCACTTTGTATTGTCCGATGCACACCCTAGATAGATACACTCATACATGCAGCAGTAGGAGTATTATCTCTCCGGAGAGCTTCGAAGCTGGGTAAACCACCGCGTGCTACTCGCATACCCGCTCCCGGGCCTATCAGCAGCAGTCTTACCCACACACTAAGCCCTTGTGGCATCTGTCGACTCGCAAGCCCCCCGTGAGAAATACCACGACAGTTGGCGCCCACCGTGGGGCGGTACTACTACCATGCTACCACGCTGCTGCTGGTTTCGCTGTCCGGGCGGGACCATCTTCGCCATCACCGCCGCGGCGTCGCGCCGTCTCTCTGGTAGCGCTCGGGGGCTCGACATCGACCCGCCCCCAGAGCGGCCGCGAGGGGTGGCGCGTCCTCGCCGTCGGCCTCTTCGTTACCACCGCGGCGACGCCGGCCATTCGTCCACGCGCGCGCTGCGCCGCCTCGTTTCGGTCAGCCGTTTCCATCCATGGCCGCGCGTCTGCTCCCCTCTGAGCTGCGTGTCGTTCCTCCACTCATACACTTCTCGTGCAATGGCTAGATGCAAGCGAGATATTGCCTGCACACTTCCCGTATCATGCCAATACACTAGCCAGATAATGGCCATATACTAGTTCCAGACAAAATTCAGATACTACCCAAGTAATCCCCGTACACTTCCCAGACAATGGATGTACACTAGCACGCCTCTGCTCGTCCGCCTGTCGCCATCAGCAGAGGCGGAGCCAAGGGGGGGGGCGAGCGGGGGCCAGACCCCCCTATTGATCGGCCCCCCTCAACGAAACTCAGCGGGGACTACGTTGGATTCGTAAGAGGATTTGCTGCTACGTTGGATTCGTAAGAGGATCTGGTCATTAGCAAACACACAGGCCTGACACCTCTACGTACGTACTACTGCTGAATAGCCCAAGCCCACAATTGATAGCCCACAGACCACGTATATAATCGGTTTGAACTGCTAGCAGGCCTCGAAAATTACTTATCTACTAGAAGAACGCCCGTGCGTTGCAATGGGGCCACATTAACTTTAAGAGTTCAATATTAATCATGTTAATAATACATTTAATATTCTTATACATATCAAATGACAACGGCGACCTTTTTTGTCAATTTAGCAACGGGCTCAGTTGCAACGGGCTCTTTATACATATCAGACAACTCGCTACTACTTAAACTACAACTATGGCTACCAATATTTTTTGTCAATTTAGCTCAGCAATAGTGCCTGGCTTAATAGACTGCTTTGCATTCACCCCCTCAGAAGACAGAGAGAACCAACTCAACATGTCAGAAGATTAACAGAAATTTCATTTGTATGGCATGAACATATAGCAGGAGCACCAACACATAGATCAGCAGAGAGCAGAGCACAACATGCACACACTCGGGCCATCTATATCGTACACACACAGCAACGCACACACGCATCACGCTGGCATACACATACAGAAAAGCAGGCACACACGCATCATGCGCATTGGCCGGTGCGACGCACGCAGAGCAAGTACGTACGCACGGAGAGCAAGCTAGCAAGCATGCACGCGTCCAACCCCGCCGCTGCATGCGCTGGCAGAAGGTGAGACAGCAAGAGAGACTGCACATTGAAGCTGTCCATGCAAGGCTGGAGGTGCTGGGCCGGCGACGGCGGTGTCAGGACGGCGCTTGATTCATTCCCGGTGGCGTGGAGCTTGGGGCGGCAACGCGGCGATAGCTAGTGCTCGGGGATGGGGGTTTGGGGCGGGGGCAGTCGACCCGATGGCTGGCGAAGTTAACGGGCTTGGGCGGCTGGAAATTCGGCGGGTGGCGGCGGCACAGCGCGAGGATGGGACATGCGGAAAACCTAGCGGGCGTTCAACTACCAATACCCACGCCTTTTTTAGGGGAATTGCTTGTGAAAATAACGTGCGACGACGACTTAGCGAGCGGATCCCCTTAAAAAAGACATAGCGAGCAGATTCCCTTAAAACTGGTAGGAATGGATACGATTGATGACGTTGATAAATAGTGGTGAATGTTGGCCTAATTTACTATCATCATGCATGGAAATGAATCGTCAAGAAAAAAAATACTTCCTATTACTACACTCATAGGAAGCTTCCTAATCTCTGCTACCAAACAGTTTCTGCCCAAACAAGAAAGGAAAGTTATGAACGTGCTTCGGAAGGAAACAAACGTTATGAAGATTAATTGTGATTGATTGTGATTGATTCTTTTACATAAAGACATTACTAAATAATTTGCGTCGGTATGAAAAGTTCTGATCCGTTCAGTTTTTTTCGTTGTGTGAGAGGGTGAAGTGAAAATAAACCGATGAAGTGGGGGAGGCGACGAAAAAAAATCTACGACGGTTAACCTACGAAAAAAACCGGACGAAAGTGGTGGGACGAAAAAAAATCTGGAAGCGAGACTACCAACTGCTAGGAATGGATACGATTGATGACGTTGATAAATAGTGGTGAATGTTGGCCTAATTTACTATCATCATGCATGGAAACGAATCATCAAGAAAAAGAATACTTCGTATTACTACACTCATAGAAAGCTTCCTAATCTCTGCTACCAAACAGTTTCTGGCCAAACAAGGAAGGAAAATTATGGACGTGATTCGGAAGGAAACAAACGTTATGAAGATTAATTATGATTGATTGTGATTGATTCTTTTACATAAAGACATTACTAAATAATTTGCGTTAGTATGGAAGGTTCTGATCCGTTCAATTTTTTTCGTTGTGTGAGAGGGTGAAGTGAAAATAAACCGATGAAGTGGGGGAGGCGACGAAAAAAATCTACGACGTTAACCTACGAAAAAAACCAGACGAAAGTGGTGGGACGAAAAAAACCCTGGAAGCGAGACTACCAACTGCTCCATTAAAAGTAGAGATTGGAACAGTACACATCGCTTTGCCATCTGTTTGCGCAACTTCATCTCGATCCTTCCGCCGCTGCCGCCGCCGCCGCGGAGCTAGGCTTAATCGAGCGGCAGACCATCAGCATCAGTGACGACCTGATTAACCAAGCTGCGGATTCCGTGCGCCGGTATGGGTCTACCACTTGCTGATCTACTAATTGGCAAACATCTCCGCCTCTTGGTTCTCACAGCACGGCTTGTGGGCTTGTCTAATCTCCACCTGAGGTATGTAACATAAATATATTATTTTACATTTAGAGTATACAAACTACTTCCTCCATATCAAATTACTTGTCTTAGATTTTTTCTACACATGGATGTATCTAGACATGGTTTAGTATTATAAATACATTTGTATCTAAATAAATTTAAGACAAATAATTTGGGACAAAGGTTGTATTAGTTAGATTCAATTACAAATTGTATACCCGTTTTTGCACTAACTATAAGTCTAGAATTGCATAAAGCATGAGGAAGAAGAGACCACCGATAACTAACAAGTGAAGCCATTTCTTTTAACCACTCGGTCAACGGATCAGAATGCAGATGGACATGTATATATTTTAGGAGTGAAATCACTGCAAAGTTTGATATTTGATGGTTTGATGGGCCTGTTGTGCGTGGATATACATCTATCTAAGCTAGTAAAAGTGTAGCTATTTCAATGTAATTGCAAGAAAAAATCGACTTTGTTTGTTTGAAATCGACGCTATATTTAAGAATCGATATACTTTGGTCTTGCATTTCTTGCACATGCATTGTCCTCTTCGCCCCTCTATGTTCAAATTCTGGCTCCGCCCCTGGCCATCAGGGGAGGCGCTCGTACGCGCGGCCGCGTTGCTCGTGCCCGGCCGGACCTCTACGAGCTCTTCGAGCGCCTCCCTACTCCGTCCGTCTCTGGATCCCCCGGCGCACCCGCGCGTGCTTCGCGCCGTGCCTGGCTCCGCGCGCCGTCCGCTTTGCCTCAGGCCCTGACGCACCTGAGCCCCTGCTCCCCCTGCCGCCTCCTCCTGCATCGCTCGCCAGCTTCCCGGCCGGCCGGCTCCGCGACCCGATCGTCCGCGTTGCTCCCGGCCCCGCCAACCCGGCCGCCTGCCGGCTTCCCCGCAATCCGGCCTCGAGCCGGCTCTGCCCGCCAACCCGGCCTCGAGCCGGCTCTGCCCGCCAACCCGGCCGC